>NC_071574.1:2006446-2320404 GCF_024509145.1 Vidua macroura | reverse complement strand
AACTAACTATACAGAATCACTCGTAGTTTTTGGAAAACCTTCACCTTTCATCTGTGCAACGAATCAATCTATGGAATGCTGATTTTCCAAGTAAGCTGTGTGGAAATCAGTATATACAAATTATTAGGCTTTTAGTACTTTTGAGTACATCAGCTGTGCTTGTCCCTACAGGCAACAATTAGCTGCCCTTTGGGGGAAAAAAAATTTTAAACACCGCCCCCCCCCCCCCCCCCCAAACCGGTATTCCTGAAGAATGTGGCAAAGGAAAAAAGGAAACTAGATGCAGGCTCCTTCATTTCTTGGAGCTTAAACGTAGCTTTGTGGTGCAGCTGTTAAAGAAGGCTGTTGACCTTAGGAAGTAGCGTCAGTGGAATGACAGGAGTGTCAGCTCGAGTGGAACGTCTCCACGGCCTCTCGGGACTTCGTGTAGCTGTTCCCACCCTGCTCTTCCTACCAGCAGGAATTTAAATTATTTACTAGGAAAACAAACCCTTCTCTTCGAGCTGCACAAGGTTCTCTTCCTATCTGTTCCCAGCATGGAGCTCCTCAAAACACCAGGACACAGTTCTGCTTTCATCCAGAACAGTGAAATACGTGCTCACGTTTAGCAAATGAAGCACCTCTTTCACCTCACTCGGTGATTAATTCTGAGAGGGGAACTGCAGACACTAAATTAACCTTTTTACCCGATTTAGTTTTTAAATAAACTGCCCCGTAATGTAATTTTCTCAACCAGAGCTGCTGCTTTCTGCCGTTTGCTTTGCTATTTGGAACGTGCTCTGTTCCAGATCTATTTCATTCAACATGGTGACAGTAATATCTTCAGACTGTCCCCTTCACCCTGGGGGTCCCACCAGTAAATCCATCATTCTTCCCAGACAATAGATTATTAATTGGAAACACGTGTCAGAACATGCAAGAACACCAACAGCGACACGAACGTGCCTCCTCCTTAGCAGCATTCCCAGTTTTACCTTCTCAGTGTTGGCAGAGGGGTGTCACTGAATACAGGTTTTCTTCCATTTTTCCCCTCCAAAACATAAAAATTCCTTGATTTTCTCAGTTTTTAAAAGGCAGTTCTTGTTAATTTCCTGGCTGTGGCTATGCTTTCCTGTAGAGATCTATATTTATAACTGGATGTTTTGTGTCCTGGGGAGTTGATATCAGCACTGTAGGAGTTTATAACCTTACAAAAAGAATAGCGTTGCTGTGATGGTTGTAGATGCGCCTTTCCCAATGGATAATGGGCACTTCTCTGTGTGGATTAGGATCACGCTGGCTGCCGGTGCATCTGAGACAGTCTGTCTGAATTATTTCTTCTGGCAAGTAGCAGGAGTGTGTGAGTGAAACGTGCCTGGATGCGGAATACGGAGACAGAGCTATGCTGGAAATGTTCCTGCAGCTGTTCCTTGGGAAACATCTGTGGGGCTGGGCGTGGAGATTTGTGCATCTCCGTTCACCCCTCGCAGAGCAGTTTGTCTCATGAAACAGAGGTGTAAATCATGGGGGAGTCAGAGCAGCCCATTATGCCCCAATGGACGTGAAATGACTAAAGGTTGTCGTTCGGAAAGCAAGGGGGGAAAGGGAATATTCTTTACTGGCACAAGGATAAGGTCAGCAGACTCCACAAGACTTCCAGAATTCCAGCTGCCTGTTATTTCAGTAGGAACAACCGATCCACCGGACTGAAATTTTTCACATTTGCAGTTGGAAAAACCCTTCCATCTGTGATAGTCTGTGTTTGTATTGGCTGATAAAGAGAATTATATACTGGCTGATGCCATCTCATAATTAGTGATTATCCCTGTGCAAAGTATAGCAGACATTGTCCCAAGATCTCAGTTTTAGCAACAGACATACAAGAATTTAAGACAGCCTGGGAAAGGAGAGAAAGGAGTATTTTGTGAGATAATTAAGGGCTTCTCATCTTTTATGGAAAAGGAAAGTGTTAAATTGGAAAATAAATGTAAATTCATAAAATAAATTTACAATAAGCAGTCCTTAGAGCTGAAAGCTTCCTAGCAAATCATTTTACTCAGCAGTTGCCTAGTTCTACAGACAGGAAGGTGACTGCCTTTATTTTTTTCCTTGGTTTAACTTTTAATGACTAATTTAAATTCCATTTATGCAGAATCCCTGTGATTTTTGAAAACGCCTCCTGAAATTATGCAGAACCACCTTTCTAAAAAAAAAAAAAAACACCAACAAAACTTTCCAAAGCCTTAAGTACAACACTGCCTAGAATTATCCTGTCAATTAAATAAAAGAACCCACTTAAAGTAAGTGACAAAAATATACAGTGAATTAAATGCACCTTCCAGTAACAAATGGTTATTAAAGGAGGCCTCTGAGCCAGCTGCTGGTTCTGTGGTCATGCTTCGACAAGCAGGAGGCTATTGAAACACACAGCTGCCTTTCCAACAATTTAACCTGCACTGAATGGCAGATCACTGCCATTTGATGGCATTCCCTGGGCTCCTGGAAGGCTCCCTGTGCCACGGTGGGAGCAGGACTGGGGCTGCACCTCCAGCTGCTGTTCAGGTGCTGCCTGCAGAAAGTGGGTACGTGGAAGGATGAGCTACAAAAGGCAGGAGAAAGTTGTATTTTATTAGGCCTGGAGATGCAGCATAGATTTCTGACAGTAGCTGGAGCGGGAGCCAGCAAGGACTAAGACAAAGGGTGGTACCTGCATCCACCCCCCACAGAAATCATGAATAATTGCAGTCACTGGGCAAGTTCTGAATGTGTCACAGATTTGGAGTCTCTCCTGCTTCCTCCCTGTTTCTCAGTGACCATAGAGTGAAGTTTGAACAAGGTGGGGCAGCTACAACCCACGAGCAACAAAACTGCAGGTGGTGTTGCTGTGGCCCTGGTGAAGTCACCAGGAGTGCCTTCCTTTGTGCTGTCTTTACGTGAGGGTTTGCACTGGGGGCAAGGCTCCTCCTTCCTCTTCTCAGGCCAGAGCCATTTTTTCCAAACCTCATTTCCAAACCCTCCGAAACGAGATCTGATGATCCTAAAAAAATAGGTTGCGTTGGACTCATGCTGTGTTTGCTCCTGAGCGCTTTCTGGATCTTTCCAGCTCTGTGTGTGCAGAGAGGCCTCCATGACAACACAGGCAGAGCATCGGGTTCAGCACAGAGCCAGCTCACTCTGCAGCCTTTTCCTCCTGCTCTGCTGGTGTCAGGGATCATGGAATTCTCTGGTTCCCAATATGGTATACACGGGCTTCCTCAGAGCCATGAAATGATAGGCAGGGGCCTGTCCCTGGTGTTATTTCTGGAATAGAATCCTTTTGTGTCAGTGAAAATTCTCAGTGATGACTTGGAATTTCCTTCAAGAATCATGGTTTTAGCACTGCATGCAATTCAGTTTTTAGCTGTGCTTTACAAGTTTTATGTGAGCTACTGGGAACAAGAACATTTTCTGAGAAAGAAACTGCTTCCCAGTAGATCTTTGGACTTCTCTCTTTTAGTAAACTCATCTTGGGAGTCTTGTCCCAGGACTGTGGTGCAGCTGTGCTGGTATAGGGGTTCTTATATAAATAAGGTAGCTGTTATTTTCAGTAAGCAAAGTATGTGCTATCCGTAGATGGCAGATTTATTTAAATTATAGCAGCGATTCTGTCCTAAACTTACTAAGTTTCCATTGATTTGTGTTTGGGTTTTGTCAGCTCAAAATACTTTCTGCTCTGAGTTTCCTGAGCAAATATGCTGGGCTCCTCTTTTCTGCCCCCTCCCTTCCTTATTCCAGCAGCTGCTTGGAACTCGGGGTGTGGTCTCTGGGAGAGGCACTGTCACTGCCCCTCTCTGGGTTTGTCCAGTGAATGTTTACCCTAACACCAACCTCCATTTAATCTCTGATCGGGATGCCTTGCTCTCCTTTGGTCTCATAGGCAGCGAGGGATAAATCTGAATAAATTCATTTATTTGTGAATGCTGAACTCGATTTCCGGGAGCACCAGGTGAGAGGTGTGGAATTACACTCCTCTGGGCAGACAGGAGCTGAACCAGAGGGAACATTGCTCCCATGGCTACTGGAGGATCAAATGCCACTTTCCCTCAGGGGCTGCTGTCTGGGGAACAAGGTTTAAACTGTGACAGATTTATGAATCATTTCATCTCCTAGACTTGCTCCTTCCCAAAGGGCCTGGTGAGGGGAAGCCCATGCCAAGGTTTTCATAGCTTTTATCCCCAAGGCACTGATGCCATTTCTCTTGAAGCAACAGAATCTGGGAATTGTTTCTCAGTTTGTGTACACGTGGAGCCTTGATAGGTGTTTTCTAATATGTGTATTTTGTATAAAAATACCACTCTTGAGACTTCTGCCTTCCAGGTGTCAGCACTGCTGCTGTCCTCCATACGGGAATAATGGGGTATGGAGCATTATAAGGGACACTTGGATTAATTAGTGGCTGTAAATCGTGTGGAGCTCTTTCCATAAGTGGCTCAAGCGAGCTGTTCCAAGTGACCCCTGTTTTTCCTCCGTGGGTGTCCAGAGTGGGCAGACAATGCCTGTGTCTGGAGCGTTAATTACTCTGTGTCCCATAATCACCACGGTTGGTAATCCTATTTCGGTGTGGAAATCCGCATGCCACAGGGCCCAATCAACACCTCTGTATCATCCCCTGCTAGGCAATACACAGCTCTTAGCCATCCAGAACCATTCCTGAGGAGCTGCTTTGGGCATGCCTGGACAAGTTTTGCCGGGCCATACTGGAAGATAGCTTAGCAAGGCCGGTCACAATAATCCTTGTTAAATAGGATGTGCATCTTTGGGTTCCCAAAGAATGTCAGGAAGGAATTGCTGCTCTGTAAAGCACGGCAAATTACAGAAGAGGTAAACTGTGTTTCCTCAGAATGCTGGAAACACTTCTCATTCTCCCCCCCCCCCCCACATTCTCACTTCCCCGAATCCCAAATAAACGCCACATTGAAAGAAAATTATTCCCTGCATAAGGGAAAAAATAGAAAACAGCGACAGATTTTGTTCGCTGACCTCAACATGACTCCTCCTTTGCCCACAACACTCCATTGTTCTGCCAGGTCCAGACAGCACAAGGAGCAGACTCATGTTCCCTGTTCTTAATTCCAAAGCTGTGGTCCATCATTTATATTAAGGGTCCTTGGGGTTTGGTGGTTTGTTTTTTTTTTGTTTTGTTTTTTTTTTCTTGATCCTACTGAGCTGTTTTAAACAAGTGAGTGAATAGTGAGGAACAAAGATGAGGCAGGAATCCCTCTCTCCTAACCTGGGAAACGAGCCATGCTCTGATAAAAGATTCCCCCCTTAGGCTACATGAGATATGAGGGATAATTTTTCAGAGTGCTCTATTAGGTTTAAATTAGTAAAGGGAAAGGAATGTATGTGTTCAAGCAGGTATCTGAACTGATATTTTGGAGCTGTCATGCTCTGTGTTTACAAAATGGACCCTTTTTGTCCTTTTAGGTAAACTGGATCATGTGTTCCACTACGTGCTCTCCTACAGGAGGAAGACCATCCCTACTCCATCTCTGTGATAGCAAGATACACTTTGGAATGTGGGGAAGAAAAGAAGGGGGCAACTGCGAAGGGGATTTGAATACCAGAGACTGGAGCTTGAGAGACTCATCCGGTAAACATTACCTGAATGATGTCACTGCATGGAGCTGGTTGGAAGTCGGTTCCATTTCAAACTGGAGCAGGCCCACGTCTAAAGCAGCTTTTATCCTCCCCAGAAATCAGTCAGCGTGCTGGTTCGTTCACTGTGTGATGGGAGGGACGGGCAGGCGTATCTGCTGGTCCCTACGGGCCCACACCAGGAACACCCCGAGGAAAAGCCGTGCGCGTTTACAGCAACCTCAGAGTCCTTGGCATCAGAATAAACTTGAGGCCGTCATCACTGGCATTGCACACAGGGACTGTGCCTCGAAATAGAGCTTGGCAGAGCGCAGCACGGATGATGGCTCGGTGGAGAAGGTGGATTTACTTTTCCAGCCTGTGACATTTCATAAACATTTTCTGTTTGTTGAAGCTGTGGAACCTCACCAGGTCAAACCCAGCACTAATCTGCCAGAGCCACCTCCCCAGACTTTTGTCTGCAGTGTGTACACACATCCAATGGCTGCAGTTTGGGTTTGTCCCGGGACGTTTATCCCTTTGTGTTTGTCCAGGAGCACGTTGGAACAGCCCCACAAATCCTCCAGACGATGATTTATTTTGTTTTATCTGCTCCTGAGGACTCCATTAAGCTGAGAAGCCCTGTGATGGAGCCTTTGACTTAGGGGGTTGATCCACCACCTCCTTCCTGACCCATTGGGCCTTCAATTCATTCCACAGGAAGGGAAGTTTGGAAGCGCACGTCCCAAAACCACTGCAACACTGGGCTGCACAGAAGTCTCAGTCTGAAGTAGGACACGGAGGGGTTTTAAATCCAGACAGGTTTTTGGAACCCTCAAGGAACAGCATGAGGACAGTCCCACAAGAGATACACAGAGATTTTGACCCGTGGGGGCTGAGCATCCTCAGGCTGCTCCGGTCAGGTCAGCGTTCATCTTCATCATGTACCGGGACACGGGAGGGCTGTGGCACAGGCGGTGTGGGGACACGGGAGCGCTGTGGGGACACGGGAGCGCTGTGGCACAGGCGGTGTGGGGACACGGGAGCGCTGTGGGACAGGCGGTGTGGGGACACGGGAGGGGTGTGGCACAGGCGGTGTGGGGACACGGGAGCGCTGTGGGGACACGGGAGCGCTGTGGCACAGGCGCTGTGGGGACACGGGAGCGCTGAGGGACTGAGGGTCAGCGCCGCCGCCACCCCCCCCCCCCCCCACCATCGCCTCAGAGCGCGCGCGCGCGGGCTCGTCACGGTTGCCAGGGCTCGGAGCACTGGGCGGGGCGGAGGCAGAACTCGCCCGGCCAATCAGAACAGGCCCTGCCTCGGTCGGTGGCCAATCGCCGCCGGTAAACAACACGCCCCCCGCGAGGCGGGGAAAGGGGCGGGGCGAGAGGCGCCGCCGACCAATCAGCGGCTGGGAAGCGCGGGCCAATCCGAGCGCGGCAGGGTTTGGGCGGTCTTTTCAAAACGGATGAGGCGCCGCTGGCGTCCCTTTAAAGGCGTGATGCGTCCCGCGCCGTGTCCCTCCGCGCGGCCTCCCCGCCCCGCCGCAGCAGCGCGGTGCCGCCCCGCTCCCCGCTGAGCTGGACCTCCGCGGGCCGGCCGCGCCCTGCCAGGGCCTCGGGGACCAGTCGGGGCACCGTCGGGTCGCGTGAGCGGGGGGTGGACTATTTGGCCGCCGTGTGCCGCCTCACCGGCGGGGATCGCTCCGCGCGGGACAACAGAAGCCGTGGGCGGGGACGCGGCGCCGCCATCTTGGAGCGGGGCCGGGGCCGGGGCGGAGGGGGAGCGGCTGGGGATGGTGCCGTGATAGTGCCGTGGCTCCCCGCGGGGGTCCAGGCCGCCCTGCCTGGATGCGGGGTCAGCGGCCGAGCCCACCCCCGTCCGCGCGGTGACGGGAGCCGGGCTCGCCTCCCCCTCCCCGAGCGGTGAGGGCCGCGGGGGGGGCCCGGTGTCCCCTCGGCCCCGGCTTGCGGGGCCCCTTTGTTTCTCGGCTGCGGAGGGGAAGGAGGCGAAGGGAAGATGAGCAGCGAGGCGCTGTGGCTTTTCAAGCAGCTGAACCTCCATCTGGAGCTGGAGGGGCGGTTCCAGCCCCGCGAGAAGGGTCTCAGCCTCATCGAGGGCGCCGCCGAGGTGGGTGAGGGCGTCGGGGGGCTCCTCAGGGCAGAAAGAAAATTTCAGACATTCAAGAGAAAATTCCGGCTATGGAATTTTAAGCGCGTTAACTGCGGAAAATTAATTATTTTCTCTGTGTGCGCCGCTTGCCTTTTGTTTTAATTCTGTATTCGTCTGTAGATATTAACGTTACCTTACCCTGCTGTGACCTGCAGGGCAAGCAAAATATCTAGGCGTTTAGTATTTATTGTTTAAACTCAAGAGCGAGCGCAGGAGCCAGAGGTTGTGTATTGTTTCCGTCGGGGAAGCTTCCTGCCGCTGCAGGGGAGGTGGGATGTAACAAACAGGGGAAGCACCGGCTTTTCATTGGTGCTGTCTGGGGAAATGAACCCAGATCCGCTCAGTGCCGAGCAGCAAAATGTAAATAGACCATAAACATCTCCGCGTTAACGACCAAAGTTCCTTACTGAGTTCGGGGCAGGCTTATTACGTGCCTTCGGGTGCTTTGGGAAGAGCCTTAATATTTAACAAAAAAAAAATAAAAAAATTCCTGAGATAAGTCTGCTTGCTGGTTGTGAAAGCAGAGCTGTTGCTTAAATATTGACATGCAAGGCAGAGAGCTGTGTGGTCATCTCTAAGGTCAGGAGTCACTGTGTATGCCTGCAGTTGGTAACTTAAGTAGGTTTTAAATGTGTCTTAAAAGAAGCAATAGGAGAGTAGAAAATGTGGTTGTGCTGGCTGTTGCACCAATGAGACTCAGGACCTGGCTGTAATCTCTGAACCGTGAGAGTGATTTGAGTCCTAAGTGTCTAAATTTATTTTCTTTCCAATTCAAGTGAAATAAAGTATTTAAGGAAAGAAATTGCTTCTGTTTGATCTAAATAAAAGACGATTTAGGGAGTGAGGCACGGCGATTGCTGCTGCCACAGAATAATTCTGACTTTGCCTCTCTTGCCATAGAATGAAAACACTCTGTGTCCAAGACAAAGGAATGCCAAGGTGGAAGATCTTTGGAGTCTGACCAACTTCTTTGGATTTGCAACTGAAACGTTTGTTTTGGCTGTCAACATTCTGGACAGATTCTTGGCTCTTATGAAGGTATAAGTCTGGGTGTTGATTCAGCAGCAGCTCTGAGGTCTCCTTTGTGAACCTGGAGTTGAGTGCAGTTCCTTTTACCTCTAAAGACAAGTAGCAGCTTGATTTACTTCCTCTCATAAATCTGTAACCATCACCATGTAGGTGTCTGAGAAAGGAGGAATTAGGGGAAACAAACCAATAAGTGTTAGAGGCTGTCTCTGGGTACGCTGCTAAAGCCTTGCTTAGCCTTGGGACGGACACCTAGCGAACATTTCCTGGTTGTTTTTATCGTGTTTGTGCTGCTTTAAGGCAGGAAGCTTGGACCAAAACCAGTTCCTCATTATTAGATCAGCAGAAAAAACCACGTTGCATCAGTTCTCTGGTCTGACTGGCCTCGAAGTGGCACAAAACGTACAGCGGCAGAGGGGAGAGAAGAGCAGGGGCAGGAACAAGCTGTGGAGGGACGGGGCTGCCCGGAACAGGCTCAGACTGGATTTGTGTGGGCTGTGAGCGAGCACTGCTGCTCAGAGGAGCAGGGAATTGCAGTTCCCACCGCGATCTATTTGTGTCCTGGTGGGGAACACCCTGAGGAGAGGCTGCTCAGCTGTGGGACTTCACTTCCTCAGCCCCAGCGGCTCGGTGCTGCCTTGTGGGCTCTGCCGGCTGGGGTTTGCTCCAGCTGAAGTGACGGAGCTGCTTATGCCTGGGGGAGGTGTAGGAGCTGGCTGACACCAGGTTTGGTGGAGATCAGCAAGTCTTAGAGCTGTGGGCATTCCAAACATATTGGTGCTTAAGGCCAGTGTTGCTGGAGGGGTGCATTCGTGGCGCTTCTCTGGTTTTTAGGTGAAGCCGAAGCATTTGTCTTGCATTGGAGTTTGCTGCATCCAGCTGGCCGCCCGTGTCGTGGAGGAGGAATGCAATATCCCATCTGCTCACGAGATCATCCGGATCAGCCAATGTAAATGCACTGTGTCCGACCTGAAACGGATGGAAAAGATAATTTCAGAAAAGTTGCACTTTGAATTTAAAGCTACTACTGCCTTAACCTTCTTGCACTTGTACCATAATATTTTACTCTGTCATACCTCAGAAAGGTGAGTTGGTGGTGTTTGCTGAGCCCCTTTTAATCCCCTCTGAACTTATTGCAGCCTTGGCTGTAGAGGAGGCAGCTCCTCAGTTGTTGCTTCCTGGCGAGGGAATGCTTGTTCATGCAGACCCATCTTCTCTTGCATGTCTCACAGGAAAGAAGTATTGAATCTGGACAAGTTGGAAGCACAGCTAAAAGCTTGCAACTGCCGTCTAGTCTTCTCTAAAGCAAAAGTGAGTAGAAGCGGTTGTTTGTAGCTGCTGAGTAGGTTTGTCATGGCCGTGGTGCTGAGTGCTGTTTTCTGGTCCTTTTAGCCATCTGTCCTGGCCTTGTGCCTTCTCACTCTGGAAGTTCAGATGCTGAAATCTGTTGAGCTATTGGAGATCCTCCTGCGTGTTCAAAAGCATTCAAAGGTGCGTATTTTCACTGGATTGTTTTTCCAGTGGTTTGGACTGGCGCTGTTAATGAAGGGTGATGTTGCATTTTAGGGGTCCCTTAAATGCATCCCTAAGCGTGTCCTTACAGGTTCTGTTTGGCTGAAAGGAGCAGTTAAAAAATAAGCTTAAATGTATAAAATCAGAGGAACTGCTGACCCCGCGTGTATGCAAGGCACGCTTTAACAGGCAGCCGATTGAACGTGCTCAGCTCTGGCTGTGTGGTCTGCAGAAACTTCCAGTCTGTTCTGGGACTGCTGGGCTGGTTGTTCCTTTTGCCTGAATAATTAAACCTGAGGGAACGGCTGGAGCTGTGTCAGGGGAGGGTTAGGCTGGATATCAGGAAAAGGTTCTTCCCCCACATGGAGGTCAGGCACTGAACAGACTCCCTAGGGAATGGGCACAGCAAGAGCCTGGCACAGCTCAAGGAGCATTTGGACAGTGCCCTTGGGTACAGGGTGGAATGGGTTGGATTGCCCTATGCAGGGGCAGGAGTTGCACTCCATTATGCTTGGATGCTTGTGGATCCCTTCCAGGTCAGGATATCCTATGAGCTAAAAAAGGATTTGTGGCCTCTAGCTGCATGCTGCCTCCATTCCTGGCCTAGAAGCAGCTTTTCACTCTTACAGTCAGATTGATTATTATTATTCTATTTGAAAATGGTGGTTTAAAGTTTTTTCTTCTATTTTAAATCAGTTTAAAAAACTTTACTTCCATTTGAAAATTGAATTTTTAAAAAGTTTTTTTTCATTTTAAAATAAAGTAATCTTTGCTTCATTTCTCCTTTGGAAGTGATAAAGAAAATGGTAGCAAGGACTGGCAGGCAAACTGTCAACCTAACTCCACCTTGAACAGGGATTTGTCTGGAAGGTGTGTGGGAGTTGGTAGTTCACCTTTAAAAGCAACTTTGACAAAGGTGTCATAGTTACGACTTCTGTCTTGTCCTGATGTTTTTTCCAGGTCTTTCTCAAGAAGGTAAAATGGAGGGAGGAGTTATCCTTAGAGCCTGTGTGTTATGGACTAACTAACTTCTGGGGTTTTTGGTGGGTTTTTTTCAGATAAGTGATAGTGACCTACTTTACTGGAGGGAGCTAGTCTCTAAATGCCTGGCAGATTATTCTTCTCCTGAATGCTGCAAGCCTGATCACAAAAAACTAGTTTGGATTGTTTCGAGGCGTACAGCCCAAAACCTACAGAACAGTTACTACAGCGTTCCCGAGTTGCCAACGATCCCGGAGGGTGGATGTTTCAATGGAAGTGAGAGGTTGGTAGCACTTGGCTGCTTAATTTGTTGGGAATTCTCCTTTTCCTCTAGTGGTCGTGGCAACTCTGTATAACTATGGCTTAATTGCTGCTACTTGGGGGAAAAGTGCTAGCTCTGAGAATGTTGCTGGGCTTGGAAAATGCCTTCAGCACATGGAGAGAAGGGGGAGCTGTCATTGTGGTGTTCAGAAGTACTTGACCAGGTGTGGGGGGAGGCACTGTTGGTTTTAAGGAAGACTTGCAAAGGTTTTCAGTGTCCTGAAGGAATTCATGCTTGCTGTCTGGAAAACTGGCTACTTGATCGGTAGGATGTTGTTGGCATCAGGAGAATTGTGCCTTGTTATGATTCCAGCTTTAGGAGCCTTAAGGAGCTTTAGGCTGAGGAGCATTTAGATGCGGGATGTTGCTACTAGCAGCAGAAAAGTGTGCGAGAAACCCCAGGATTGAGGAGTGCTTTGCCACTTTGAAAGGGTTGTGCTTTGTTAAAATTACCTTTCCCACTGTTCCTTCTAGTGAAGACTCCTGTGAAGACATGAGCAGCGGGGAAGAAAGCCTTAGCAGTTCTCCTCCGAGTGATCTGGAAGGCGCCTTCTTCTTTGAACTCAAACCTAAGCCCAAGTGGCAAACTCTCAGCTGTCGGTCTTAGCACTGAGTCTGGATTGTATTAGGCTGAAGTTTTGAATGCACCATAGAGTCTTTTGGCAATAATAAATGAGATGGTTATCTGTAAACTGTATTAAGGCAAAACTTGCTGTGGTATATCAATGCTTTGGATGCCTGCCTTGTTTTTTTTATTTTTGTTGTTGTAATTTTAAGGAATTAAAAAAAAATTCTTCCAGGTCCCCAGATCAGAAAAAAAAAAAAAAATTGTTGTACAGTTCTGTTGTCAACAGCCATGAATGTAGTTCTGTACCTGGTGGTCCAAAACCCTCAGCAGCTCAATCAACCTGAGTTGATTTCAGGGTCTTGCCTGAGAAGCATGGAGCAAGAGTGAGAAGCTTTCCTGAGACTTAAATGGGAAGCACTTGGTTAATGGAAGAAACTTGCTCCATGGGTGCAGTCAGGCAAGGGAGAGAGGCTCAAGAGGAGCTGTGCAGTTGTTGTCCTGGGATGTTCTCAGGATTCCACATGACAGAATCCCAAGCTTGGCTTGATTTCAGTGTTGGCCCTGCTCGGAGCAGGAGTTTGGACTGCAGTCCCTCTCGAGGGCACCTCCACTCCTTAGTGTTCTGGGATTAGATCCATGTGGCTGGGTGGGTTACATGGAGCATGTATGTGTGTACATAGTGCCAGGCTGGAATGATTTACTCTCCAAAGGGCCCAACCCTGAAACTGCTTTTCCTTTTCAGCAGGGTCTTGAGTTGTGTACTCCAAGTAGCAATTTTTGAAGCTTGGCTTTTATAAACTTCAGGGATCCCTATTTCACACCAGGAGTGTGTGTGGTAAGCAGGAGGTTTCTAGTCAATATAGTTTTCACTTTGAGATAGTATAAATTGTGTGGCCAGGAGTTATTCCATGTTTTCTTTAGTACAGATGTGTTTACACTGAAATTCATATTGTATACTTCAGTGTGTTTCAAATCTTAACATGTCAATCCATGCTATTAGCTTAGACTTCTTAACTTGGTAAACCTTGCTAAGTCTACATTCCTTTGAATATTTAACCCTTGTAGTTGTTTTTCAGTATATCATGTTATTGATTGAGTCATAATCAGACTTGTTTGCATGCTGATGTAAAGCAGTTAGTGCAGGAGAAGTTGAAATTACGCAGTAAAATATCAGGTAAATGTGATGGTGAAGTAGTTAATGTAATGGTTTTCCTTCTGAACTTTGTTATCAAAGCACAAATTCCAGTCTATTTGTGTTTCTCCCTGGTGAGGACATGGCTAATGGGGACTAAAGTAGCTCAGAGTAACGGTGTGAGGTGTGGTGGTGCCAAAGTAGAAATGAAGGAGCAAACAAGCTAAAAGCTGTTTGGTAGGTGCCAGCGTTGCTTTAGAAAGGTAAGAGTGATGCTGTAAGTCCATAACTGTTACGTGGTTTCAGTTTTCTAAAAACACACAAAAGTTTACAAAAAGTGTATATGAAAATGTAAATTAAAAAAAATGTACAGAAAAAATTTAAAACAAAAAAATGAGCAGAAAATACTGTATTTTTTTACATTGTATGTAACTTTTTGTAGCTCTGTGGCATGTAGATAGTAATTTATTGTGTACTCAGATACAAATACTGTACCTCTGAAGACTTCTTGCTGCGAGTCTCTGCTCACTTCAGGAGTGCTTGGGTAAGGAACCTACTGAGTCTTGTTTCAGCTGAGAACAAAAATAAACCAAGTGCTGTATTTGTTACCTGCTGTGAGTGGCAGTCGGTTCCTTGAAGCTTTTGGCTTCCTTTTTTCTATTGTGCTGTGCAGGGTGTGTGATCCCACAGCTGGGTTCCAGCTTTTCCAGGAGTTGTGGCAAGAAGAAGGGGAGACTGCACAGTGCTGGATGGGAATCTCACCTCAGCTTTGCTCCTGCCAGTGTGAGAAGCTGGGGTGAGGTATCCTGTGCTCGTTGTGAGCAATGTGCTTGGCATGTTTGCACATCCAGAGCTCCTGCTAGGGGTTAAGGGTCATTCCAGCTGGATTCCTCTGAGTTCTGCAGGAACTGTCCTCGCTGCTATTGGTGGTGAAACCTGGTCTCAAGGTATGTCTGCATCTTGTCAGTCCAGAACACTTGAGGCAACTCATCAAAGGCACGCTGGAGCTGTGTCCTGCGTGCAAATCCCTTCTGGCTGCTAACTCCCACAGACCTCTGAGAGCCCACAGGGGGCTGGGGCTGCTCCTGCCAGGGCCTGGCTCGGAGCTGGCAGAGCAGAGGCTGCTGCAGTCTGCTGCCAGTGCTCGGAACACGCAAATCACCTTCAGCTGCCCCTTCCGAGGCGCTCAGCGCGGCACCCTCCTGGCTCGGGAGTCGGCCGGAGCGCGTGCGCCGCGTGGGTGAGCTCGGGGCAAGGTGGAAAGCCGTGGGCCGTGTCCTGGGCTTGCACAGCTTGGGAGGCTTAATGAAGCTTGAGGTGTGCCATCCAGCCCCTTTCAAGTCTGTTCCACAGAAAGGCTCGGGAGAATGTTGTAGGGCTCACTACTGTGGCTGGAATGATGCAGGCTCAGCTTTGATTCTGCCGGGTCAGGTGGCTGCGGATCCCCCCCGAGGAGGTTTGCCTGGCTTCCCCCAAAGAACGGGGATTTTGGTGGTTGGCTTGTTTGTAATAGCAGAGGTGTGCACGGCTTTTAAATGCTGTTTGGGGCTTGCCCGTACCGCGTGGTGGGACTTGGAAGGCTTGTGGTCGGGGGGGGGTTTAAATGCGTGCTCATTTTCATAACTGCTCTGTCAGTGAGACTGGTTTGGGTGGGGGCTGAAAGGCAGTGGTTTTGTGGGGAAGCCACCCCCTGAGACAACAACTAGCTGTGTCCAGTTTCTGGGATGTTACTTCCTGTGCTGCTGAGCCTATTGCAAGCATAATGCTGAAAGTTCACACAGGTTTCTGAGAGCATCTTGAAATGTTCTTCTCTGGCTGGACTGGACCTCAAGGGATCTGTATTGGAAGCACTTCTGTTCCTGGTGAGTTGTCATTCCATAATTAAATAATTATAATAACGGCCTTTTAAACAGGAAACTTGACTTCCCCACCACTTGATGACATATGACAAGTGACATGCAGCAATAAAGTGTTCAGAATAAATCAGTGTGTTCAGACCTTGGTCTTTAACAGCTCCCCCTTTTTTTCCTGATGGAATAAGAAGGATATTCCTGTCAGAGCTTAGAGCACTCTGTGAATTTAGAGCAGTATACACTAAAGGAGAGTGGAACTGAATGGTCTCAGGCCATCTCTTTGCTTGGACTAACAGGTGACTGAGTTATTCTTGTGATCCAATTTGGCTGTCAGGGCTTTGAAGCTTAGCAAAATGGGAATTAGTAAATGCTTGGCACATATATAGTATTATTTATCTTAAAATACATGTTGCAGCTGTGGGGTGTCACATGGCTGTGCTTTGTGGTGTAAGTAAGTCTGTGGCTGGTGTAGTACATCTCCTGAAAGCAGAAAGTTGCCATAACAACTGAATGAAATCAATTAGAGTAATAAGCAATTAAAATCTCATCCTTAGTGTTGCATAAACATAACATTTCTCTCATGAATTATTAGCGATCTTGCCTCTAGACCTGTACATTCTGGTTCTGATTTACAATCTCAACCATTTTTGAATTAATGAAGCATTTAATTTCTCCTTCAAAGAGTGCTGGTGGGGTTTTTTTTGGCCGTGGCAAGTAGGTTCTTCATCAGAGACATGAACACGGTTAAACACCTAAATGGAGGAAACGTTTGTGATGGGATTTCCAGAGCGCTCAGCACTGGCTTTGTTTCCACCCAGTGAAGTCAAGAGGAAGAAGAGTAGCCTGTGGTCCAGGGAAATTTTGTCCTGGGCCTAGGAAGGCAAAGGCAGATCCTTCCTCTGTTCCACACTTCCTCTTTGACCTTCTGTGTATTCCCGAGCCTCTCGCTTCCTTTGTTCCCCTTGTAGAACAAAGCCAGGAATAGCTCCTTGCTGTAGTGCTCAGTTGTCAAGGATAAATCAGCTCAACCCAGGGAATGGCAGAGCTGCTGTGGAAAGGTGGGATGTGTGAGAGCCTGTGGGGAAGCGGGGTTTGCAGACTGTTGGCTTTGCAAGGGCCTGTAGGCTTGTTCTGCAAGGATTTTGTGTTGCTGGAGGTCAAATGTCTCAAAGATCAGAGTGCAGTTTATAATCCAGAGTCTCCAAGGAACTTTGGAAAACATGTCTGCAGTCTAAATAGTGGTCCTGTCATGTGCAGTGGCTGAGTCAGGGATTTAGGAAGCCTTTGGCTTCCAGAGCTCAATTATTAACTCTGGTAGGGAGCAAAAGCACTGGAGGTGATCCCTGGCTTTCTCCTGGCAGGATGACAGAAGCCAAGGCCAGTGGCCTGAGGGTTTGTGCCACAGATGATCTGAAGCTCGGTGTGGTGTCTATGCCAGCTCTTTGCCCAAGATATTGGCACAGTGCATCCACAGGTTATCTGTGTGGTGCCTTGTGTTTTCCTCAGCTTTTATTGTTCCATTAAATGTAATCCTGCCACCTTTATCCTGCCCGGGCAATCAGGAAAAGGCCCACAGTCAGCGCTGTAAATGCAGCATGAGCTGTGTGGATCAGCTGCAGGCCCCCCTTGAAGGAATTTGGGTTTATTCTGGTCTTAGGATGTGCACTTGGACTGGTAACCTCCACAGCCTCCAACTGCCGCTGGAATAGCTGTTGGAGTATTCCAAGCCCAGGCTGGGATTCATTCTTGCACTGTCTGATTCCCTGTTTGTTTTCAGTGCGTTTTCTTTAACCCCAAGCAGGCGATGTGTTCTCCTCTGATCCATGTGCAGGGACACTGTGTGGCTCCAAGTGCCTGTGAAAACATAGATTTCTGCTCCAGTGGGAAAAACCTGTCCACTTTATTGTGCCAGGCAGTGAGGAAGGCACAGGCATACAACGTGTCCAGTGCTTTTTCTGTAGTTAGCTGAGTGCTGGACAGCTGCTGCAGCTGTAACTAGTGTGTAATTCTCAATATAAAAGATTGGGATGCTTTGGATTTCTGTGGGAAGCAGCTGAAGTCTTGCTTGACTGTTAAATGAAGTCCTATTTAGGCTGTATTGATGTACGTTTTGATGGTGTTCATCTGGAAACCTGCAGTACTGCCACACTTGTTGGGGAGAGACTTTGTGCAGTGGAGAATTCACTGAGTGTCCTACTCTATTTAAGGGGCTTTGCCCGCAGTTGCCATGGAAGCCTTGCCTTCTGCGTGCCCTTGGGATTCATCCCTGAACAAAAGGTCCACCTGGAGTCACAGGGCTGCACTCTTCCTATAAAGCCTTGCATCCTCAGAGGGTGAAAGCCCTGCTGGCTCTGGTCATAAATCATTTTCTGCTTCGCCGGGCTCAAAGCTTTCATGTTACTCTTCCTTCAGATCCTTCCAGGCTCATCTTTCAGATGCTGCTGCATGTGGGGCATTTCAGTCTGCACCGGGCATCGCTCGATAGTGCTGCTCTGGGATCAGTTTATATCTCTTTTGGCAGCATTCCTTGAGCTGGCAGCAGGGAATAACTTACTCTAATAAGCAATAGTAGGTGACAGTGCTCTATCATCCCTCAACTGGTGCCCTGTGTGCCTTGTTACATAAAAGGCAGATAAAATGCTTCGTGAAATGTCCTGCTCCTCGGAGGTGTTGGGTCCTCAGCCCTGGAGATCAAAGTCCTTTTTCAAGTGGCTGACATCAGCAGGCACTTTCGTGTCCTTCCTCTTGTCCCTGCCTCAAACCCAACCTCAAGAGGCTGTGTTTGGAGAAGTGTGTCTGTGCCATGGAAATTCACCCAGCTCAGTAAAAGCTGCTTTCCCACCAGCTTGGAAAACCCCTCACACCTGCATGCCAAGTTGGGCCTGGTCGTTTGCCAGGCTCACTCTTGTGCTGTCACCTTGGCTACGGAACAGGGAAAGGGCTGGATTAGTCCTGCTGTTGTTGTGTCACTCAGGGATACAGGATTCACTTTTTCTGGAAAAGCTGAGGTAGGGAGCTACACAAGCAGGCTTTTGCCACAGATCTTTCAACACATTCACAATAAATCTTTAGTGTGGACCACATCCATTCCGTGCTCCAGCTGCCAGGCCACCTCGTGGGATCCTGGAAGCGCCTCATCCAGGCTGGCAGGTCACCTGTCACCTCCACCAGTAACCCAGACTGGGGTCCAGGTGTACAGTTTGCTGTTGGAGCAGGGATTGCTCCTTCAACAAGATGCATGCAGGTATGGAATTCCTTGGAAAGTACTGCTCAGGTAGGACTGATGAAGTTGCCAGCAGAGGGGATTTAGGGAGGCTATTTGGATTGCCAGACAGGAGCAGCATTTTCCTCCTGTGTACAGAGAGGGTGATGTTTCCAGTCACTGCACATCTCCATCTAGCTCTGCTTTCTGAAGAGATTTATGAGCTCTGAAATTCGTGTCTTGTTCATCTTGGGGATATCCCAAAGGGAAGACTTTGGATATAAAATACCTAATCAACACCTGGGTTTTGCAAATGTCAGCTTGAGCAAGCTCTCTTTAGTAACAGGTTTTTGGAAACAAGCAAGCAAAGCTGTCCTGCCTTCCTGTGGGCTAAATGAAAACAAAGTCAGAACGCTCCTGAACTTGAGGAAGTCTGAAATTCAAATCTGCACTTGGAGCCTGGGCCTGTGTCCTGATTTCCATTTCAGAAGTGGAAATACCCTGCTGTAGATTGAGCCAGGAGTAATTGGCCAGACCCTGTGTCTTAAGAGAAACTTTTAAGCAGACAGATAGAAGGAAAGATCACAAAGATGAGATGGAGGATCTCTATTTGACCATTTTATCTCTAGTCACAAGTATTTTTAGAGCTGACTGGCAGTGCTGGTTGTACGTGCAGAGAGGAGGATGTAGGCTGGAGTGTGATTTCCAGGAGATGGGGGTTTAGGAGAAACCATTTCCTATGCCTTACCAAAGCCAGAGAAAGACAGATTCTCTGGGTATAAGATTTTATCATTAAAGGCCTGAAAATAAACGAATCCAAACACATTTGGAAAGGTACCTGAGTGTGATGCCTTATTTGAACTTTGTGAGGGCATTTCCATGCCCTCCTGGGGAAAAAGAACCTCCCTGACAGATAAATCATCTGGGACAGAGGTTTTCAAGTGCAGCCTGCAGGGCACTGGAGGCTTGACAAGCCTCTACGTGCATCCTGTCAGGGGGTTTCTTTTAAACCAAGGCTTTGTGTTTATCTGGGGTATTTATGGCACTGTGGGTGAAGGAGACTGGCCCAGGCCTGGCAGCCCCCCTGATGGAGTGGGGGACTGTGAATGGGGCTAATCCTGTGTGGGAGGGTTAGGGTTACAGCTTTCTTCAGGTGTGAATAAGGGCAGTTGGAATATTTCTCAGTGCCTACTGAGGGTTGTAATGGCTTTTCTGAAGTCTCTTTCTGGCTGCATCTGTCCCAGGTAACCTGCCCCAAAGAGAAAGCACCTCGTTTGCAGGGTGCATCTTCTTTATCGTGGTTAGAGAAAAACAAGCTCGGAGCTGCATCTGTGTGGAAATACGAACAACTCGGGAAAGTCTGGCTGCAGAGCCCCTTCAGCCCTCAGGGCTGTGTAAAATGGGTCACTGGAAGTGTGGAAGCAGAATGAAAGGAAAGGAAAGCCTGTTAATCCTGGGGGTTTTGGCTCCTTGGGCACGAATTTAATGTTAAATGACTTTCTGACTTCAGGGATTGGCACGTGCTGAAAAGCTTTGCTACAAAGAGGGGAGAGAGCAGCAAGGCAAAAATGAAAGGGTACTCCTGCGCCTCTGAAAGCAGCAGTGATTTAGTGATTTTACTAAAACATTTGAGAAGGCATGGCAGAAGCCTCTAGGAAAGGACTCTGAGGGTAAAATGTCAGTAACTTGTCTTCTTCTCATTAGCTCAAATCATTTTCACCTGCCTCCTATCACCAGGTAGATGAGGAGGGCAGGGAAAGGAGATTGCCCTCAGGTGGGAATGCTTTGCAAGGAATTGGGCAGCATGGAGGCAGTTGAGTTGAAATTCACTCTTTGTTAGAGTTCTGTGCCAAGCCGTTTTCGAAATGGTTGAAAAGGGGGTATTAAGGGAAGGGTTTGTTTTCTCTAATGAAGTTGGAAGGTGGAGAGCAGTTGTTAGCCTGTTGTGAACTTGCAGCAACAGCCTTTTGGGTTTCTTGTGTCTTGTTTCTTCTGGTTTGTTCTTTCTGGGGAGAGGTGTAAGATTTTGTGTGCCTGACCAGTCTTGTCATGCTGGAAGTAGAAGGATAATGAGAGAATGAGTGGAGGAAGGAGCAGAGCCAGGATTCTGCTTTTTCCATGCAGACTTTCCCTTTGTGTTTTTGAACCAGCCTGCCTTTCTCAGTGAAACAGTGTCTCCAGAACAGAGGTTTAGGGTAAGGACAGCATTTTTACTTCCATTTTAAATGCTTGTAACTTGCTGTGGCTACCTCATCCCTGGAGGTGTCCAAAGCCAGGTTGGATGGGGCCTGGAGCAGCCTGGGATAGTAGAAGGTGTCCCTGCCCACGGCAGGAGCATGGAACTGGATGATGTTTAAGTCCCTTCCACCCCAAAGCAGTCTGGGATTCTACGTGCAAGTGGCTGTAGTGGGCCTCTGTTGTGACCCTGAAATGCAAGAATTTACTCTGGTGACGTGTGCCTCAAAAGAAGGGGTGTTTTTTCTGTAGGTGTGGCAGAAACGTGGGCTTGAGGTTGGGCAGGAGGGTGACTAACCTTAGGAGAGGCTGGGGAGGGAAGGGTGTGAGTGTGCTGCTGTTTATGCAAACACCCCGATAGCTCGAGCACTTGAGAAAAGAGCGTAGAAACTGAGGAAATAGCGCCAGGGAATATCAGCCGGGCAGGGCAAATAGCTGTGGCGTTACTGATGGCTCGGGAGCTGACACGGAGGTGTGGCTGCATGTGCACCTTCACCTGGATTGCCCCGGTCCGGAGGAGAGGGGAGGTGGGCAGGGCTGGGAGGACGCGTCGTCACCTTGGAGCTGCGTGACAGCTGGGAACGGGGACTGTGACCTCCTGCACGTGTCTGGTGGCATCAAGGCAGGATGCAGCAGCCTTCCTCTCCCTGCCTGCAGCAGTGCAGGCACAGCCCTGGGGTTGATACGGCTGGAGTAGCAAAATTATCTCGATGGCATTTAGCGCCGTGACCTTTGAACACTTCCACAGGCTGACCCAAGAGCGGAGACAACACTTTGGGTGAGGCAGGGCTCGATGGAAATGTGCTGTGAATCACCCTCTCGTGTTGCTGTTGGTCTCTCACTGCCAGGCATGTGAATTTGGGACAGATAAACATAATTTCCTTTAGCATGACGAATTCAGCTGGGGAGGGCCCATTGCAGTTGCCTCCAAAGGCTGTGGATGAACGCTGAAACAGTGGGATAGACTTAAAGCATTGGTTTACATTGGCTGTAATTACCCAAATATTAAAATTCCCAGCTTTTGAAGATGTTTGGCTTGGAAATGCATTTTATCCACACTCCCTGCGAAGCTCTGTGCTCTCTGGAGCAGCTGAATGCCCTCCAGTCCCATGGGGTGGCTTTCCCAGTATCGCTCCCCTCCAGCTGGAATGATAACCAGCCATACCAGACAGGAAAAACCAGGCTCAGGGTGGCTGGGACATAACTGTCAGACAGGCTGGTTATATCTGCCACTCTCCAGGGCTGCATGCTTCCCGGCAGGCAGCTTCCATCCTTCACATTTCCTCTCTGGAGCTCTGGCACTGCAGCCTGGCACCCGTGTTACCTCTCAGTGTGCTGGTCTAAGTGTGTGTGTGGGCTACAAACCCCCAGGAGAAGTCAGCAAAGGTGTTTGCCCTGTGCTCCCCTAAACTTGGATCCCAGCGTTGCTCCTCTTTGGGATTCAGTGGAGACATCCCAGCTGTGTGCTCTGCCAGGATTTAACCACGAGCAGGGTGGGATCACACCCTCAAGAGACAGAAGCAGGCAGCCGGTGCTCTGCTTGTCCAGCTGCTCCCAGTTGGGAAGCCCCAGCCGTTGTGTTTCTGGACTTGGGTGGTGCTTAACAGCTTCCAGCTGTTCCCAGGTGTGCAACTGAACAGTCTCAGGCTCCTGTCTCAGCTTAGCATTGCTTAACCTCCAGATTCCAGCTGGGAATAGGGCCAGGGTACACATGCTGGAATGGCATGTGCACATCAGCCCTGCATCCTCATGCCTCTGGCAAAACTCTAGGTATGCTAACAACTTGTCTCTGGCGTTGGGAGAGCGGGAGTGATGTGGATTTCATCCAGTCCCCCAGCCAGGCAGGAGGAAGCAGGCAGCTCTCTGTGCTCCTCAGCTTTGAGGGTGATCCGTGCAGCAATCTTCCTCAAGGTCCTTTTACATTGCTGCAGGGTCTGGGGGGGGGTCTAACCTGCATTTCTGGATTTCCAGGATGCCTCCATGCCTCTCCCCACCCAAAAACCTCCCCTACACTCTGCTTTGCTGCAGAACATCAAGACAAGCCAGTTCTGCTACTGCTCTTGTCTGGGAATTGAGCAAAGAGCACCAACCTGTGAGTTTTGGGAGAGGAGGAAGCCCTTCCTTGATTTCAGCTCTCGCCTCGTCTGTCCTTCCCCTGGTCTGAGTTCTGGTGGTTCAGAAATGCTTCTGAAAGCTGCCTTTCAGGGGGAAAAGAAGGCCCTCTGTGATGGGAGCAGGCGCCTGTGATGAGAGAGTGTAGCACCTACAAAGATGCCCGTTCCTTTTTTTTTTCCCTGTACAGTCAATTAGTTTGGATTGTGATCCTCTGCCTGGGATCTGGGTGCTTGGGCAGATGTAGCTTTTCCTTGCCCGTCTGCTCTCCTTGGCAGTGGTGTCTGCTGCTCTCTAGTGGTCCCAGCTGTGAGCCTGCGTGCGCTGCAAAATGAGAACCTAGGTGGTGCTTTTGTGTATCTGTGTGTGTATGTTTTATTTTTACACAGCATCCTCCTGCCACGGCAAGTCTAAACCTTGTACCTCCACAATTGCCAGCATTTAATCTGCCCACGTTCCCCCAGCCCTAACCTGCAGGCAAGAGGAAAGTCCCTCATTTTGTTGTGCTTAGGTTGTGTCGGGGAACATCTTTCCAAGTGCCTTCCTTGAACTCCACATGGCCAGAACTGGCGGGTGAAATGCTCCCTCCCGGCTGCCCCAAACACCACGGGAATGTGGGGTATGGAAGGGAGGGGGAGATAACCAAACAGCTTCAGGGATGTTCTGTATCTAACCCAAGGCTGTGCCCTGTGACAGATTGGAGTCTTTAGGCCTTACTGGTTTTCAGGGTGTGTGTGGTAAGTGACAGGCGAGATAAAAGCTGAGCGAAGATCAAAGCGGGTTTCATGGTTTTTATGGCTTTGTGCTTCTTGGTTTCACTTTCATGTGTCTCCCGGAGCCTTTCTTCCCTCCCTGCGCGCTGCCCTTTCATCTCCCACCTCGTTTCCACCTGGCAGGGCGGAGCTTGGTGACCTCCCAGCCTGGGGCACGACTTGTGTGCTCAAGCCGCCTTTCTCTCAGCCCCCAAATCTGGGCAATGCCGGATTATTTCAGCCCAAGGCAGCTCCTTTCAGTATCGATTCTTTCAGCTGCTGAGATTTGCGTCCTTTGCAGAAGTCGGGCTGGAGTTTCTATGTCTGTGCTGGCAGCATCTCTGAGTGTGAGTGCTGATTCAGGGATGCTGGTTCCAAGAGAAAAGTTGACAAGGGGCTTTCCAAAGGGAGGGCTGCTCACTTCATTGGTATTGCAGCTTCCTTCTCACTGAAGAACTGGATTTCCCCTCCTTGCTGTGTGCACTTCTACTTGCTGCTGGAGAACAGTTGCTCTTGTCTTGGTTGTTTTTTTTCCTAATATAAAAATCTCTACTGCTATGGTGGCTTGTGGGTGAAATGTGGGGGAAGCATCTTCCCCAAGGGAAAAATGTGGGGAGGCACTTGGCAAGAAGAGGAGGGGCCTCAAAACATTAAGTGGACATTAACAAAAATAGCAACCCTGGGTGTAAGCCCAGGATGCATGGTTGAGTTGGGTCCATTCCTGGCGTGTTTTTACCCTTGTGTGTGGTTGAGGAGAAGCACTGTTTTCCATGGGTGGCCTGCTGTCTTCTGACTTAACCAGCAGAAAATGGGTCAAGGCCATGTTACACTCCATGAGAAATAATAGTTATGGGTTATTCTGCAAGTAATGTGGAGACAGCTAAATTATGGGCTCAGCTGAAATGGAAACCACGAATAATTGGAAAAATATAAAATGCTTAACTAAACTCTAACCAAACTTGTAGCTGCATTTATCAAGATGTCAGACTTCAGGGGGAAGGGGAGGAGACTTTGCCATAACACTCCTGGAGAGCTTGGTGCCAGGGCTCTTGTTTGCCTGAATGTGCTGCCCAAATAGGAATAACTCAGCTCCAGCAATGGCAGCCTTTGAGCTCAGCAGAAACCTCCCAGCTCGTGAAGCACGGGCTGGAGGAGTTTCCAGGAGCGTGTTTTGGTTTTGTGCATAGACCTGGAGTGCTTCTTCACTAGCCCCAGAAGGAAGTGCCTTCCTCCAGCCGGTGGGGATGTGTAGAACGCCCGGCCGACACGAGGGCAGCAGGGCCGAGTTGCCAGACACAGCTCACTTAGAACACCCCAAGCTGCTGTTCCTCAGCTCCCTCCTGCTGCAGGATGAAGGTTCCCTCCTCATCCCCTTGCTCCACGGCCAGGGCTGAGCCCTGGCTGTCCCACGGCGCCCCGATGCAAATGGCCAACGGCGCCCGCGGGCTCAGCGGCACCTGCGGCGTCTAGACTGGTTCCTGTGCCCACATGCAAATGTGTGGGGAGGGTGCTGGGGCACGTGGCCCCGGTGACACTTTCTGGGAAAGTCCTTGCCTCCCATTCCTGCCTCACATCCTCCGTGCCAGGCGGAAGAGCCGCTGAGGAATGACGGCGCCGCTCTGCTCGGCGTTGGGTTCGTTCTGGAGCGACTCGGGCTGGAAACGAGTGGAGAGCTCTGGAGCAGCGTGGGGGTGCCAGGGTGTTCCCCACGGTGCTTTTCTAGCGGCAGGGACGAGCTGGCACAGAAGTCTTGGGGTTTTCTCCTGCGCTTGCTTGGTGCCATTTGCATCTCTGGGGTGGCCGGGACTTCCCAGAAACTGTCCCCACCGTGGGGCTGCACGTCCCTATTTCTGTATGGCTGTCCCTTCAGCAGAAGGGACAGCTCCCCAGAGGTCCCCAAGAAGGACTGGGGAGGCAGGAACGTTGGATTTGCGTTTCTTAAAAGTCTTCTTTAATTTCTCTTGTTCTTGCTCCCGGCCTTTCTCCATCTTCCTTATCCAATCCCTTTCGAAGCTCCCTCTTACCATATTCCCTTCTTTAGCCCTTAGCTCACCAAATACTTTTAAAGATGTCAGAACAGGTTTCTCACCTGCTTGCAGAGGAGTCATGACAGCACTCTGCTGTCTCCAAAAATGGGCCAAACCCACAATTTTGTCCCCTTGCATCAGCAGCAAGTCGTGCATCTTCACTTGAAGATGGTAAGTAAGAGCGAGCTTGATGTGTTGTTCACCCAACCTAATTTTGGACTGATTTCGTTAGGTTTTGGCTAATTCTGGTGCTCTCACGTTGACACTGAAGTATGTGTGGGTTTCAGGTTTCTCAGGTTTCGGCAGGAAGCATCTTTATCTTTGAAGCAGGTGAGGGACCACAAGCCACAGTGGTGAAGATTCAGTGCAGCTGGGGTTTTTGGGGGATAATTAAAAAAAAAAAACCCACAGTGTGGTTTTTTTTTTTTTTTTTTCCCTCTCTCTCCTGCAAGAAGCCCTGAGTGAGTTGTGGGCAAAGGGAGGGGTAAGCTGAAAAATCACTTTCTCTCAAGTGATTCTCTTTGAGAGGTTTGTTTGCTGCAGATGTTTGTGATGCAGCCTCTTGTGAATCCTCCCTGAAGGGCTGGACAGCCACATCTCCTTGGCACTGATGTCAGGGTTGGGTTTTTGCCCATCCTGGTAAACATGGAAAAGGTTTTCCATGTGGCCTTTAGGTGCTGCTTGCACCACTGTTTTTTGGAGCTCTCTGATTTAGGTACCACAGGAAGGATTAAAAAGTATTACAGGTGTAAAAAACAATACAAAAATCCGATAAGAATTAGATAAAAAATGGCTAAAATCTAAGTCTTGCCTGCACAGGGGCAGCTGCTGCAGCAAACAGAGAAGCTGTGAGGGTGCTTTGGATGTGTTTCAGTTGAGGCTGGCCTGGATGACACCACACATCCCTACATTAGGGCCACTCTTCTGAATTCCTGGCATCCAGGAAGCAGTCAGCTTAAATGCAGTCACGGCTCACATCCTCAGCCTGCTTCTCCCTTTGCAGAATTACCACTCGCTGTGCAGAAATATCGGCCACCGCCACGACTGCGGCTTTTCCTTCTGAGAAACCAGCCCAGTGTTCATCAGTTACACCTTTCTCATCCATCACAGCACCGTGGCTGCTGCCCAGCCCACTCACAGACCCTCTCAGAATCCATCCAGCTGATGCTTCTGTAGCTCCTGCTTCTTTCCAGGGCAGGCAGGAGGTGGATACCTGCCCACAAATCGGGGGCGTGATCTGGCTCATCTTGGTCTACCCATTGCATGTGTCCAGGGATAATTTTTTTTTCTTGTACCAGTTTCATTAAGCACTGCCAGGAATGCTGTTGGATTCCTCCAGTCCTGGAAGAGCAGCAGCTGAATGCTCCAGCTCCATCTTTTCTGGGGAAAGTTGCTTTCACTTGTTTTTTCCCAGCTCTAAAAAGCAGGATCATTTTGTAGTCAGGAACTTGAGGAAGATTTTCAGACGCCTTTTATGCCTCCATAGCATTTTGCATAGATGAGCAGTCATCTCTCTGATAAATTGCTACCTTTCCCATAATTTTTTTCCAAGAGATTTCTGGCACAATCCAACGAAACTAGTCCTTGGTTGTGTTCCTTCTAATAATTCTCTGCAAGGAAATTGAAAACTCTGAAAGGGTTAAACAAAACTCAGTTTTAAGGCCATCTCCTCTTCCATTGCTGTGACAGCAAGGCACCCATTCTTTTCCATTTCTTTTTAGGACTTTGGGAATAGCCCATGGAAATTGTCCCAGGCTTCTCTGTGACCCTGGTGTACAGGGAGTTAAACTCCCCAGTCATCTCTTGGACTTCACAAGGCTTTTGGACCTATCTCAGAGGAAAAAACCCAAGATTTTCAAAGAGAGATGCGTAGCTTGAGTTTGAGTGGAAGACTTTTTTTTATATTTACTATTTTGGTAATAGCTATATAAAATGCTGATGTGATTTGAAAGCTCCAAATTACAACATTATCACACAACCACATCTCTTTTCTTCTGCCCTCTTCCTTCCTCCTTGCCTCGCCACGTATCCCCTTCCCCTTTTGCTTCCCGACTGGTGAGTTTGCCGAATTTATTTAGGGCAAAGACCCCATCCCACCAACAGCCAAGGGCACGGGGTGCTCCTGTGGCCATCCTGGGCGAGTTACTCGCCCAGCCAAGCGTGAAATTGGAAATACTTGAGTGCAAGCACAAAGCAGGGAGATCATGATTGGTTTTCTGTGACGTGGGGTGTTTTTGCTGATGAGAGAGGCAGCAAAAATAGTGTGGGGAAAATATAGCCCCAAGAAAGCAATATGTAAATGTCTGAGTATGCTAAAAACCCCCGTGCTTAGTCAGGGGCTTGCACTCTGCTTTCATTCTGGGCTTTTTTTTTGTGGCTGAGGGGTAAATGCTCAAGGGAATGAAGGGCGATGTGGGTGACAAGGCACGGGGGAGATGGGTGGGGAATCCAAACGTCGCACTGCGTCCCAATGGCTGCTTTTAGTTAAAAATATTGACCACTGAGCTTCTGGGCCGGCTGTGGGGGGCATCTGAGAAATGACATCACCTCTGTCTGTGCTCTGCTGGCCGGGTGTGACTGCTGAGGTGTGAATTCTGTGCCCGTGTGGGAGCGTGACCCTCCCCGATAAATAGGGCTGTTTGTGCGCCCGGTCCCGCAGAGCTTCGGTGGGGCTGAGCCTTGCCCGAGGATGGGAGCCCCCCTGCTCCCGTGGCTGCTGCTGCTGCTGCTGCTGATGTCCCACTCTGCCCACGCAGGTGAGCTCCGGGTGCCTTTGCTGGCATCATCCTGCGCCCAGAGCGGCTGGGGAGCTTGGGATCCTCCTGCCTGCTTAGCGGAGGGCTTGCCTTGTTGTTTGCCAGGGAAAAAGCCCAGCCATCCTTTGCAGGGCTCTGGTTCAGCTTTTGGGAGCCGTGTGGGAGCAGGGAACCGAGGCAGAGGCACAGGTGGAAGCCTCTCACCGTGCTCCCTGCAGTGCTGTCAGTGAAAACACGGGAAGGGGAGCTCGCTTTGGCTCCTGAAGCTGCTGCATCCCTGTCAGCACAGCCTGTAAGCTGCCCCTTCTCTCTCTCTCAGCCATCCTGGAGGTGAACGGGAACCTGAGCTGCAGGTGTGCCAAGACAACCTTGGAATACATCAGTCCCAAGAAATACGAGAGCATTGAGATAAGGCCCGTGGGCAGCAGCTGCAGGCGCACGGAGATCATGTAAGTGCCGTGGGCCCTGCTGCTGCCACCATCCCGCTTCTCTGCCGCCTCGCTGGAAACTAAACTTTTCCAAAAATCAGGAATCTCTCCAGCAGGGGAAAGCGTGATTTCCTCGAGCTGGAGCAGGGGTGTTTGCAGCCTGGAGGAAGCACTTCCTCAGACACTGAGGCAGCATGAGCCGTAACAAATTTTCCTAGCTTCTCAACGTTGATACGTTTGTAAATCTCCAGAAAAAATTGTCTTTGAGCACTGTTCTGGGCTTCAAGTCTCTGCTCTAGGAATGTGTTGAGTCTTGCTTGTTCCCAGCCTTGCTGTGGCTTTCTCCCTCTGGCAGCTTTCTGCAATCGTTGGTGCTGTGAGCAAAAGCTGAGTCTTCCCCATCGGCTCTGACTGCTTGAATCCCTGCCTTTGGAGGGGACAGGAATGCTCAGGAACTCTCCTTGCATTTCAGAATTAAATTAAGAACCTCAGGGAAGGTGTGTGTGAATCCCGAAGCCCCCTGGGTGAAGAAGCTGCTGAAGCGCATTGCCGGCACGTAAGTTGTTGGATGGAAACTCGTTTGGCTCAGGTGTCCCTGGACAGCATCCCAGCACATCCATGGTTCTGAGAAGCTCTCACGGGCCCAGGAGAGCTGCTGTTGTCCAGAGGACCCACTTCCAAAGCAATGAGGGGCAACACTTTGCTGTGCAAAGCAGTGTTCAGCCCAACACGACCCATCTGTGGGTCATGCTACCCCTGGCTTACACACTGTAGTGCTGCACTTAGAGTTTGGGGGGAAAAACATGAGGGGAGAGGTGGCAGGAGCAGGGTTTGCTCGTGGCAGGTGCAGTAGGGTGCTGATGCTGGGAAAGCTGCCCTTCTTGGTCGTGCCTGTGCTGGGTTTGTGGCCATCCTGGCGACCGATGCCCGCCCCAGGGAAACGGCAGCGACTTCCCTCGGCTGGGGCAGGAGCTTCCTCTCCTGGAGCCACTTTTCTCTGTGTTCACACATTTCTCCTCCTTCTGCTTTTCACAGGAAGAAAAAATAGGTTTCCTGCTAAGGAAGTTGGTGCCCAGAGCCCCGAGGTGGGCTGGCGGATGATGCCCAGGTGTGCAGACCTGCAGGCTGCTCCTCATTTGGCCCTCTCTTCCTCCCCTTCCTGAAAGTCCCACGTCTGGCTCTGGTGGCAGTGGCTGTGGGGAGGGTGGCTCGCTGCTGGCCCCAGCCCTGTGGCAGGTTCGTGGGGGGTTCTCCCCTGCTCTTGGTCTCTGGATCAGCGTGAATGTGAATCCTTCATTTATTTAGTTGCCTGTGGACTGCAAAACTGTTCTCTCTCAGGGGCTGCTCCTGCTTCTTTAGGAATGACTTTGTGACTTTTTCCATGTGAAGTGCTCAGCAACAGAGTGTGTGTCTGAGGGTTGTGTGGCATGTCCCGTTCCAGAATCTCAAGCCAAATAAAATTCAGGACCTTTCTTTCTGTTCTGTTTTCCATGGATCTCCTAGCTTTGAAGCTGTGTATGACATAGAATCGTGGCTTGGATCAGAAGTGACCTCAAAGCCCATGCAGTCCCACCCCCTGCCATGAGCAGGGACGTCTTCCACTATCACAGGTTGTTTCAGATCCTGTCCAACCTGGCGTTGGACACCTCCAGGGATACAGGGGCAGCCAGAGCTTCTCTGTACCAGGGCCTCCCCACCCTCTCAGGGAAGAATTTCCCCCCACTATCCTATCTAACCCTGCCCTCTGGCACTGTGAAGCCGTTCCCTCTTGTTAGGGGTCCTTCCCATCATAACCTGTTATTTTCCCTGGTGGTGATTTGAGGGCACGATATTGGTGGTAGGGAGATGGGACAATCCAGCCAAAGTGCCCCACATCCAAGTGATGGAGCTGGGATTTACAGGTGGCTGTAAGGCTTTAAAAACCAGTCCAGGCCAGTAAGGAAATATGTCAGGAATGGGCATGAGTTGGGGTAACTTGGCAGAGTTTTGGGGTAAAAAAAATTAAAAGCAAATGTCAGCAGGGCGCTGCTGGGCTGTGCCTTGCAGGGGGACAAGGCGGTAGTAGGGGAAATGAGCAATTCCTGATCGTGCAGGCTAGAAAAGCACCCCAGAAAACCTCCGGGCTCGTGGGGCTGTGTGCGCTGAGAACGAAGTTGGAGGAAACGGCCGAGAAAGGAAGGGGAAAAGCAGAGCCGGTTTCGGGAAGCCGGGCCCCGCGCCAAGCCCCAAGCCACGTTTTATCGGCAGCGTTGCAAACTCAGCGAGCGCCGTCAGCAGCGACAGGGGTCGGGCAAAACCACGGCGACCCCGGGGCCTCCCGTGCCGCCTCACTTCTCCTATTTCCCAGCTCAAATAGAGGGATGCTGCGGGGCCCGGGGCTGGGGCCGGCATGGCTGTGCGGGCAGCCCTGCTGCTGGCGGTGCTGCTGCTGTCCCAGCGCCCTGGGGACACAGGTGAGCCTCTCCCGGTGGCTTGGGGGTTGTGGGGGCTGTGAGGCTTTCCCGGCTCGGGGCGGGTGATCCTGGTGGGACGTGGCAGGAGATGCGTTGCCCCGGGGGAGGGTTTTGGGGTGATGCATGAGCCATGTGAGCCGTGTCCGTGTGCGCCTCCAGCAATCCTGGAAGCCAACGGCAACCTGAGCTGCCGCTGCCTCAAGAGCACCCGAACCTTCATCCCGCCGGAGAGGTACAGCAGCATCGAGGTGTGGCCCGTGGGGAGCAGCTGCCGGCGCCCCGAGGTGGTGTAAGTGGCTCCCGGGGGTGCCCGCCCTCCCTCACCCGCTTCGTGCTCGTTTTCCTTGTGAGAAGGGTGGCGGGCTCAGCTGTCTGCAGGAGAGGAGGAAGTGATGTGTCTGAAGGGCCGCGTGTTTTCTAGGATTAAGCTGAAGAGCCTGAAGAGGGTGTGCGTAGATCCCGACACCCCTTGGATGAGGAAACTCTTGCAGGACCTCCCTCACCTGTAAGCTCCCTTTTCCCCCTGAGCGTCAGGGACTCCCCGCAGGACCAGGGGCATCCCCTGGGAGACTGTCTTCACACATTCCTCCCCCTTCTTCTTCTGGCAGGAGGAAGAAAAAGGCTCCCCGCTGAGGAAGCTGCCACCAGAGGCAGGCCAGATGTGCTGGGCCCAAAACTGCCTCCCTTCCCCATCCTGTTGTTGGCTTAGCCCAGTCCAGAGGGGAGCATGCTGCTGCCTGAGCCCCTTTTAATGCCTTTAAACCCTTAAAAATGCCCCTCCCTGCTTCCAGCCTCTCCCATCCCTTAGCCATGCACTGGGTGTCCCTTTTGGGCGTGGCTCAGCAGGCCCAATAAAGGTGGCAGCCCTCTCTCACTGTCCCTTGCCTCCTTTCATATGGCATGCCGGGGGCTTGGGATGGGAGGCATGGGGGGCACCAGCCTTTGGCCAAAATCCTTTGGCAGGTTTGAGGAGGTGGCCGCGGCGTTTTCTGCTTTTTCTTGGCGGGGAGGCGGCACAGGCCACGTGCAGCCAGGGGAAGCGAGGGCAGGGAAGTTGAGGCGTGGGGCTGCCCCTTTGTCCTGCCCCTCGGGCGCTTCCCACCCCGGAGGGGGTTGTGAAATCCCCCCCGGGGCGAGGGGCTGGCTATAAAGCAGCCCTGGTGCAGCTCGGGGTGGGCGGTGAGGATGCGGCTGCTGCCGGCCCTGGCGCTGGCCCTGCTCCTGCTCCTGCTCCTGAGCAGCTCGGTGCCGGCGGGCGGTGAGTCCCTTTGGGTGTCTGTCCATCCGTGGCCCCTCTGAACGCCTGGACAGAGGCACTGGGTGTCCCCGATGGGGCTTGAGTGTGGGTTTTATCTACTCAGCTTTCAGTTTTGGTTCTTGCCTATCTTTGAGCTTGTCTTTCAAACCCTGTGGCTAAGCTGGAGGGGGGTGCTGGGAGTGGAGAGGGGGGGATTTGCCTCGTGGGTTTAAGCTGCTTCCCTTTCAGACCCCCTTAAAATTCGAGTGCTTGGTGGGTGGGCAATGGGTTTAGTTCATAAAATGCTGGTTAAATTTTCCAACCCTGCAGCTAAACCCCTTCCATATATACAGGAAAAGAAGCTTTGGGGCTGTGCTGGGAGGGATCAGCCCTGCTGCAAACAGCAGCCCGTGGGTGTCAGGGGTGGGATGGGATAGTGGGGAGGGGGATAGCGTCCCCACGGGGGGCCGAGACCTGGTGTGGGCTGCCCTGGGGCACAGGTCTGTCGCTGGAGAGCCTGCTGACCAACATGAGGTGCAAGTGCATCAGATCCACCGCCCACGTCATCAACCTGGGGCTGATCCTCACCATCGACGTTACCCCGCCGGGCATTCACTGCAGGAGGAAGGAGGTCATGTAAGCGCAAAGCCTGGAAAAAACAATCCCTGCAAGTTGCTCCTTTGTGTCCTGGTGCAGAAGTACGTGGCGGGGGGGGGGGGGGAGCCCACAAATGTTGGGGTGACTCTTGCTTCCCGCTTTCAAGTGGGTTCCTCCCTGTGTGGCTCAGGGTGCTAAAGTCAAGGCCCCAAAACTGCATGTGTGTGTTGCCCAGGGTTCGTATCCATGCTGAGGGAGCAGGGAGGTTTGGTTTTCTCTGTGGGTAAGAAAAGCTTTGGGGAAGGGACGTGCGTGGGGCTGAGGGGCCTCACGGCCTTGCAGCCTCACCCTGAAGAAGAACAAGCGGGTGTGCGTGGCCCCCGAGGCGCCCTGGATCCAGCTGCTCATCCACAAGCTGACGCAGAGGTACGTGATGCCCCGAGGCTGGAAAACACCCGGCATCCCCGACACCTTGGCAGGACCATCCCTTCCCCCTGACCCGCCCGGTTTCCTTTCCTTTCCTCCCACAAAATGTGCAGGAACGGCACCAAAAAAGCGTTGCCGCGACCACGGCGGGAAGCACGGCGCTGCCGGCCCCCTTGGAGACCCCCCAGCCCGTCCCTCCCACTGGCCAGATCCCAGGAATCCACGGTTACGAATTCCTCGTGGGACAGCAATGACACAACCCCCCTGCCCTGAGACACGCTGGGTGGAGTGGCACAACGCTGGCGCTTCCTCTGCTCCCGGGGTTGTTTTGGCAGGGGCAGGAGCCTTTTCCCTGCTTTCCCCTCAGGCTGCTTCCTTCCCTTTTGGGTGCCTGCGCTGTTCCCGCACGCAACCACAGCCCATCCCGGGTGCCACCAATAAAAGGATGAATGTGCTCCCCCACCCCGTCCCCGGCTGTGGCAGCTCTTTCTGCCTGGATTTGTGTAAAAATTGGGATTTTTGGAGTGGGGAGTTAGGCGGGACTGTGGCACGGTGAAGCCTTTGGCTGCTTTGCCAAGGACGCTTCTGAATGCGCCGCCTTTCCTCTCTGCTCCAGGATTTTGGTGCCTTTTCCTGACAGCTCCTGGCAGGAGCAAGTAATTGCAGGAGTTGGATAGGGTCTGCTACTGCTCTGGGCTGTGGAATCACAGGAGTGGGAAATTTCCCAGTGCCTGGCTGAGGCTTTCTGTGGAGTGCCACTTCCCAGCCTGGCAGAGCAATCAGTGTGCCTCGGCCACACGGACTGAGGTGACACAGGTGTGACTCGTGACCCTGCGCAGGACTGTCCCTGTTTACAATCCGGGAGGAGGTGTTTAAGGTCTGCAGGAATCAAATCTATTTGTGATGCCCACCCACCCCCACTGGATGCCAAAAATGTGGCCCTGGGCAGTGGCAAGCTGGGAAACACCCACCCAGGCTCTGTATCCCCCTCCTTCCCGCCCTGTGCTCCTCAGGAACCACAGGAAGGATAAGAATGGTTGCAAAAGGGCTGTTTGTTGATTCCAGAAGGATGTGGAAGTACACAGGTGGATATTTAGCCCTAGCCATTGTGTGTGAGCAATATCCCATCTCCACAGTGAGCAAATTCTTTTAAAAAAAGTAATTTTTAAAGGGAAGGGAGATGTAGTTCAGGGGGTTGATGACCTCCCTTTCCCCAGCTGCCCGAAGGTCCAGGGCAAGCAGTGTTTCCTCATGCCAGAGCCCCACACGCTCTCAAATGTAAAGCAAAGCTGCTATTCCCATGCAGCAGGGCGTAAATCCCCCAAAAACTGTAGTGTAAGCATGCCCGGGAGTGACACTGCAGCTGCCCCTGCTCCACGCGCACTTCCATCTTTTCAGGGACGGGACCTCCCGGCTGCAAAGGCAACACACGTGAAAGAAATCTGACTTAAAAACTACCTGAGCTCTCAAAGCAACCGCTACGAGGTGGCGTGGGAGCCTCCAAAGAGGATGGATGAACCCCAGCACTGGGATCACCCTCACCTTCACCATTCCCACGGGGCGGGGTTGTGCCATACCTGGATCTAGAGGTTTATAAGCTCCACCTAAAATTATTTCTAATTCAAGCGAGTTCTTGGCTGATGCTTGGCAGAGAGGATTTAAGACGTGAGCGGTTCCCACCAGGTTCTCTTGGGATCTGTGTCACCTTGGAACACCAAAGGGTGAGGGGGAGAGAGTGTGCGTGACCTGATTTGGGTAAGGTTCAGTCTCCTTACAGTGAAAGAAGGAAGCAGAAATATTCAGCTACATTGTACAAAATTCTCTTTTTTATATATATATATATGTATGTATGTATATATATATACACACACAAAACCCCGTATCGGACAGATTCACCAGATTGAGTTTTTTTTTAAAAAGTTGCTTGTAGAAGGGTGTTGGATTTTGTTTTCTCTGCTGGCTTTAGGCAGTGCTGTCGCTTGGGAGTGGACACCAGGCACCGTGTTTTGGGAAGCAAACGGAGGCAGTGAGCAGCAGGGAAGGGCCTGGGGCCTTTTTTCCAGGTATTGCCAGCAACATGCTGGGAACCGAGGCTGGGAAAAAAAGCACCATCCCCTCACTGCTCCTGCTGGGAAGGGAAAACCAGGAGGAAAACAGGAGGGAGCCGCACAGGAGAGGCAGGTAAACATGTGCATTGACTGAAACATAAACAAGACTGTTTTTTTTTTGTGCAACGTCTGTTAAAAAAAAAAACATTTTTGTGTTAGAAAGCACACAGCGTGACGAGCTTTGGGAAGTGCAGCAGAGAAAATCCAGTGGAACACCTTCCTGCAACGGAACACTTCCATCACTAGAAACCCAAGGAAAATCCAGCTGGAGCAGCTTACGACGTTTGCCAGGGTTGGGGTTTTCCTGTCCCCGTCCTCTCCCACCCCCACATTACAAAACATTGGTGCTGGGTTTTGATTTTTATTACTAAATGGGCTCCTCCGCAGTTCATAGACAATCACGGGCGAATCGGAAATTCCATTTTATACAAACAGCTCAGAAAATACTGGGAGTGAAGTATGGTTAGGAAACACTGCTCACGCTGGGATCACCGTGCCTGGAGGAACAGGGGGAGCAGGTTAGAGCACGCCTCCGGAGCGGAGCATCCTCCCACTCCCCAGAAACATACAGCAGCTGAAATACAGAAAGGTAATGTCCACAAAATTAAGTTTTTCATGCTATTCTACTTTCCAGTGCTCTCCAATCCATGTGCCATGGCCAGGTAAGGGAACGCTGAGGTATATTCCAACAGAGATACCTGCACCCAGAGGAAAATCCATCTCTGGAAAGGGCTTTTTTATTTTGTTTTGTTTTTGCACAAAGCAAGTGCTGTGCAGGAATTTCCCCCAGCTCCCATTGCTTCCAATTGATCCCAGACCACAGGTGACACCCCCATTTTTTAGGCACTTTTTCAAGGGAGTTGTCACTTTGCTGAACCCATTTTTGCATTCTGGCCTACTCCACCCCCTCCCTGGCCCCTAGTCAGAGTCAGGGAATAGTTTCTCCTCTAAGTCCAATTGACTTTTTTTTTTTCCCCCCCACTATGGAAAATTTCCTGTGTATAAAATGACATAGGAAATGTTTGATTAAAGAGGAACAGCCTGACTTGGCAGTTTTGCAAGACACAAGATGGCTCTTTTGTATTTAAAACTAATTTCACAATTCAAATTGGACTTTTTTTGAAGTATACGAATGAGACATAAATATAGGCTTATCAATCTGCTTAAAAATTTCATTCACATCATGGAAAACGTTTTTCATTTATTAAAAATATCACATTTGGAGACTAGAAACAGTAAAGTGCATGAAAAGTTTCAAATAGAAATTCAAGAAAATCTTATAGCAGCAAAAAAGCAGAATAAAGAAAAACTTAAAAACACAGACACGACCTTTTCCTATCACTGTGCCTTTTTTTTTTTTTAACATTAAGCAGCCAAACAACTTGGGTTTTTTTTGTTTGTTTTTTTTTTTTTTTTTCTCCCCAGAAAATTGCATCATGTTCAATGCCTCCTGAGGCACAAGGTTTTGAACTGGCCACCCAGAGCTTTAAAAGGAAAGAAAACAAGGATTTCCAACACATCCAAAGAGCATTAACATTTGGGAAGGAACCAACAGCTTTTTACTTCAGCCCTGACTGAGAACAGCTCCCAAACAAATTGGAATCAGGAGGATTTAGAGCTCGAATTTGATCACAGATGCTTGGCTATCTTTGGTTTTCTGATAGTATTGAGATGAGGGGCAGGGCCATGCTGCCAATCGTTTATAGTCAGGTATTAAGTGCTTTGCTAATGTGCAAAATATATGTCGGATGCAGAGTTGAGTCTCCATTTTGGATTCAAACAAACAGTATTTCTAACATTCTTCCTACAAAACAAGCATCTCTAGTTTTGTTTTTCTTTCTCCTAAAGGGTTGGCTCAATTTGCCACGTTCTGGAAAAAAGCATTACCTTGAAATATGTTAAATGCAAGTTTTTAAATCTCTTTTGTCCATTTAGAAGTGCAGCTTCCTACTGAAAAGAAAAAGCCAGTTTAAAGTAAAATAAAATAAAAAAAAAACAAACCCAACAAAACACAAAGATTAAATTAAAAACCTGGAAAGGGGAATAATACTTTGGTTCCAGCCCTAGTGCCAAATGATACCAATATGCACCAAAATGTGCAAAATCTCTTATCAAACACACAAGGAAAGGAGCTCGAAGAAGCAGCTGAAGGTTGGCCATACTTCACTCCTATCTAGTGGGATTTACAAGTGTACAGGTCCGTGGGGCAGGCGGGAGCCCGTGGGGCTGCACTACCTGCGGGAGGGCAGGTGCACGCCGTTCACCAGCGGCAGCAGCGGCGGCTGCAGCTCCAGCTGCGTCAGCAGCGAGAAGTGGTCCGAGGGGATGTGCGGGTGCGGGCACCCCGTGATGTTGTTGTCCACCAGCCACTGAGGGTCCAAAGGGCCCAGCACTCCGAGCACGTTCATGTGAGTGTTGGAGTAGAAAATGTAGTCAATCACACCCTGCGGAGAGAGGGAGAGAGCGCGGTGAGGGCAGGGCCCGCCCGTGGGCTCGGGGTAGGGCACGCCCTGCATCCCTCCTCACGAACCCACGGGGGCAGCCGAGGTCAGGGAACTGCCACAGCGGAGCCCCGCTGTCTCCCTGGGCTTACTTTGAAGTCAAAGGTGTAATTGGTGTAAGGCATCAGGTTGTTCTCGTAGGCGCTCTTGAGCTGGAAGCCGTGCGTGATCCTGCCCTCCGAGGCTCCGTTCTTGCCGTTGCCGCTGAAGTTCATGAGACACTCGTTGTAGCGCAGCTCCTTGAAGTCCTTGTGGTTGTCAGCGACTATGCCATTGCTCAGGTATTCCACCACACCTGTGGGCAACGGGAAGGGTTTAGGGAGCTGCTTTGGCCCAGGGATCTTAGAAACCAGAAGGCCACCGAGACACCACGAGATCAGAGTTAGCAAAGCAAACCCCTCTCCTTAGAAAGTCTTCATCAGGAACTCACTCCTTTCCTACTTCTTACTGCTGCTTCAGGCACGGGTGTTTATTTAATGGCTTATTTAAGATCTAACTGTGCTTTTCTACGCTTTTGTAGGTGCAGCCAGCTCCCCTGGAGTGTCCAGCTGAGCACAAAAACCAGGCGACTCAGCCAGAGGACTCGCAGTCTCTTCAGTCAGATTTCCAAAGGCAGCAGTTCCTAGGAAAGTTTTCATCCGTGCCTTCCCTGGGCAGTGCACAACAACCCCATGGCCTTCAGAGGAAAAAGTGGACCCGAGCGTTCTAAGAAGGTAAGTTAAAAGCCAGGCCAAAAAACCAGCCTTACCTGAATCAGGCAGTGAGTTGAGATCTGCACACAGCACCAGAGGGATAGAGTTGGGATCTGCTGTCGGGCTACTGGGCCTGCTCGAGGCTTTCTCCAGGATGTTTTTCAGCTCTGAGACGAACATCATGGTCTGGATGAGTTTCACATCCGAGTATTCGGGGTCCCAGTGCATGTGGGCATTGGCCACGATGAGCAGCTGCTTGTCCACGTGAAGCGATTTCATACCTGGACAAACAGTGTTAGCAGTGAAAGGTTCTGTGAATGCAGCGGGTTCCCGCTTGTTCATACTCGGGGTGTAGCTCCTCAGGGCTCAGGGTCAGACAACAGCAGCAGATGGGTGTGTTTGCATTGCTTAAACCTGCTGAAATGCCTGTAAACAGCCCGGGGAGCTCCTTCCAGCCCTGGCATTTCTCCTCCTCTGAAGCCGTGAAAACCCCAGCCATGGAGACAGGGCAGGGCGGCAGTATTGGAACTTGTATTGGAATTGTCTGCTGCATCTGATCAAACTTAATGAAAATGTGACAGTCAGTCAATCAAGAGGTAGGAAAAGATACCTGATAATCTCCTTCTTCCACTTCAGTACATTAGCACTGACATCTAATCCCTGGGGGAGAGTGGAAGGAGTCAATCCAGTGGAGGAAAAGAGAGTTGAAAATAGAAGTCGAACATTGTTGCCAACTTCTGGTAAGAGCAAATGTGTGTAAACACAGTGACCTTGGGAAAGCTGAGCTGCTCAAGCAGAATGTAAGAGAATAAGTAAGCAGGGCTAAAAGCTTGAAAGGAGAAAAGCAAATGCTGGGCATCTTGCTGAGAGCACAACCAGACCATGTCATCTGTGCCTGTCTGAGCCACCGACGGGCTGCATTTGGCTGCACCGCCAACGGGAACAGCATGGATTACCTGGGAATAACTCGTGCCTGTCCGTGGAGCTGAGTAGCAGTGAGGACACCACAGTCATACTCACTTGCTCCAAATAATTCCTTGTGCACCTCCAACACCACGGCGACTCCGATGTTGTCCTTGGTCATCACTCTGTTCAGCATGGCTTCCGAGCCCTCCGAGTTGGCCATGGCCACCTGGTTGAACTCCACCGTGTGCTTCTGCACCAGAGTGAACCTGGGCAACGGGGAGAGAACCACAGTGAGCAGCTGTGACCACAGCCCCCGTGGCAGTGTCCCCATCTGAAAACCATCCCCGTCTGCTCCCACAGGCTCCCTCTCTTCCCAACCACTCCAGCTGGTTCTAGACACGACCCGAGAGCTGCGTTTTTCTTTTTGGAAGCAGTGAAAAAACTCTGAGAGGCAGCTCAGGCTTTGGGAAACTTCCATCCTTATTACTGGGAGCTGTTCTGAGGTTTTAGTGTAAGTTTTAGAAGCTGCTGCCACCCCTTACTTTTCTGTTTTGAAGAATATCGCGCAGCCATCCACATGCTTTTTCTCCTGCTCGGACATGATTTTGGCACGTGACTTTGGAGAAAAGAATCCGTCATATCCCCGTTCTTTCAAGGCTGGCAGGAAAAGGGTGAAGTATTGCTCCGTTTCCACTTCCTGGAATTGTACACAAACACCTCAGGCTGAAGAAGTGAAGGAAACCTTTCCTTGTGCCTGCCCTGGCTTGCAGTCAGAAAAGCTGCACACAATCCGTGTCCCTTCCCAGACTAATGGCCTACTGGGAACAGATGTGCATTCCTGGATTTCCTGGAATCCCTCCCAAAGGCAAAGTGACAGGTGTATTTTGAAGAGCAGTAGACCACACCTGGTGTGTTTGACACTGGAATAAGGATATGCAGCTTGCATTGGGAAGATCTGGAATTTGCTATTGAGCAGGTGACTATGGTGCTCCCAAGGGAACATTTAATCCTAAAGGTGGAGGCTCATGTTTTCTGTTTCTGATGGAAAGTGCAGTTATTATGCTTTATTACCTGAAGACTAATGATGTCTGCATCACAGTTGACAATTTCTTCCATGATTCCCTTTTTCCTGTACTCCCAATTGAGTGCCCAAGATGGGCAGTAGCCGTAGAGCTGCCGGGTGGCGTATTTATCACACAACACATTGTAACACATAACTGTAAATGAAGCTGCAAGCAGAGAGAGAGAGAGAGGGGAAGGTTGTCAGCCTCTGGAGATTGTCTGTTTGGCTTGGGCAAGAGTGGCTGGAAGAGCTGTGACAAAGCCCAGTGTGGAAAAGGAATGCCCAGCATCCCGTTCAAATGACAAAAATGGTATTTACAGCACAGCCGTAGGTTGATTTTTCTAGTGCAAATGAACAAATTGCTGTTTTCACTCTGATCCAGGAAAATGGAGCCCAAGCTAAGTTTCCCAGCGTGTCACCTTGTGAGCACAGATTTACCTGAGGGCAGAATTTGGTCTCGTTCTTTTAAAGTAATCCATGGCCTTGGAGGCAGCTGCTCTGGATGAACTACAAAAAAAAATTAAACCAGTGATTAACTCAGAGTTTCTATTTGTAAGTTACAGTTCCTAAGTCAAAGTGATGACTGAACAATAATGTGTTTTGCATCCCCAACTCCCTGAGTCTTCAGAGGAGGCAAAAATCATTTAAATGAGTAGCTCTAGTAAGGGGAAAAAATTGTCATTTGTAAGATTCGTGACTATTTTTGTCTCTTGTTTTCAGATTTAGAAGCACCATCGAAATACTCCTGCACATTGAATAATCTGCTGGAGAAGGAGGGGTAAATCCTGGCATGGTTCAGCCATCCCTTCTCCAAGAACCTCGCCCTGCATCCATCATTCCTGCAGTGCCTTAACTTGGGAGACATCGAGTGGCAAAGCAGAAGGCTCAGTTACAGAACCACAAAGCAGGACTGAGGTCAGGTACTGGATGTTCTTAATGGCTTTGGTGTTTCTCGAGCTAAATTTGACATCCTGCTTGCATTCAAATGATTATTTCCAGTGGGGAGAACCAAAATGGCTTCAGCAGGGCAGACTTTGCCCCTGGGTGGTAACTGAAGGGTTTCAAACAGAACACAGAGAACATCTGGCTCTAGCAAGGGAGACCCTTAGGCAGTACACATCAGCCTCTTCCACTGGGTGTGAGGGTGTGTTTTGGGATATGACTGGAGCCACCTGACAAAAACACTGTGGCAGGGAAGAAATACTCTCCCTCCGGTGGTTCAGAGTCTTGTTTTAACAGCAAATCCTACTTTTAAAGCCTTTTTGCACCAGATCCCTAGGGCTGTACCTGCTAGATTGTCAAGCATGTAGTTCAGTAGCTTTCGGGTTCCGTCTGGATCCTGGTAGAGGCTGAGAATATCTTGGGATAAAGGATTGCCTGCCAACAGCACAAAACAACAGCGGGGGGATCAGCTGCCTGCCTTTCTTGAGGCTTTCCACCCAAAGAAAATCTCCCAGAATGAGAACAGACAAATTAACTCAGCAGGCTGAAGGGTTTATTTCCCTGACTGCAGATTCGAAATGAGCTCCTAAGGAAGTTTAGCAGCATTAAGAAAGAGAAGCATTGTTTTCCCAACTGCCTGGTCATTTCTGCTACCAACTCAGTGCTTAAAATAACCTGTAAGAAAACCTTGAGGTACTAGAGGAAGGTTTGGAGGCCTGCCCCCCTCAGGATTCCCAAGAACTTGTAGGAATATGGAATTAGAAAGAGCTCACCTTTCAAACCCAGGGTTTGTAGCTGGAAGAGCCGTCCAAGTTCATAAGGCAAAACCCGTAACAGATTGTTATTTAAAAGCAATTCCCTGCAGCAAATGCAAAAACACTCTGGGTGAGTATTACTGCAGAAGAAACTCCTAAGGTGCTATGCACTGCTCGTCCTCAAAGAGAACACTTTCCACCCTGAATTTTATTATGGAAAGATATGCCATTCTTCCCGTGTCAAAGCACAACTGAAATACATTCAATGGGGGGAAAAACCCACAAAGCCCAAGATGAAACCAGGGACTGAAACAGTGATATATCAACAATCAGAAAAAAAACCCAGTGAACCCAAAAGTAATTATTAGAACCGAAGCTCTGTTTGAAATCCTGGAGTTTTTCAGGATTATTTGAAATACAGGCACAGGAAACAAACTGAAACTTTCGATCCTGATCCCACACCAGAGATTTTTTGTGAAGTTAACCAGAATAATTCCCCTCACCTGAGAGACACCATGTTTCCTAGTTCTGCTGGTAAACTTCTGAGTTTGTTGGATGACAGATCCAGGTAAACCAGATTGTGAAGCTTGGCAATATCAGGTGGAATGCGAGTAAGGTTGTTGTCATTGAGGTGCAGAGCAGTCAGGTGTGTCAGCGACCACAGCGACGTGCTTAAGCTCCGCACTCTCCCTGAAAGAGGAAAGCAAGGAACTCTGTTTTGGTTCACTCTGGAACCCCTCTGGATCTGGAGCGGTCTGGGGCACCAACTGTGGGAATTTCAACCCCAACCAGCTCACCCGAGATCTCTAGTTCAGCCCAGTGCGACTTCTTCCCGTTGGCCACCTCTTCCGCCGACATGATGGTGTAAATTCTGCGAGGATCTGGAGGATCATATTTTTCCTTTGGCATCCCTGTTAGTCTGAAAGACCATCACAACTGTTACTCCACAGCATTCCTTCGTTTCTGTCCTGCCATGAGCTGACCTTTTCCCAGAGGTACCTTACAACAACAACACCTCCCAGAGTTTCTGCACAATAAGTATGGGGCTGCCAAGCAGGTGCTCACACCTGGGCAGAATTCTGGGATGGAGAAGAGCATTTCTTCCTAGCAGGTTGGGGTTTCTGCACTCCCCTGCTGGGTTTCCCAGTTTATCCCCCATAAAAGCGGTTTGCTGTGTGCAGAACCTGCGGACAAGATCAGAAGCATTCTGCTGCTTCCGGATTGCTCCCTCCTGTAGCTTGCACAGGGAACCAAGGATTGGATTGAAGGGAAGGCTCTTAACTTCAATGCACAAGAGTCCCCCTTCTCCACTGCACTTATACAAGGCTCGAAATTGCAGTCTGAGGGGGAATTAGCTCCATTTGCACATTAACTATCCAGCTTTTGTGTTCTGTGCTTTTTCATGCTCGGGATCAGTCAAGACCTTTGTATTCCTAATGGCCCAGGAGCCGTAAAAAGAGCTCAGGTAAAGCTCCCATTTAGCAGTTCTGGGGCACAAAGGGCTCCAGCCCAGTGCAAAATGGGAATATCAGAAGCCCAAGGATGAGCCTGTGCACACCAAATTAATCCAATTGTCCCGACTGTCAGATGGGAGCTCTGATGTCCCATTCAAAAACCATCCACTTGCCAGGGGACACAGGGAGAGGATTTTATTCCATGGTTATTCCTAGGTTGTTGTGCTGAGCAGGACTCTGTGTGTGATTTAAAAACACGAGGTTAGCCGAGTCTGCTGTTGACTGGTCTTTTCCTCCCCGGACACACAAAATCCAGGAGCCTTGATTTCATACAAACCCAAAGCAGCTGCTCCAGAGGATGCAGCTCTTCCCTCATTCAGACTCTCCTACAGCCAGCTGCAGTAGCTGTGTAGCTCTTCAAGCAGCTCCAACTTGAATTTGAGGTAACAAGCTGAGGGTTTTGTTCAGCAAGTCCAGCTAACCAAAGATGCCACTTTCCCTCTACGAGGGTCAAGTCCTGCAGTGTTTTCCAGCTGATGCTGACAGCCAGACCAGCGTTCTGGCACGGAGCAGGAGCTGACAGGGCTGTCCCCTGCCAAGGGTCTCAGTTACAGGGCTGCTGCTTCCTCCCCTAACGAAGGCCCAAGGAAACTGGAGGGGCAAATGCGAGCCCCGCATCTAATTATAGCCCCCAGTAATTTCCAGGTGAGGTCACAGGGCCAGCAGAGCTATGGGATAAGAGGATTCTGTGCTCACACTGCCTGGCACGGGGCCATGAAGGGAACCAGTTACTTAAGGACAAGGGATTACACCTGAAATCCTTCTATCTTTGCTCCAGAACCCCAAAATCAGAACGGCCTTCCCCCCACAACACAGGCAGGCTGCGCTTTGGCAGTGCCAAATCTCCAGTGCTTGAGTTTTGCTGGATTTATCTTCACTCTCCAAGGACTGGTGTGAACAGATTCCTCATAGCCCCTGCCAGGCCACGAGAGCCCTATCCCACCGCCCTTGCCGTTTCACCTGTCAGATCTTAAACTGATCTGTACCTCTACGGCACCCGGCCCGAAGACAAGGCAAACTTGGCAGTGCAAACCCCGGGATTTGGGTGAGTGCTCTGTGATGAAGTCCTTAAAACCATGGTGCTGAGACCACCTGAGCCACCCCCTGCCCATCCACACCAGCCCAGAGATGCCCACTGACCCCCCGAGACCATCTGAAAGCTCCAGGACTGCTCCTTGGCAGGGCACCCAAATAAATGATGTTGAAATATAGAAGTGCTCTGCCAGTGCAGAGCGATGTGTGGCCATCAGGGGCCTTCCAGAGAAGTGAGCCCTGAGCTGGGAGGCGAAGGACACACACATTTTTCAGCTGTTAGTCACTTTAATATTGCTTTGAAATCGTGGTGAGTCAAACAGGCAGCAGTGTCATTGCCACAGTTACAGAAAGGGGAAAACAAACCTAAATCAAATGCTTTTTTTTTTTTTTTTTCTCCTGCATCACAGCAACATTGAGCAAGACTTGAAAGTCACTGTGTGTAATTTTGTTCTTAGGCAAAAAAATGGATTCTGCCCAGGTTCCCAAATCCTGCCATTCCTATCTCCCACTCTGCTTGTCCTGGAACTAAAACAATATCCAGAAATCCCAACCTGCTTTTGCTCAGTCTTCAGAGAGCTACACTGAGTTCCCTGAATCCATTAACTCCAAAATGCGATGTGCATCAGTGCAAATTTTGGCAGGCTTTCCTCCTAAAGGCTCCCCTTGGAAAACTTCTGATGCTACTAAAACTTGCTCTCTGCTACAGGTCCAACCCTGATTTCGTGTAAGTTAAACACAGAATCTCTTCCTCATTTTGTGTAAATTAAAGAAAACCTAGAGAAGAGGACATCGGTGCATTAGTAAGAACAATACTTAAACTCTGGGGGTTCCTAATGGAACTCTTTGGGTCCAAAAACCCAGAGGGGACTGGTAGAGCAGGATTACTCAGTTGCAACCCTAAGTGTGGTCCTGGGTGAACCCAAGCAGCTCTCTGAGGTGGATATAAAAAGGGCCAGGGACACGTACTGTGTTTCCACCAGTAGGTCTGTGCCTGCCTTTTCCTTGGACTTTTGGGGTTTTATGCTGTTTTATTTGCTGGGCTGTTTTTGTGTATGAGGCATGTCATTTAAATCCTAGAGAAAGGAAATGAGTAATGGAACACTACTGAAGGTGTGAAAAGTGTCAGAGAGCAAAGGTTGAGCTGCTGGGTTGCAGCAGAGGCTTTTAACGTGAAGAAATGTTTTTTGGGCAGCAACAACAGGAATTTCCGGGTTTCAAACACACCGTCCCTTCCCCAAAGAGTGTAGAAGATGCATTTCTTAAATTACAGTGACCATAAGATGTGTTGAGTTGTTTGATACCTCAATGCATAAAAGAGGAGGCAAATGGAGAGGAGCTGTGCCTGCCTCCTGCTTGCAGCCCTGTGTTCATGGATGTTTGGCACAGCTCCAAACCCTTGCCTTCAGCCCAGTGACATTCTTTGTGATTCCTTTCTTTTTGTCCCAGCCTCTGTGCATGGATGAGTCAAGCTGCCAAAGCATTTTGGAACCAATCCAGCAGCCAGGCCTGAGTGGCTCTTCCTTCCTGTGAGCACAGCTGACTGTCCATCCCCTTCCATATGGTGATCCCTCCCAGGAATTAGCGATCCTGTTGGCCGACGGGGCGTGCGCGTGTGTACACACACGTTGTCCGAGCCTGGGGAGCTGGGCTGAAAGCTGGGAAGCAGCACCATTTGGATCTGTTCATTTCTGTGCTCTCTCTGTTTTCCTGTGTTCTGTAATCAGGCCTGAGTGGCTGCGAAGGGGGGAGAGGAAGGCTGCTTGTCTGCACTGCTCTGCTTTTAGGGGAGTGTGACAGAAGTCTCCCCATTTCAGCCTCCCCAAGGAGAAGAGAAGCACGGCCAATACCCACAAACACAAAAACTGGCCTGGAGTGCTCTGGGGGGGAGGAAAGTCAGGTGATTGTTCAAGGGTATGGAAAGGGGATTCCAAGAGACCTGCCAATACTGGGGTATGTACAGATGCGTTAGCTTAAGGTAAACTATTTGCTATATGCCTATATACAGCATCTAGTGTGTATAAATCAGCAAGAAAATACTGGAGAATGGGGAATTCTGATGGTCTTTGGCGTGGATCTGAGCTTTTGTCATGGTGCTTTACTGCAGGAATGTGTCCAACCACCTCTGTGTACACTGCCTCTCCCAAGAATTCAACAAGCACCCTGAGTCTGCCCTCCCAGGTACTGTGTCTTTCCAGCTTCTTATTCCAAATACCCTGACTGGGGATAGAGATTAGCAGGGAATCAAATGTAAATGCCTCATCACGGTTTTTTACTTAAGAAAAACCCCAAACAATTCAAAAGCAATGTTTGAGGAGATTTGAAAGAATCCCTGAGGGAAGTCTGACACAGAGCACAAGGAAATTCAAGTTGGGAATAGGGAAAGGTAAGAAGTAACCAGGAACCTGCAGCTGGCAGTAAATTCAGTGGTGCTGGGGTCCCAGGGGGCTCCACGTTATCTCTGTGAGCCCAGAGAAGCACAGACAAGTCAGAAGCAAACAGCAAAAGCCAAGGGGAGGAGTGGGAAGGGAGGGAACGAGCTGTATTTGATTAATTCCAGAGCCAACTGGCACTCACTTGATGGAAATGCTAATTGTCCCACTGACATACACCCACTAGTTATTCCCCTCATTCCCTCATCTCCTCTAAATGAAGCAGTCTTTTCTTAAATCACAGGTAACACAAGCATATCCAGGTTTCCACCCTTCCTTTTCCTCCATGTCACACCCCCACTTACAGGACCAGCTGAACTATTTGCTGCATGGAAATCCTACACAGCATTGCACAGCTGCTTTTTTATTGCTGTGCTTGGTTAAGAGTCAGCCCTCACTCCAAAGGAACAGTTGCTGCCCTGTTGGAAGCAGCCTGTTACCTCTCAGTGTGTGCATGACAACTCCTGGATAGCCACATCAGGTCACTGAGTGATACCTGCCTTTGTCTGCAGGTGCCTTTTACACTTTGTGCTTCCAGAGCAGCTCTTGGGGCTGCTTCACGTGCTTCACACAGGGCAGGCTGCTCCCCAAAATAAGAAATGCATTCAAGGGGCTGCTGGAGGGCAAGAAGTGTTCCCAGCAGCCAGCCTGTAAATAAATGTCATCAGAAGCCCCCAAAGGGCTGGTTTAAACAGTGTGCTTGTTTATTTACACAAGTATCTTGCACTGTTTCAGAGAAATGACCCATTTGTAAAGGCTGCTCCATCCCCTGGGGAGTGCTGGGCTTCTAATGAGATCCAGGACAGAGTGGCTTAAAGGATTAGGAGCTGAAGTCACCGAGAGTCTGGGGAAGGAAGAAGCCAGCGCTGCATCAAGACCAAACACCGTCCTGGGCTGTGGGCACGGCAGAGAAGCAGCCAAGTATGGCTGCAGCTTAAAGCAGGAGGTTTTCCTGGGAATGGGGAGGCAGAGAGCTCCCAAGAGCACGAGCAGAGTGAGCTGGCAGGGCCGTGGTGTGCCAGTGTCCCTCGGAGACGGGAGGGGAAGGGCTGCCTTACTGACAAGGCTGATCTGACACCCATGCAGTCACTCCTCAGAAATGATACAGACCCTGCTCAGGCTGTGCTGTGCCTCACTCAACTCCTCAGGATCAATACCTGGAGAGGAGTCAGCTATTGACCTGGGTTTTGAGCAAAACTACACACAAATTATGAATCTGTGCACGCTGAGGTCTTCTCAATGAACCAACCTTAAGATACAGTTGGAATCATCAATACCCTTTCATCCTTCACAGCAAAGTTTGTGCTAGGAGAACAGAAATGAGATTATTTCCACGGCCACGGTGTCATCTTCGCTTTTCAGTGGGAGACTGCCAGCACTTCCACAAAATAAGCAAAGCCCAGCAACACTTAAGTTACTCTCCCTCAACAATCCAAAGAAATCTGCCACTGTAGAACTTAATTCAAACAGCTTTAGGGTTACAAGGCTTGCCTTGTTCAACCACAGGTAAGTTTGGATGAGTCAAAGCTCAAGATTTTAAAAGGAAGGAGGAGAAAAAGAAAAAGAAGCCAAAGGAAAAAGCACACACCAATAGTGGAAACTGTTTTGCAATCACTGGCACAATAAATGAGCCTTTTCAGTCTGAACAGGCCACAGGATGCTGCACTAGTGCTCAAAGTAGCTGGGCTTGTATGCTCAGAGAAGAGAGAAGGGATCTGTTAAAAACCCCCAGTTTATAGGAATAAACCCTCTTCTCCAGAGGGTGTGTTTAAATGTACTTTGCATTAAAAAAAAAAAAAAAAGTTTGCCTAATAGCCTGAGCAAAGCATATTATTTGAATATTGAAAGATAGTTCAGCTGCTTCTGTATCTCATTATCCCAGTCTTTCCCATGACTATTTACACCATACTTAAACTTCCAAACAGAATCCCACACTGGTTTGGGATGGAAGGGACCTTTAAGCCCATCCAGTTCCACCCCCTGCCAAGGCCAGGGACACCTTCCACCATCCCAGGCTGCTCCAAGCCCTGTCCAGCCTGGCCTTGGACACCTGCAGGGATCCAGGGGCAGCCACAGCTGCTCTGGGTAACCTCCTCCAGAAGAGAGGCTCAGCTTGTGTGGGCTCCTCTGTTCAGCCAGGTGGAAGGATTTCACCTAAAGCCAAGGAATACCTTTGGCAAGTTTTGCTGTAGTTTTTCAAACAGGTTGATTTTCTGGTATTTCTTAACACACTGGCAGCTGAGAGGTTAATTACAGAGCTCTCTGAAAGGAAGCTAAAGAAGACAAATGCAGTCCAAAGGTGCCACCTTCCCTGCTGTACAGAAATGGAGAGAAAAGGAAGAGCACAGACACAGTGGGTAGGTCAAGAGGCAGGTAAGGATTCAGGAATGCTGGGGCCTTGTTGACAGCCTGAGGTTTTCAACCAGGTCATTTTCCAAGCAGAAAATACTTGTGAGTGATACTCATCTCCCCACGTCCAGGGTTGTTTTGTTCAGACCTGCAGCTGCCATGAAATAGATGGCCAATGACTTAAAACTGAACTAATTCCCCCTCTACCTGCACAGGAAGCACCTGGGGGTTCCTAGAGCAGGCAGAAAAACACCTTGCAGTTCAGCACAGGCCTAATCTCAAACCCCCTGGTCTGTCCACAGGTCTCAAAATACTCAACAGACGTGCTTCTCTCATGCACTCCAAACATTCCTAATTCCTCTGGTGCACTCCACTCCTTCCCAGTCTTTTGCTCCAGACTGAGGAGGAGGAGGAGGAAGAGGCTCTTTGCACAGGTACAAACATGTCCCTGGAGACTGACCTGCTCCCAGTGGCAAGATGTGACTTGGATGGAGCTAAAAAAATATGTGAGCCCAACTCTTCCTGGCACCTGGGACTGTTCTGGTATGTGAGAAGGCATCTGGCCCTGCTTTCCTTTTGCTTTCTTAACCTTCCAGAACAAAAAGGGATTCAAGGAAAGGCGTTCACAAGTGGGAATTTTGCCTGGGCAGCCGTTCATCCTGTGCTAGCTCTTTCCCACTGCCAGGGCCAGTTGTAAATCAATGTAACACAATAAGTAGAAATTGAATTTTGAGCTATAGGGGAAGCAGGAAGAGCAAAGGATATTCTCCACGTGTCGAGGCTGACTCAGGATAAAGGGTTTTTTTTGGTGACATACACCCCCCCCCCTTTGTGATCTCACACAGGATGGTGATATCCAGCAAAGCATACAAAGTATGTTTTCTGCTTTCCCCATTTCTCAGTTTTCCTGGAGTATCCTATGGAGAAAAAAGAGCTACAAATCTGCAGAAGGAGGGCTTCAGCACTCTCTTTAGATGGTGCTTAAATTCAGAGCCTTTTGAAAGGCCTTTAGATTGATTTCTTAGGGAGGAAGAAAAAAAAAAGCAAAACTAATTTGTGATTAGAAGGCACAAAGATGTTCACTCAGATGGAAGCATTCCTGAAAAGCGAGGGGAAAACTACCCGAGCAATTCATTCAGCTGCCCTAAAGGGTAAACAGCAAACTTGAACACCAGCCACAAATCCTGATTATTATTAACAGCTTGACCTAAAGCTTATGGGTTTTGTACTTTTCTTTGTACTCCTGGAATCTGATGAACTTAAAAAGATGTGTTTGACACCGAAGCAAGGAGGAGGGTGCCTCTGCAGCAACAACACAAGGCTAAACACTGCTCCCTCTCCTGCAGCCTGCAGAGCTGCCTCAGCCTAGGAACTTTTTTTGCCCTTAAAAAAAATCATGTAAGATGTTTAATTGGGCCTTCCCTTCCAGGCTGTTGGAAGCAGCAGTGTGGGGAGCCGTTGACTTGCAGAGGTAATTGTGGAAAGGCTGGTGGCCAGGATAAAGGAGCTTTGCATTCCTGTTCCCAGCACAGCCTCTGGAGAGTACAGGTGGGTGCAGAACTTGGGAAGGGGAAAGGCCCATGGGACAAGAGCTGCCTCCATAAAAATTCCTGCTGCTCCTGGCCGAGGGCACAAGAGGTTTCCTTTAATGCTTTGTTTAGGGTAAGGAATAATCCAGATTCAAGTCAACAGGGATGGTGGCAGGGTGTTCTGAAGGATTTGTCTCTTCATGTCTGAAATTTCCCAACCCTCCAGCTGCAAGTGGGGGGAACCCAAAACTAAACTCCTGCTGAAGGGAAAATTGTTATTTAGAACATGCATTTACACCCCAGCCTTCATACCCTGCAAATCTGCATTTGGAGTCCCACAGCCCTTTTATTCACATCTTTTCTGTCTTTCTCAGAAGAACCACCAAGCTCCTCCCCACCCAGGCAAGCAGAATGGGGAAGACAGCACACCCCACCTAGGTGAATGCTGAGCATAAACAGTGCTGTGCAGTCATAACAGCACTAATGACTGCCCTCAGGAAGTGCCAGAGTAGGGGTGAGCACACACGACCTACAAACTGTAGTTAAATTATTTGTGCGTAAGACACTCAACAGCTCACTGGGCTTCTCTTCTCTCCCCGGGTTTGGGTGCAGCTCCCAAAATCCCTGTGCTCGCTGACTGCACCCCACTTGGAGCTACAATTGCTTGGAGCTGCTTTTTGTTCGTCCTGGAGCATTTTTCTAAGTGCTGGTTTAACATCTCCCCCTCCAAGGGATAAAATGTGTTCCTTGCAGGACAGCACACAGAGCATTTCTGCCTTTCTTTAATGCTGTTTTCCATGACTACCCATCCAATGGCTTCCTGGTGGTGGCTGAACACTCCTAAAGTTACATCTCTGTAAGGAGATGCCCAAGAGACTGCCAGGATTCCTGGAAGATTTTCTTCCAGTGCTCTCTTTTATTTAGAGTAACTTCATTTTGGTGTTTGTTTTTGTTCTGGGGGGAGCGTGGATATATTTTTTTTTTCTCGTTTTCAACTCCGAGAGAGGATTTTTCTCCCACACAGCAGCACCCAAGGCAGGCTCAGTACCTTGCCACTGGAGGTAGGTGTCACGTAGCCCTTTTGTGAATTTAAATTTACTAAGCTGCCAACAGAGCCAGTCAGCAAGTTCAGCTAAAGGCCTTCCACGGTGCTCTCTGCGTCCAGCTCCGAGATCTGAAGGCACAAATGGGACCAGCAATCCTGTGCATGTCAAGCTCTTTTTGCCATTTCCTGCCAGACACTTCAGTTTACTTTAATTTGAACTTTCTGGGGTGGTCTTGTGGTGGAAGTTTGACAACAGCCCCGAGGTGCACAAAACACAGGGAAGGAGAGCAGCAGAATTCCAGAAATACTGTCACCACCTAAGGATCTTGATAAAGAAACCTCCTTTTTTTGTTGGTTATTTTTTTGTTTTTCAGTCATTACAGGTGAGATGGATGGAGAAGCTGCACGGACAAATCACTGGAAACCCAAAGAATTAATCAGAAGGTGAAGTTACACCCCACTGTCACTGTAACAAGCACCCAAGCCTTGACTACAGCCTGCCATCAAGAGAACCACAGAATCTGGACCAAAAAAAAAAAAAAAAAAATTACAAGAGGCTTAGCATTTAATGCTCTAAAGCACTAAATCCACAGCAAATCCTCCTGAATCTAAATATGCCTAAGACATATTTTAACTTATTTTTTTAAAGTTTTCACAAATGCCATCTTATGCTCCCAAAAAACTAAGCCCCACTGTTACTTTTGCTTTCTCAGTAGTCTGCAAATCAGGTTACAATCCCATGTCTCGAGTGCCCTTTTGGCATTCCCCAAACCTCTTTCCACTAAACAGTAAGCAAGTAAAAAGTAAGCACTTATTTGGATTTATCTCCCCTTTTAAGCCCCAGTAACCCAAAAGTGTCCAGCAGATTACAGCTGATAGAAGCAGAACTTCTTGGGGGTGGTTCAAGAAAGTTTGCCTGGAAATTAGGCACGTTACTGATGGATAATTTTATCACCTAAAACCTTGGGGAAGGTTTTAATAAGAAAAAAGAAACACATCCCCCCATTTGTGCACATTGGCTCAAACAAAAAAGTCAGTGGCTGCTGCGATCTACCTAACTCTAAGTTTTAATTCTTGGTGGTTTAGATTGAAATTAAGTAGAGGCTTGCCCAGTGTGGACATTAATTAATTTTTCTCCACTGGTGCTTTTTCTTTCTCCTAATAGTGTCCACACACATACCTTAGGATTACTTTATGGCTTCTTTCTCCCAGGACCGGTGTGAAAGCTAAACTTGGTCCAAAACCTGCCTGGCTTTTTACAAAACCACGGCTGTTAATGAGAAACAACAAAATACTCCCAGTTTCTCCCACGAAATGGAAGTTTTATCCCATGGAAAGAGAACAGCCATAACGTCACTTACTTCCACAAGAGGATTCCCACTGCAAATGTGACGGGGCTCCTAGAGATTCTGGATGGGAAGAGGAGAGCCACACATGGCAAATGCACCCGGAGCAGCCTTCCCCTTCCTTCCCTTCCCTTCCCTTCCCAGCCAGGCAGATCAGTGCCTGAGCAGGCTCCATCCCTGGAAGCAGCACTGCTCCCAGGGACGGGGAGAAACACCCTTCAGGAAAGGAAAACAGGCTCTATCAGTAAGAGTGCACTTGTGCAGATAAGTCTGCTCCTGCGGCCGGGACTCGTGCTGGCGCAGCTCTGTCGGTCACGGGTCACGCTCCGGCACAGCGCGCGGACAGAGCTGTGCCAGCAGAAGCTCGCCCTGCGGAGCCGCTGGGAAACTCCACGGCCACATCTGCAGAGTTCTGGGTGAGTTTGTCCAGCAGGCTGCTGATGGGGAGTCTCAGCCCTGGCATGTTAGGGTCTGGCCTCCCAAGGGTGGGAGGAAACGAAACTTTGCACAGGAACACCTATGGGCCCGTTTACACTGAGTTTTAGCCTTCAATTAAATGCGCAAACGAAATGTAGGAAGAGATAAAAGGGAATAAATTAAATTGCGCTGTACTTCAGCACTCAGAGCAGCCCCCGCTTTTAATAGTAAGAAGGGAACAAACCTGAAAGCGTTTAACAGGGTTTGTTTAGCAGACAGCAGAGCGCTGCAGAATTTCCACTGCTCTGTGAAACCCAACAGGCACACTGCCGCGGGGCTTTTGGAGTCACCTCTGGAGGAGATGTAATGCCCGGGCTGGAGCTCAAACACAAGCTGTGTTTAGGTGAACCGACACCATCCTGCAGGCTGGATCATTATTCCAGAGCACGGAGCAGTGAGGTGTCAGCAGTGCACGCTGTCCATCTGCTCGGGAGCAAAATTCTACCACCAGGCTGGAAACACCTCCCTCGGCGGGGAAGGGAGCAGGGCTCTGTCCAGGACCCCGGGCCGGGCTGCAGCACAAAGCAAAACTCAGCGTCCCGCCAGCCTGGATCTGCCGGGAGGCACCACAGCCGTGCCCATGGATGCTGCCCTCCGGGCTGGGGACATGTGGCAGGACCACTTTCCCTGTTTTTCACAGAAATAAAATCCTTGGCAGGCTGTGCTCTGCCTTCACCAGAGCTCCATGGCCCTCCAAACGGGGATACAGGATGATACAATGACTCTAGGAATTCCCTGGGTCGAGAGGAATAATGTGCTATTTTTTTTTTTTCTTTTTAAAAACAAACACGTTGCCATCACTGTCATTATCAGCCATGTCTACACGCCATGAACAACTCCTGGGTGGGTGTTTGCCCCTCTAAGTTAGCTCCGAGTTGTGGGGGAGCTTCACATTTTAATTGTAAGAAAGTCCCTGCTTAACCAAGGCCGCGTAAAATCCTTATCAGGCATGGCAACTCAGGAGAAGTTGTGCCTCCCCAAAGTAAATACTCAGCCTATTCAAAGTTTCCAAAAGGGCCCGATAAAAGCCACTGGTCTGAAGATTTCCAGAAGGTCAGATAAAATGTGGTGTGGCTGGGAGCAACAGAGCCCTCCACCACATTTAGCAGGAGCGCTCCAGTTTAACAGGCGAGCCCCAGACTGTAACAGAACTCAGCGTTTAAGTGCGCGCTTTCATTTGCAAGCACCACGCCTGGGCTGGCAGCCCAGGTTTTACTGCAGGTGACACTCCTGTCATCCTCCTCCTACGGAACTGCTGCCGACCACTGAGAAACCACTGGGAAAAGGTGCCGAGACCAGCATCTCCCCAAAACACCCTAAGCCCAGAAGTACCGTCGCCCCGAACACGCCCTCACCAACACGCTGCGGGTCACCCACAGTGCCAGGCCAAGATGCCATCACGGCACGTGAAGGGGATTGGGGCCAAGCGCTGGCCCCGTGGCCGGGATTCGCCCCACGGCCACGTACCACCCTACAGCCACGGTTCACCTCGCGGCTGGGATTAGTCCCGGGGCTGAGGTTCATCCCCAAGGCTGGGATTTGCCCCACGGCCGGGATTTACCCCTCGGCCAGGACGCTCCCCATAGCTGGGGCTCACCCCACGGCCAGGGATCTGCCCCTCCACTGGGGTTCGTCCCACGGCTGGGGCTCACCTCACGGCCAGGGTTCACTCCGGCGCCCGGCTTCACCCCACGACCGAGATCTGCCCCACGGCCACGGTTCACCCCGCGGCCGGGATTCGTCCCGCCGTGCCCGGAATCGGCTCCCACGAGCACGGCTCTCCCCTCGGCCGCCACCCGCGGCTCCGGGGCGAGAGCGGCATCCCCTCGGGCGGCCTCCGGGGCTGCCCCGCGGCGCCGATCGCCATCTCCCCGCGGCGGGGGCTCTGCCCGCACCCCCCGCACCCGCGGCCCGGCCGCGCCGCTGCCGCCGGGGCCCGACATGGCGGCGGGGCCGCTCCCGCCCGCCCGCTCTCACCTGCATGCGGCGCGGCGGGGCGGCGGGGCCGGCGGCGGCGCGGCGGGGCGGGCGCACACGACATGCGGGCGGCGGCCCGCGGGCAGCGGGGACGGAGCCGCGGGGCCCGGGCGGCGGCGGCGGCGGCGGCGAGGAGGAGGAGGAGGAGGAGGAAGAAGAGGAGGAGGAGGAGGAGCGGCGGCCGGGGCGCGCAGGGCGGAGGAGACGGGGGCGGGCGCGGGGAGGCGGCGGCGGGCGGTGCCGGGGCCGCGGCGGGGGGAGCGCGGGCACTCGCGGGGCCGTGGCAGCGCTCACGGACGGGCTCCGGCAGCACGAAAGAACCCCCGGCCCCCTTTACGCCCTCCTTTTGCCCCTCGGTTGTACAGCCGAGGGCGCGGCTGTCACCGCGCTGCGGTGGGAGAAGGACGAGTCCGCCTGGGCATGCGGGGCGAACAGCGGGGATTTGGGTGTGCGGGCATCTGCTCGGTGTCTGGCACCTTGGTTTCTCCTCCTCCTCTAGGCAGTGGGGTTTTATTGGCGCCCAAGTGTCGGTGGCACGGGTCCTCGTGGGCAGCCGGAGCAGGAAAGCGCAGGTAAAAAGAAAAAAAAGAAAAAAAAGACGTAGGGAGTGTCTGAGGAAGCAACAAGCGGTCGGGGGACAAGACATCAGATCAGGCTCTGGGGCTTTTAATTGGCCTTTGCCTGCGCTGATGCTGGACCCAAGCAAGAAGCTCATTGCTGGCCCGAGAGCAGGAAAGGCCTCAGGGGGTGTTGGTAGCAAACAGGCTTTGGGCCCAGTGAGGTATCGGGGACGGGCGAGCAGTATCTGCGAGCCCGTGTTTCTCCCGAAATCCGTGGTCCACAGCACAGAGCTGGTGGGTAAAAAGCCAGAGGCTCGTGGGGGACTGGCCGAGGGAAGATGGGGAAGGACGTGGCTTACCTGGCCGCAGGTGCACATTGGACAGTCTCCTGTCACACCCACCCCCTCTGCAGTGCCAAGTGCCCGTCCAAAAGCATTGCGTCTCCCCCCGGAGCTTTAAACAAATGGTTGTCACTCCTCAGCTGAGGCGTTTTAGTCGAGGAGCGTTCCTTTTCCACCCACCGCCCTCACACCTCTCCATGCCCGTCCTTTCCCGGGACACTGAGCCAGGAGATGGACTGGATGAGCACAGTTTTGTTCCAGCTTCTTTTACACAGCCACCCGTGTCCGGTTTAACATTTCTTGCACACGGATCCGCTGGGGAGTTTTCCATAGCCACGTACGCCCGGTTCCAAAACTCTTGGACACGCACTGACTGGGGAAGACTACGGGACTGGAATGTTTTTAGTCAAAAGCACATCAGTGTGGAACAAAAGCCCCCTTTAACCATTACGGTTTGTGGTGTGAATCTGACCAGCTGAGGAGACAATTAAACAAAGTCTTTGTAAGTGGATGCCGCTCCAGGAGAGTGAATTAGGATCTCTTCTCCCACCCAATCCGCAAGGGAAGAGGGGCGAGATGGTAGCCAGAAAAACCTCTTTTCGGAATTACACGTGGCTTGCAGCAGGTAACATTGACCATTAGATGGGCAACGTTCTCCCACACAGACGTGGCCGAACGGGGCTAAACGCCCCGCGGCTCTGGCTGCCCTCAGGAGCCGCCGCCATGTTGGTTTGGGGAAGGGGCACCAGTTCGGCCTGCAGCGCTACGAGACAACCCCGGGCTCGCCCTGAGGCGCCTCTCAGGCCGCTGCAGAAGCGAGCTGGAGGTTTTTCTGACCAGCCCCGGGCAGTGGGTCACCTCTCCCCGGCCAGCGGGCAGGCGCCGCAACCCGCGCACCCGCGGAACGGCAGGCCCGGGCGCAGCGGCTTGGAGGGACGGCGGTAGGTGGCGCGCCGCTGAAAGGCCCGCGGGCGGCCGGAACGCTTCTTCTCGGCCCCGGGGAGCGAGTTCCGCGGGGAACGCTTCTGCTGGTGCACCAGGGCGGCTGGGCAAAATGGCGGCGCCCAGCGCCCGCTGCCTGTGGCGAGGTGAGGGAGCCGCGGGCGCTGCGCCCGCCGCCGCCTCTCCGCCGCCCTCTACCGCGGCCCCGAGAGGCTGGAGGGGGGCCTGTCCGGGCGGGTCGGGGTGCGGGGCGCCGCGGCGCTTGTCTGAGGCGATGTTTGCTCTCGCCCCGCAGCGCTGGCCCCGCGGTGCGGCTGGCTCCTGCCCGGGCTGGAGCAGCGCCTCGCCGTCCTCGCCGTGGCGAGCCCCGCGGCCGCCCGGCCCTACGCGGCGGCAGCAGCCAAGTGAGTGCGGGTCCGGCGGCCCGGGAGGTGTTTGGGGGGGGTTTGGTGTCAGCAGTGTCGGTCTGAGAGCCGCTGGCCCTGGGGGCGTCCCACAGGCTCCCGGAGAGTCGCAGGGAGCGTTCGCTGTGCTAATGGCACAGGGGAAGCTTGAGGCTGTGGGTTTGGGCTGTGCTTTTGCGGGGTGTAGCAGGGTTGCGTGTCAGCGGGAAAGCTGGTGAGCTCCTGGAGTCGGTTTGAAACCCTTCCCATCCTTTAATTGGCTTTTATTGTTCATTTTGCCGTCTCTGTAATAGCGCAGCGTGGCTGGGAGAAGCAAAAGTAGAGAATGAAGCGCTCTCGAGTGCTGCAGACTCTTTGCAGAGGAATTTCAATAGTCTTTTCCTCGCCTGGAGACCCTCTGAAAATCGGAGAATGAGAATTGGGTGTTCAACTGAACGCCACGGGGAGAGGGAGGAGAAAACCTTTTTCTATAAAATCAGCGTGCTGTGAAAATAAGATAACTGGTGACCTCCCAGCGTGTCTGGGGTTTTGTTTTTTTGTTTGTTTGTTTGGGTTTTTTTTTGGTGTTAGAGCTGCCAAAAAGGATGCCAAAAAGGATGCCAAAAAGGATGCCAAGAGGAGCAGGCAGGAGAAGGAGAAGGAGAAGCCCCTCCCTCGGAGGCGGCCGCTGATGAGCAAGCCCGTGGACGACGTGTACCTGACGTGGCTCTACAGGAGACCCTCCTACGAGCTGGAGCAGGCCGTGGGCATGCTCAAGAGGTTCCAGGAGCTGGACTTCACCCACCCCAAGCAGTTTGTGTACATCAACGTGTTCCTGGACATGGCGCTGCAGAAGAAGGTGGGCTGGGAGCTCTGGCACTCGTGGAGGCTTGCTCACACTGGGTCTGTTGTGAGGGCAGTCCCTCACCTCGTTTGCTTTTTTTTTTTTTTTTGCATGTTTAGGGGAGCCAACTCCCTGTGGTGCTGTAATTTACCCTCAAGTCGTCATTTCTTTCTGTTTGCTTTGGTTTTTTTTTTTTTTATTCCCTTGCCAGAAAAAAGTGGATCCTTTTTCCAGCAGTGTCTCTCTTCCCCATCGCTTTACGGATGAGGTGAACAAAGTTTTGGTGTTCACAGAGGTGAGTGAGCCACAATTCCTTCATTTTCCTGGGGTTTTGGTGCTCACAGAGGTGGCTGAACCACAATTCCTTCATTTTCCTCGGGTTTTGGTGTCCAGCACACTCTTGCAGCTGTCCTTTGCCAATTAATGATTTTATCTGTGTGAGATGATCCCAGAGAGCTGCCATGGGCTTATTTGATGACTCTTTGGACATAATTGTTTGGAATTCTCTCCTTGAGCTCAACAGGCAGCAGACCAACAGCCTAATTGGTAGTCCAGCTGTTTTTAATTACTTTTTTTCTCTCAACAGAATGAGCAAGAAGCTGAGGTAGCTCGGGAGCATGGGGCTGCCATCGTGGGAGGAGTTGAATTAATCAAATGGGTATATATTTTTTGTGTTTTTCCTCAAGGATTACATAAATATCCTAATTTCAAACAGGACTGGGGCCTGGGGAGGGGAAGGAGCCTGATGTCCAGTGAACTCTAGCTGGGGGGCAGCAGGCAGCGTGAAGAGTGGGAGATGGGTTTCTGTGCTTGGACACTTTTCTAAATCAGCTTAAATCCAATCAGTGGAATTGTGGCTGTTGCAGATCCTGGAGGATGAAATCCAGGCTGATTTCTACGTGGCTGTCCCTGCCATCATACCCAAGTTAATCCCCCTGAGGAACAAACTGAAGAAGAAGTACCCCAGCGTAAGGAGAAGTAAGGAGCAAGTTCTTGGTGACAGCTGTTACCAGTTCCTGAGGGAGGTGGAGCCCTGGGGGTGCCACTGGAATGGTTTTTATCAGGCTGTGTCGTTACACTGGGTGTTAGGCTGCACCACTTAGGTAAAGGGAACTTTAGCAAACCATTTTTTCCTGCAACAGGAAAATCTTGGGATAAGAACCCAGATACGTTTGCCTGCCAGGTGCCTTTATTAATCCTGATGAATGGGGAAGGAGGGAAGGAGTGGAGACTTTTTGTGATCTCAGTGAGGACACGGTTGTCCTGTCTGTGAAACTGCACTGTGGAGTGGCGTTTGCCTTAATTAACAGATGGAGTTGTCTCTTTCCTGGTGCCAATAAGCACCTCAGACAGGTTCTTGTACTTTTTTTCAATAGATTCCCTGGGCAGTGACATTCCCAGAATGGTGCAGTTCTTCAGAGAATGCCACCAGTACACGGTAGAGGACGAGAGTGTCATCAAGACAAGAATAGCCAGAGTAAGTTGTCTAGAGAGCTCTCACATTTTCTCTCCTGGGCAGAACTGTAGTATTCAAAGAGGGGAAAAAAAACATGTTTTCAATCTGTTTCTCAAAGTTTTTGACCGTTTTCTTTAACTAACCTGTGAAGAAAATAGAACTCTTTGTTGTGTGGCATCCTCAGCTGGTTTTAAACTTTTTGGGTTGTTTTTTTTTTTGTTTTTTTTTTTTTTTTGTTTTTTTTTTTTTTTTTTTGGGTAAGTGAATAAAACTATGAGTAAGTCCATGGGCAATATGCACAGGACAGTCAAAAAGTCTTTGCTTTAACCAAGTAATTAAAGATTTCTAATTATGATTACTATAGTTCTGAACAGGAGTAGAAAGCAAAAACTGTTTGTGTTACACCTGAAATAGAGCATTAATTTTGGCTTATTTATTTGCTCTGCCCTAAGCGCTGTTTTTTAGTTTTCCTTCTGGTTTGTGTGTTTGTAATCCTGCCTGATGTTCAGTGTTCCTCTAACTGAGGGTGGCACAGGCAGGAAGGGTAGGAAATGCCTGAAGCTTTGCCTGGCAGTGTTGGAGACAAATGAGTTTATTAATTCTCATTAGCTGCTCTGAGCTGTGCATGGGCATTCCAAGGGCTTCCTTGTCTGTTTTTTTTTGGTTTTTTTTTTTTTTGTGTGTAGCTGGAATTCTGGATCTTGCTGTTGGAGGGGTCAAACTTAGTTAAGAAATAAGAAGGGAACAAATAACTTACCTGAACCTTTTTGCAGCACCTTGTGCTGCTCTGGAGAGAAGTGTCCAAAACTCCAAACAGCAAGATAGGTTTGCATCCACAAGGATTTACTGTGGGAAGCTGGATTGGAAGCTGGCATCTTCATTTGGATGTGGGAGCTATTTTGGAGTGCTTGGAACCCTCTGAGTGTTGCCTGTCTTCATCGTGGAGCTGATGAGCTGGTTCTTCTGATTGATTTCATTCTGTTCAAGCTCCTAATGCCTTCAGCTCTAGGTGTTGGTGCATTTCGTGGTCTTGGACAGCTGCTTCTTGAACCTTCTTTCCCCAGGACCTTCGTTTTAATGAGGTTTTTGCAAAAGCTCTTGTGTATATATTGATTTTTTAAAAGACTTTTCACCCCTTAAGGCTACACGTTGTTACAGAGCCCTGGGAATTCCGTGTCCTGAGTGGAAACAGGGAGAGCAGTGAGCAAATCAGCATGTGTAAAATACTGCTTCTCCCTGAACCATGCTGTTAATGGGACTTGTCACTCCTTCACAGGGAGCACGGACAAAGGAAATTTGTCCAAATGTGGAATCAACATGAACACGGGTGCTTTCAGATCTGTTAACCTGGGCTCCAGGCATCACCATAGCTAACTTGGCGTTGTCCTTTTGCAGCTGGATATGCCCACTGAGCACATAATTGCCAACCTGAAAACAATTATCCACGATATCTGCACCTTCAAGCCGTCCAATTTCAGTAAGGAGTCGCTGTTCTCACGTGGTCGTTCAGGTTGCAGCAAACAAAAGTGGGGCGTGGGTGTTCTTTGCTGCATTGTCATTCAACTTCTGCTCTCCAAGTAACTCTAAAATTCCTGCTCCTGCAAAGAAAGATGATTCTTTCTTTGCTTTTTTTTTTATTCCTTAGCAAAAGGAATAATAAAGTCGACTTTAAGCAGAGGGCGTCTGCTTAGCTGGAGAGGAAATGGTGATTCATGAAAGAATTTTAGGGAAGGAGCTTTGTTTAAGCTGAAAACCCATGTTTTTGTCTTGATGCTTCCTTAATGTCTGCCAGAGGATGATCCTGCCTCTCTCCTGGTGATGCTGCTCGTAGTAGCTGCAGAGACCAGACCATAACAAGCCAAGTACACATGCCTTGAGAAGCCCAAATAAAAACGACAAGGGGGTTGCCTGACTTGAAATATAAAGTAGACGCTGAAAGTGGTGTTTTGGGGTGTTTTTTAAAATCAATTTACATCAGCTCAGTTTAGTGAGGGTTAGCTTCTCTGCTCTGAGTAGCTTTTCTGTTGGAGTGTCAAGCCTGGTTCTTGTGGTGTTCTTCTACTGGCATGATGGAAAGCATTTGCTGGGAGCAGTCAGCCTGGAGACCTGGGAAGGGGGTGGAGTGACCAGTTTGGTGGTGCCCTTTGTTTTCCTAGATCCCATTGTGCAGAGGCTGGTTATCAGATCCTCCACCAGCGAAGGTTTGCTGCTGAACCTCGACGGAATCCTACCTCAGGTGGAGAAAGTAGAAGAAAAAGAGGAAGAAGATGCAGGCGATGAGGATCAGCAAAAACCTGTCCAAGAATCCCTTAGTACCTGATGTCTTTTCCTTGTGGACCTGGCGGACGAGCTCGGGAAGCGAATGGTGTCATTCAAATCACGCTCTGTGAGAACAAAAAATAAACGGGGCTTGTGGCTTTCATGTCGAAATTCGCTGTAACGTTGTCACAGACGGGAGCCTGTTGCCAGAACCGGGCAGATGTTTTTTTTTTTTCCCTAAGGAAGAATCGTTTGTGGTTTTTTGGGGGGGGAGCGAACATGCGCCTTGCTCTGGTGTGTTTTCCTCACCTGGTTTTCTGGAATGCCGGCTGGAGACCCGGCTCTCTTTCCCGGTGTTTCCCGCTTTCCTTCCAGGAGATGGCGCTCCCGCCCTTCCCGCCTGTGTAGGCGTTGGAATTTCTCCTGGGGTGGTTTTTTGGGGGGGGCTCCGTTGCTGAACACATGTTCATAAAGCTGCACCCCGAAATGTGAGATGGTCCCAGAAAGGACTGGCTGTTTACCACAGGGATGAGCTGGTCCAAATCTGGAAAGGTTTGTGGCTTCAAATCATTCCTATTATTGGAGGTAGGCCTCGTTTTTCCGTGAGGTTACTGGGATCTGTCTGCATGGAAATTCTTTTAGCTCCCCTCAGAAGCATTTGGCTGCTGTCAGTCAGGGTGACCAATTCCTGTCAGGCCACGCTGATTATTTTTGGTTGTGTGTGGGGTGTTTTGCTCGGAGTTTGATCCAAAAATTCCCTTTAAGGTGTGTATAGGAAGGTTTCACACTGACCTAATAGACTTTCTGTGTTTGAAGTGGGAAAAGCAATGCCAGTGCACTTGAATTTCTTTATTTCTAAGGCATTACACACGTAAGGGATATTTTGAGGCATTCCAATGGTTGTGTGTTGTTTGTGACCCAAAAGGAGCAACTTGAATGTGAGTGACCTGGTCAAAGCCTGTGGTATTATCTGCATAGATATCTTTGTTCCTCTGTTCTCTTGGCTTATTTCCAAGACTTCACTATCCACTTTGGGAAAAGATAGGCCTGCCCTCTTTGATGGCTGGATTTAAAAAAAAGAAAAAGTGATGCTCAAGCATAAATGCACAGGTGAGCTTAAATCAGAAGCTCTCAGACCGCTGAGTGCGCTCTCGGAGAATAAAAGCACGGAATAACAAACGTTCCTGCAGGCATCTCTACTTGGAAAATCCCAGAACTGTGGGGACACACGACATTTGGGCCTCTGCAGGTCAGCTGGGCAAGAGAAGTAGCCGATGGGCTCAGCAAGTTTTCAGGTGGAGTTCTGAACTCGTGTCACTGATCGCTGAAGGAATAATGCCCCCGGTCTGTGCCATGCTGAAACAGTGCTGGACAAGCTGTTGAGTGCCTTGTGAGTTCTTTTTCTCCTGAAATGCTGGATTGGCATGGGGGAGAGATGGAAGGGAGGAAGGCAACATGAGATGGTTCCTCTTTAACGAGCTTAGTCCCCAGACATGCGGAGTGGGACTTGTACATGTGGTTCTTGGGCCAACGTGCCTTAGAAATCCCTTTAATTGTCACACTGAGCATGACTGCAATGGCACTGCTGGCTTCTGGAAGTCACTGTGGGAGGGAGGGAGGGAGTGCTGCAGCACCTTTAGCACTGCAGATGATGTATGATGGCTTTTAGGTTTGTTTTATCTGAACCTGCTGTTAGTTTAACTAAGGAGAAGAGCCGGGATTCACGCTTGGTGCACACAGAAACATTTGCCCAAAGAAGGAAGAAGTTGTCCTGGGAGCCTGTGTGCAGTTGTGGGGAGTGCAGGGTTTAGGCTGACACTCAGCCTCAACCTGGACTTGTAGGGGAATTCATGGCACTCCAAAAAACCTGGAATCCCCGTGGGTCAAGCTGAGTTCACAAGGCTTGTGCTGGGCGTTCTGCCACAGCTGGAGGAGCAGGGCAGGGGTGTTACAGCTGCCACCAGGGCTGGCAGGTTTTTAGTGCTGAGATGGGTGTTCTGAACGATTAAATATGATTTTATTATCCATGTTCTGCAATACCAGTGGTCTTGGCAGCCTCCAGACTCTGGGAGAGGCTAATGCCATGGCTGAAAATCTGTCCGTGTGGGAAAACTTGGATTGACTGAAATAGGACAGAGGTGGGGAGGGGGAAGCTCTTGAGGCTGACTAAAAACAGTGTTAGGGATAAACAGAATTCTTCTCCAAGCAGGTATTTCTGTCAGTACCTCAGCTTGCAGGTGACTAGAGGCTTCATCCCACCAGGACACGAAGGGAGAATTGTCAGTGTGTCACCTGCAGGACTGCTTGGAAAACAAGAGGAAAATGGCAGTCTTCCCAAATTGCCAGGTACTGGGAGATGCTGGGTTAGGGTCACACGTGGTGACACTGCAATGCCATGTTGTTTTCCTGGGCTAATCTCATGGATTTTAAAAAGGCTTATTAAAAACATTGTAAAAAAAAAAAAACCCAGTTGAAACCTGGAAAAATACTTAACTGTCAGGCATTCTGGAAGTGGGGAATGCACATAAGAACTCCTTCCCTTGCCAGAGATGGATCCTTCTCAGAGCCATGTTTCCCCAGCTGTTCTGTGGAAGTCTGAGCCAGCACATGCCCAGCTTTCCAGGAACACAAGGTATGTCTGGCTCCAATCTCTTCAGCCAGGGATTTGCCAAGTGGAGAAATGGCTCTTTGGCACCAACGTACAGAATACTGACATCTGCCTAGAGATTTGAAAAAAAAAAAAAAGGGAGGCTGGAAGTGGTTTATTTCTACAACCCCAGTGACTTTCAGTGCCACTATTTCCAAGATCCGTGGCAGCAGCTGACAGCTGCCTCAGTGCTTTGCAAGTTGTACCCTTCAAACTTTCAGCCTTTGAACTATCTCATATTTCTCTTGAGAGAGAGTCTGAGGTTTATTTTATAATTTTATTTGCTGCTAATCTGTAAGCAGACTCAAAATAGGAAGTGCTGCTTTTGTGTTAAATAGGATGCGAAGGACAAAACTTTACCAAACTGAATTCCTGAAAATTTCAAGTCTTTTGCACCAAGTGCAAAACTTGAGAAATGTTGGAAATGAGCGTTTGCTAGAGGGAAAAGCTCTCCCTTCATATTGTGGAGTGGGTAAATGTGCAAAATTATCTAAGTTATGGGTCTGGAGTTCTGACTTTTACCAGGGTCTTTGGAGCAGTGTTGTCAGAACAGCAGGAAGGAAGGTAGGAGAAATAGGGAGGAGGAGGAGGCTAGGACTAGGGAAACAAGTTGTAAAAGCCTAAAGCACGGCAGCAGGAAGATGAACAACACAAATGGTTACAAGGTGGACTTGACACATTTATATGAAGTTATTGAGCCCTCTGTGTGCTTGGCTTTAATTATTTGCACCCGTTCTTTCCTGCTGGTGCTTCTTTGACTTTGGTGAAGTTGTCCAGAGTTTCACCTGAGGAGTTAGAAGGGACCTGGGGCTTGTGTATTGTTTGCTGTGGGAATTCCAGCACAGTGATTCAAGGCATACCATCCTGGGGAGGAAAAAAAAACACCCCTAAAAAAAAATCTGATCTCCAATTCAGAGTTCAAGATGGTAGTGTTCATTAGCAAGTGAATCAAAACCGAGCAGATGGAGTTGTTATCAAATTGAGCTGCCATCGTTGCATTTCATCAGGCAAGCAGGAGATGAAGGCAGCAGCAGCAGCCCAGCCCTGTGCAACCAACTGCTGTGTGGGGACTGGGATACTGCTATGAAGCAGGAATGCTGAAATTAGCAGTAAAAAAACCCCATTTCGTTCACAGGCTAGTAAAAATCAACCCGCTTTCCGAGTTCATTTTAATTTGGGGCTTGGAATGGCTGTAACTTCAAATTGGGGATGTTTTTCCTTATCCTGTGACTTGTAGGAGCCAAACTTTAATTTGGAAACGTTGGCTCCGAGATGTGTTGAGTGTGCGGTGCTGGAGAGGTGACAAGGGAAGCTTTTCTCGAGTGGACATAGTACTGTGTGTGTGGAAGTGCTTAAAGCAAGAAAACACTCTAAGGGCAGCAGCTGAACTTAAGTTTCTGTTGTTTTTTCTTTTCTTTTTTTTTTTTTTTTTTTTTTTTTTTTTAGTTTGAGTGCTTGATTTGTGACTGCTTGCCTTTGAATCTTTTAACTCTTACTTGGATTTGCTCTAGGAAGGAAGAGCAAAGCAGCGGCCATGCCAAGAAGAAATGGACACGGAAATAGACCAGGCTTTTGATACTTGCTGTTATAATCCTGCAACGCAAACTGACACCCAAAACACAACCGATTAGCAGCTTCCAACCCCGGCGAGAGGGTGACCTCTCCCTTCCAGCCACCGGCATGGATCAAGTCAGCGGGGTCAGGTCCAGCACAAACACGCTCGCTTTGCCTGATCCCGGCGCTGCTGCGGGATTACTGGGGGCTGCTCCATCCCCAGCTAGCCGGCGGGGGGAAGGAGGAGAATCCAGAATCCTCTGACCCCACGGCGCAAGGTGCCGGGGAGTAGGAGGAGGAGGAGGAGAGGCTCCGGTGCCGGGAGGAAGGAGGGCGCAGCGCTGCCCGGGGCGGGGCGGGGGGCGGGCGGGCTGCGGCGCGGAGCTGCCCCTTTGTCTGCGGGCGAAGTTTGGCGGCGGGGCGGGGGCCGAGGCGCTGCCCCGGCACCTGCCGCGGGCCCGGCGAGCTGCTCGCCGCTCGCTGCTCGCCGCCAGGGGCCATGGGCGCCCCGAGCGCCGCCGGGGCCACCGTGCTGCTGCTGCTGCTCCGCGCCGCGCTGGCCGATGCCGCCTCAGGTGAGTCGCCGCGCCGGGCGCCTCCCCGTCCCGCGGGCAGCGGGATCCCTGAGGGGAAAGCCGGCTCCGAGGCGCCTTTTCCCCTGGGGTACGGGACGGTTCTGCCTCCCTCGTCGCGCTCCCGGCCCGGGCGGGGGTCCGCCTCCGCCCCCCGCCATTTTGGCGGCTTCTCCACAGGCGAGGTGAGGGGCACCGGGGCGAAGCCGTGCCCGGCTCTTCCCGGGCGTGGAGGAACGCGTGTCCCGCTCCGGGCATCGCCGGATTGCCCCTCACGCCGGGCGGAAAGGCGGCGACGCTTGGCCGTGCCCAGGTGAGGGGGTGCTGCCCCAGCGCGGCGTGTGGGGCTGGAGTTGTGCGAGCCCGCAGCCCGTGCCCGCGCTGAGGGGCCGGGCCGGGCAGCGCCAGCCGCAGCCCTCACGCACCCCGCGCTCGGGAATGCGGCGCTGGGAGCTGCTCAGTGCCTGGGAAGCGTGAGGGGAGCCGGCAGCAAGCCGTCCCCTGCTCCTTGCCTTGGGAGGAGGCGGCTGGAAGCCAGCTCGGATGTCGCGGTGGGAGCGCTCGGGGAGGCACGCCAGGGTTTGTCTCGGTGTGCTGGGCGGGCTTGTGGCCAGCGCAAGGCTGCGCGATGCTGCCAGGCAGGCACGCTGCTGGTGTTTGGAGTTTGGGAGTGAGGGTTGGCTGCCTTCGTGCTCTTAGGTTGTTTCCCAGCTTGTCCTCTGGCTGTAGGTGGTTGGTTTCTGAAGTGGCACTCTCCCCGAGTCCTGTTCCCACCGTGATTCCCCTTTGGCGTTAGGGAATAGCAGCAGTTAAAATCAGCGATACGCGTGCGAGCTGAGGCGCTGCTAGGTGTGGGTTTGGGTTATTAACTCGTTGGGTAGCACTCCGACAGACTTCGCTTTTACCAAAAATAGGAGCTCTGAAACCAGAAAATTACATTACATCCAAGATCTCCCCCACAAAAATACTGCAGCAATTAGTCTGGGGGTTTCTTCTTTAGGTGCTTCAGTATGTGAAAGTCCTAATTTGCAGAATGCTTTTCAAGTGTGCTTTGCAACAGGTGTTGATCACACCCGGGGCTTGGAGTTTCATGGAAAATCAGGGCACTGCTGCATAGCGACCTTAATTAATGTGTGTGTAGTATGTTTGGCTCACCCATAACTGGGGACAAAAGTAAAATTTATTTGTAACTAAGGATTCTCTAAGACCTGTGAAGCTGGGTTGTATCTTAGTCTCCCTAGGTAACTTGTAAAGGAGGGAGATGTGTCTTTGCCCTCCGTGGGGGAGAAGGATCAGACTTTTGTGAGTTTGCTTTCTAGTCCTACATGGTCCCTATTCCCTGCTCTGGCCCCGGAGGGGATGAGCACGCTGGTATTTTAAGCAACTGTAGCTGTCAGTGAGCTAAAAAGAAAAGGCAGCCAGCCCTGGAGGGGTAAAACAGATGGGCTGTGCTGGTCTTAACTGACTGATACTAAATTTTTGGGGTTCCACCTTCCACCCCCCACCCCCCCCCCCGCCAAGCTTTTTGTGTGACCAATAATGTGTGACCTTGTGTTTTGCACTGAACTTTGAGGTGGAGCTGGATGATGAACCTTGAGATTAGCTGTTCTTTTGGCAAGAGAATATATTTGCTGAATTTGAGAGAAGTGTGGCTGGGCTCCTGTGGCTCATCTTCTTGTCAAGGGAAGAGAATTCCCAGTGGTGCCTCCACAGCCACTTGCAGCCGAGCTGAAGACGAGCTCAAAGGAGGAGCTTCTGATTCCAAGAAGCGTAGCTCCCAGGTTTTCTGTACAGATTGGTCTAATCTGCATTTCTCAGGAAATTCCAGTCTTTGACAGGGAAATTCTGTCTTTCCTGGGTGGTCCCTCGAGGCAGCCTTTCCCGCACTTTCCCTTTCATCTTGGAGTTCCTTGGGTTGTTTTGGATTGCGCATTCTCCTCACGCTTTTGGGAGAGGCAGCTCACGTGTAGCTGCTCCACAGCGACCATTTCCCAGAAAATCGATAGAAGAGCTGTCATTCAGCTTATTCGTGGCTTTACTTCCCAAGATTTTATTTCATTATTGGGGTGGAATATGTCAGGCGTTCTTGGCTGTGCCCGTGCCCCTAGCTGGGAGAAGCTTTCTCTCAGCCAGCAGGGCCAGGGAAGCTGAAGCAGGAGGAGCCCTGTGAGCCTGTCCTGTTGTCCTTGCAGGAGTGATTTAGGAGTGGGGGTTCCCACTGGCTTTTCCCGTTGTTATTTTGGCAGGTCCCCTATTTCGTCCCTGCCTTTTTGAGCCCGCCTGTGCCAGAGGTCCTGTCCCTTATCCAGAGGTTGCCCAGCTGCCCCAAAACTGCATTTTTTTTTTCTGGCTGCCCAGTTCAGAGCAGGTGCACTGGGGGATGTACTGCTGCTGTTACTCACTTCTAACCTTATTTATTTTCGTTTTGGTCCCTCAGGTGCCTGTGTCTACCATGGCTTCTTATTTGAGGTAGGTGAGCTCGAACATGTTGTGCTGGGGAAGGGTTGGAGAGGGTGCTGTTCAACTTGACTCCAGTTCCTGCTTCTTGTCACCCCTGTGGCTGGGGTGCAGGTCACAGGTCTGGCAGCTTCCAGTCCGCTGGACAACACACACCCCTCTCCTTGGAGAGGTTGGGAATTCTCCCTGGGCCTTTGGACCCAGCCAGTCTAACTGGGTGAAGAGATGTGAGGGGTTTCCGGGGTGCTGGGAGCCACAGATGTGCAGTCCCAGGCAGGATGGAGCCGGTGCTTTGTAAAACATCAGTGCAGTGCCAGGATATGTTCTGTGCTTCTTTCCCTGAGTTAATGAGCTATTTATGATGACAGCTTAACACTTTTTCCCCTCAGCTGGTCACGGTGAGTCTGGTGTACCCTGACTGATCCTTATAAACCCAACACATTTTCTTTTCTGGTGTCTCTAGAAATGTAATCCGTGAGTGACTCGGTACAAGAATCACAGTTCTTAAGTATTCATGAACAGTGTTTTGCTGGGTTTACACTTGTCTGCCTTGCTCTGGTACTCTGGGCTAAGAGGAGGTGCCTGAGCTACTTTGTGTCTCTGGAATGCTTCTAAATGTGTTTGCCCCTCTTAATGATGCACTGTGGAGGGGCCTGGCAGCCCCCAATAGAAACCTGCAGCGACTTTTTATTGCATTTTAAACGATGGTTGGGAACACTGTTTCCTTTCAGTGTTTCCTGCTAGTCAGGGTTTTTCTCCCTGTTCGGTGCAGAGGCCAGGATGATTAGAGGGATGGAGCACCTCTTCCATGGGGTGAGGCTGAGAGAGTTGGGATTGGAGAGAAGAAGCCTTGGGGTGACCCTTACCTGAAGGGAACATAAAAGAAAGAAGGAGAGAGGCCGTTTCAAAGGGTTGGGGTGACAGGACAAAGGGGAATGGATTCAAACCAGCAGAGAGGGTAGGTTCAGATTGGATATCGGAGAGGAATTCTTGGCTGTGAGAGGGTGAGACCCTGGCACAAGCTGCCTGCAGAGGCTGTGGTTTCCCCTGGATCCCTGGAAGTGTCCAAGGCCAGGAGCTTGGAGCAACCTGGAATTGGGGGAGGTGTCCCTGCCCATGGCAGGGGTGGCACTGGATGGGCTTTGAGTGCCTCCCAAGCCACTGTGTGGTTCCATGTGGAAGTGGCTGTAGGTGAGCTGCTCCTGGGTTATTGTAGGAACGCTGTTTGCTGCAGGAGTCTCTGAAGTCACCTGGAAAACCCTTGGTGCATAAATCAAACCTTGAAGTGCAGCGGTGCGGACACTGCAGGGCTGCTGGAATTGTTAAGGCTGCACAAGTCGTGCCTCTTGCTTGACTGACTTAGCTACTCGTACGTCCAGGGTCTGCTTGCGTTTGTGGCTTTGCTCTGAGGGAAAGCACCTCCCCTGAGTGTGATTCCCAGCTGAGCTGCTTGGTGTTCCTCCCTCTGGCTTCTCCTGTCAGTGAGCTTTCAGCTCCCTTTACTTAGAAAGAGGAAAATCCACGTTATTTTTTCTTAGCTGCAGGCCATGAGGAGACACGCTCGCGTCGCTCTGTAAGTCAGGGTGTGTGGGAGGTGTGGAGCAAATCCAAAAAGCTGGTGTCTTTCTGCCAGCCTTTCTGCCAGCTGGCCCCTGCCAAGATGAGGGGAAGGACGGGGTTCAAAGCACCTTGAGGTGGTTTAAATGGTGAGTGTGACTTGAAAAGTGACTTTGTGCCTGGTGGAGGCTGAAGCACGGAAGGACAAGTCCAGCTGAGCAACATCCATTTCCATTTTGTCCTCTTTAAAACACGGACGTGGTCTGTGGCACCAGCTGCTAGTAGTGCACCTGAGAGGATGGATTTCTGGGCTAGATTGTTCTGGAAGTTTCCTGAGACACAAATGGGCTGCTTGGTTTTAACGCCGTAAAGCACTAAAGAAGCATTTTTTGAAAGAAAATGTTTTTTAGTCTTTGGGTCGAAAATTGTGAACAGAATAAAAAGCCCTAGCTTAATTCATAGTAAATGGTAGTGTACTTGTGCTTCCACCAAAAATTTTGCTTCCCTTCTTTCCTTTTGAAACATCTGTGTGCATTTTGTTGTCAGAAGTTTAAAGAAATCCTGATTTTATGTTTTTTAAATCAGATTTCTGTTTCCATCAGTAGTTTGTGCTGGACAGAAATGAGAGTGGAAAGGTAATAAATAAAAAATTCTGGGGGTCTTCTTCCCCCCCACCCCCAATTTCAAATCTCCCATTCCAGAGAGCTTCTACTCTGAATAAATTCAGTGACTTTTAAAATAAATGTTAGCAAGTGCAAAGCACTTCTGGTTAGGGAATATGTCAAATTAGCATTGGAAAATGGGCTTCATTGTAATTTCATTAGAAAGGTAAGAAGTTACTACTGAAAAATGAGATCAGAATTGAATATTTCAGTTGAAAGGTTTGCTTGTTAACTCTTACAATGGTCAAGATATTTTTAAATGATGTGATTTCAATGCCACTACTTAGCCTGGGGCTGCATCCTCTGGATGTACATGAATGTCTTGCAGTTAAGATTTATTAATACAGTAATGCAGTGCTTCTCATGGACCAAATCTCATTTGCTTGTGGGTTTCAGAAAGCTGGGATCAACTGAGGATCAAAAATAAAAGTGATTTTTGAATCAAGCGTGTGCTGCATGTGTGTTCCTTCTTTGTATTCCTCGAAAACAGCAGTGAAATACAGAGGGATGGGGATAGGCTCTTTATTTCATGGTACCAGGTAAAAGAACCTTAGATGTAAGAGTTTTCTCCTGAGGACAAAGTGAGTTTTTGTCCCTTCATCAGCAAATGAAGGGGACAGAGGAAGACATTTTAATACAAAATAATTTTTCTTTTTTACCTCAGTGGTTCTAAGTGTCGCCTTTTTGCCGAAGCAAATGCACCCTCATGCAGAAGCAGCATCTCTCAGTTCCCCCTGAGCTGGGCAGGGGCTCAGATTCACAGCCCCAGTGTCTGGGAGCAGCAGTGGCACCAGGAGAGGCACATCCCATTCCATGGATTGTGTCTAGGCAGGGATGAGGCACTGCACCGAGCACACTTCCCCGGCTGCCAGCGGAGCGCCCAGCCAATGTCTCTGCTCACCCTGAGGTGATTTATCTCGCCAGGTATTTCACAGCGGGCTGCAGATGCATGGAATTTATCATCCCCTTCCCTCCTCTCCAACCCCTCCGTGCATGTGCACGTGTCTGTGTTTTTTCACAGTACATTCACTGCTCAGAAATTGTTCTTTTTCCTTCCTTTCTTTGTTTTTCCCTTTTTGGGTCTCATATTCCAGCAGTGAAGTTGTGCCCCTCTTCAGGTGTCCGTGCACCTTTAAGAGCAGCCTTTGGCCCTGTGTTGGAATCCATGGTGTTCTCTTCCTAAACAGTCAGGTACAGGCAGGGCTTTTTGCAGAAGGGGTTTTAAAACAGCTCCTCTTTGCTTTGGATAGGAGAAGTTCATAAACCTGGAGAAATTCATAAACTACAAGAGAATTCTGGGAGTTGTGGGGCTTTTGAGCTTCAATCTGAGACTCTGGGCTGTTCTCCTTGGAGCTGTGAGTGTCTGCTGGCTATGATGTTCTTCTCCAGATGCCTTTCTTCTCCATCCTGCTGGTGAAAGACTCATGCCTTAATCCTCACTCTGTTGTGGGAGGTCCTTTGGCATCAGCTTTATTTGGAGATCAGGGTCTTTACAAGACCTGCCCTGTTCCACATTTGCCATTCCAGTGAGCTTCCTTGGTCAGGATTCCCATTTGCATTTTCTCTTTAGAGGAGGGGTTGCAATGCCTAATTAATTGATAAGATAAATTTTACGACTTTGCTGTACATTTTCAGTGACCTCCAAGGAGCTTAAGGGTTTTGCAAGGTGACTGAGGAAAGTGGATCCCCACTTGGATGCCAAAATGAACATCTGGGGTGAAGAAGTTAAAAGGAACTGAATGTCCTCTCAGGCTTTTGAAATCGTAAACCTTAGGCAAAATTGGACTGCTGTGTCTGGACAGCAGTCCCATGTGGAATCTCTCATCTCTAGGGTGGTTTCATGGTGTTCCTTTTTCCCTCCCCCTTGAATAATTCCCATCAAAAATGCCATTATAGTTAGTTTGTTCAGTGTTGTCCAGGAGAAATCATTCCCTGTGCTTTTTCAGCTAACATTACATCTGCAGTTGTTGCCATTTTAACCACTGAATTCACCCAAGGTACTCCTTGGCACTTTCAGGAAGACAAAAACTCCCAAATCTGAAGCTTTTCCCAGCTGGCTGCATTGATTTTATGTCAGCCTGGGGAGGGGCTGTCAGGAGCCGCGTGGTGCTCTGAAGTTTGTGATGCCAGGATGCCAATATTTCTGCCAGGCACACTGGATAGCTTCCAGTGGGAATGCAGGCAGCAGTCCTGCCTGGGAAGGCTGCTGTAATTCTCCTCGTGCTGTGGTTTATTGCTGAGCCGTAGATTAAGGAGACCCGTTAGGATAAAACACTCGATTTTGTAATCATTGTATCTACTCCAGAGTCGTTCTGTAATGAATCCTCTCACTAACCCTGGGAGCTCAGCATCCAAAGGATCTTTATATTACCAGCTGCCATGCTGCAGCTAAAGGAGAGTCCTAGGCTCTGTGTTTCTGAGGATCAGCCAGGGGGAAAAAAATCCTCTCCCTCAAAAGATAAATCCTGAACATGACTTCTTCCCGGATTAATTTGAATAATTTTAAGCCAGATGTTTCGTTACTCGAAAAAAAATTAGTTTCCTAACCTGCTTTGCATGTGTTTTATGGAGATCAAAATGAAGCTTCTTGCAGGCTGAAAACTGGGAAGTTTTAGTTTAAGTATAATAAATTTTTGGGGACGTCAACAGGAGCTGAAAGATGGCAAAGATAAGAAACTTTGAACCCTTTAGTGATCAATCCAGAGATCTTGTTTCTAACAGAATGGCTCCCAGAAAACCTTGAACTTTTCCTTTCCTGGGAATTCACCTGTTGTCCTGCCTGAATAGATTTGGTCATGGTCACGTGGGATTAATTCCTTTTGGGTGCTCAGCCAGCTGGAGACTGAGATGCCATACATCAGGTGTCTGTGGTTCATGGCTATTTATATTTTCAGGGGAAACACAGGGTTGGTTGTTTAATTATGGAAAGCTTCTGCTGCTGGAGACACAGTTGTCATTACTGACATGCCAAGAGACAGTTCTGAGTTAGTGGATGCTGTAAATCCTTTTATGCGTCGAGCCTGGAAAAGTGGTTTCAGGGGAAAACATGAGTGAACTTGTTAGCAATTTCTTTCCCACTTTTTTTTTTTTTTTGCAGTTTTATAGATTCTTCTACGTATGTAAAAAGCCTGATTTTCTTGAGTGCCTAAGGAATTCTCAGTGTTGCAGAGTAGAAATAACTTGCTACGCTTTTGTTCCCGTGGGTTAATTTTTCGTTGTTATTTTAAAAAATCAGAATTCTAAAAGTGCTCCATTTTGAAAACCTGGGTTTGGTTTTAAATTGGAGGCACTTAAAAATTGCATCTACTCCTTTCTGTCTTGATTTCTCAGTGAAACTGTGAGACCACCGTGGTTATGGAAAGGGAACCATAAAAGTGCCTCAGTCTGCTGTTAAATGGAAATCTTCCAAACCAAAAACGAATTATGTGCTTCCATTGAGTGACATAAAGGGTAATTCTTAGACTTCTTTTGCATGTTTTATTTAAAACAAAAATTCCCTCAATGTAACAATAAACTTAATGAAAACCTGTTTAAATTTTAATGAAATCCTTAGGACAAAAGCAAAGTCGAATATGTTACTTCCAAAGACATTGGGAAACTTCATATTAGATAAAATGGAACCAACTGAGATACAGTTGATTAAAAATTGAGGAGAATTTGTCCCAGAATTTAGGCTTTAAGCCTTGTTACCTAAGAGAAGTCTGGCCATGACTGCAGGGTAGTGTTTTGCAGTATTTTTTTTTTTCTGGGGTTTTTTTTTCATGCTGTAATTTTACTTCCTAAGAGATTTTTTGGAGGCTTGAAAGCAATCCAGGGAGGGATCCTATGGACGTGTGGTGTGTGATTAACAGGTGTATTTGTGATGACACAGGATAGCTGAGACCCATCAGCATGGTAAAAGTAGAATGGATTTTAAAGTCATTGACCTCTGTAATGTTGGGGGCTCCTTTTCTGTCTGTTTCTGAGCAGAGTGAATTAATTCAGCAGTGCTCCTGCTGTTTCTTTTGGGAGATGATGTGGCTTTAACCACCCTGTGTACATCCTGCTGTGCACCACAGAGTTTCTCTAGACACAGGATCCCTTGCAGGGGGTTTCAGAAGGATTTGCTGGCTTTAGAAGAGTGGAAAGGCTTCACTCTTTGGAGAGGAGTGTGCTGGAGTTACCATAGATCCTTCCTTCTCCTCTGACCTCATTTTGTGGGGGAAGATCTAAGCCCACAAGATGTAAGACTGTCAGTTCTCCTTCTTGCTCCGGGCAGAGAAATATCTGTGAGATCAGAGGCAAGCCTCTAGGAAAAGGCATCATCCATGATACTTTGCAGCCTAGGAGGGAGCTGTGCAGTTCAGCTGCTTTTCCTGCTGGGATCAGCATCCTGTGTTGTCCCTTGGATGGCATTTCTGCCTGGTCAGAGCTGGCTGTGGGCACCTGGTGTGTCCAAGCTGCCAGAGGCACTGATAGGTGACATGAAGCCCTCTCATCACCAGTTTGTGCGTTATTATGGTGATGCTGATTTCCCTCATTAAAACAGGAAGTATTAGTAGCAAAAATTAACTGGGAATGATGCTTTCTAAACAAAATATTTTTGCTGGGCTTCCGCTGCTTATCAGCAAGGTATCAGCAAGCAGTGCTTGATGTTTTTGAGCCTGTGGCTTTGTGAAGAAAATGCAGGATTGAAATCTAGCACAGAGAGCCTGCAGTTCATTCATATGTGATCGTTTCCCTCCTTTTAGTCCAGGGTGGGAACAGGCATTTTGTTCTGCAGATCTACCTGATCTGATCTTCAAGGTCAAATCTTCTCCTCAGCATCCTGTTTATACAGATGCCTTCATTAGCCTCTACAAATAGCTGCTAAATCCACATGTTCAGAGCGAGGAGATGATAATTCCTCATCTGGCAGCCTCAGTAAGTAACCTCCTTGTTAAAATCAGCTGTAGGGCTATGTAAAAGGTGCTGTGAGGTCTCTACACTCAATATTTTTAGTGCATTCTGCATGGTGGCAGTGTGTTTCTAACCTTACTGAAGTCATTTAATGCTTCTGTAATTCATTGGGTTTTTAGTGTATTTATAGATGCTATTTTATCAAGCACTGCAGTAGAAATGATGAGAGCATCTGGTGAAATCCATCACATCTTGTGCAACAACCTCTGAAAAAATAACCTTGGTAATCGAGCCTTTCTCCCTTTAGATGGTTCCACTAATGTTTTAAAGGCTTTAGATATTCAGTGTCACTGGGCTGCCCTAAGTGTCACTGCTGTGCTTTTCTGCGGTGGAAGCCACATCAGGCAGCGATGGCACCTGAAACAGCAGAGCCACCTTTCAGCTGGCACCCAGACCCTTGGCTGTGACCAAGTGGAAGCAGCAAAGCTGTGATTTGTTGGGATTCCTACTGGGAAACCACCCTGAGGTGGTGTTGACAGCAGCATCTGTGTGGGGTGACAGAGCGGGGTTGTGTGAGGAGTGTTGGCAGGCCAGAAAAATGAGAAGTATCCGCCTGTGCTGGCAGGGAGAGCTGTTCCCCTGCTTCATCTTTCAGTCTCTGGGAAGCGGTGCCCGGGCGATTTAGGTGGGGTTTGCAGCCCTGCCAGCTCGCAGCCTTGCAGAGAAGCTGGAGGTGAGGCTTATGGAAACACGTTTCTATCTGGGGAGCCCGCATTCCTGCGCTCCCGAGTCCCGAGCTGCTGTGAGTGCTGCAGCTGCTTTGATGTCGGTGGAGCTGGGCACTTTCCCAGCTGAGCACTTGACCCTGGCGCTGGCAGTCGGCCTTCCAGGCACTGAGCTCATTTCATGAAGCAGGGCTGCAGGCTGGCCACGGCCTTGCCAGTTGGTGTTTTCCAGACAGAGCATGGATTTGCCTTCTCACTTCCCTTAAGGGATTTGCAGCATGCCCAGCTGCTGCCCTGTCTCTTTTTCGTGCCTTGTCTTGGCCCTACATATGAAGTTTTGGCTCTTGTGAGCCAAGCTCCGAACTACACACATAAATGACTTGGCATTGGATCTGGAAGTTTAGAGAGGAAGCTGGCTTTGGGGAATGTGTTAAAGGTGGGATGGAGATTCCTTTCACATGGCTGCATTTAGACATCCTACTGCTCAGCTGCAGTTGGGAATGCAGTGCCCTGTGTGCTTCTTGTGCTTCTGAACCACTTTTGTGAGGGGCAGCGTGCTCTGGCATCCAGAGGCTGCAGTCCAGGCTGGAATACCAGAGGTGTTGGGGGCTTGGCAAGGTCTTTGCTGCACCCATTCTGGTGTCCTGGGTGTGGGTACAGTGTCCAGGTGATGCTCTCGTGACTGAGTTGTGCAGGAAGGGCTGTGGTTTGTGCTCTGTGCGTGCTCCTGCAGTAGTTTCAGCGGGGTTACTCTTGCTCCAGTCAAAGAAGATTATCCTTGCCTTCCCAAGCACTTGGAGTGCTGGAAATCCATCCGTGCTTTGCCTCTGGCTTCCCTGGGAGCAGCTCCCGGCTGTGCTTTGTGTTCGTGTCTCTGTTTCCTGGCAAGGCACTTGCTGTGGCTGCTGAGAAGTCAAACGAGGTCCTTGACTGGGGTTTATTTTTCTCTTTGCACAGTCAGTTTGGTCACTGGGAAGGTGATGATCCTGATGTGTCTGAATGAGTTGGAAAATGGTATTATAGGAATCTAAACAAAACTGCATTTCTCTCTTGCCTCCCCTCATTTCCCCTTTTTCCTAATCACCACTTTACACAGAATTCCAGAGGATTTTCTGATGAGCTTTTGGCCTCCTTGTGTTCCAAATGCTAAAATGCTGCTTTGTTGACTGTGTTGTCCATATGGGGACCTCGAAATGAGAGCAGTGCAGTGGGACTGTGCAGGAGTCTTTTGGTATCCTTTACACAGAGAGTAAATTTTAAATTTTATCAGTGACAAGGGTTTTTTCTATAGGGAAGTTCCTTTTCCTAGTGTTTTCCCTGGCATTTCAATGTGAGCGTGTATATGAATAAATAAAAGTTCCTGCAGGCATTTTATTTTTTTTTTTTTTTTGCATTGTACTTTTAAATAGCTGCACTTATAGTAGCCTGTTTCCAATTTCATCTCATTTTTTACAGACCTAGGGAAACAAAAATCCTTTCCTGTGGACTTTGCACATTCAGAGTTAAAGTCCTGTAGGAGAAGATCAGCAAGGGGCACCCACCCTGACCCTTTGAAGTGTTAAAAGCAGGTGTGCACCTCCTGTATCCAGATTTGGGCAAGGTGTGTGGACCCTTAAAAAAAAAAAGCAACTTGGAAGCTGAACTAAGCAGTGGTTGATTGTATTTCTGTGCCCTCGGGTATGCTGGAGGTTTGCTTTCTGCCAGCTGTTTTGCTGTTCATTTTGTGCACACCACATCTGAAGAGTGGTTGTTGGTAAAGGCAGTATTTTGGGTAGTTCCTTGGAATAGCATTAAAAAAAAAAAAAGAAACTGCAGAAAAGTCCTGCAGAATATATCAAGCAGAAAAGGCTGTGCATCAAGGGGTTGGTTTGTTTTCAAAACAGGTTTTATTGAAAGTTTTTGTTTCAGGATTTAGGCCAGCTCTGATAAACCTGTCACCTTTACTGGGGTTGTAGGTGAAGGTATCTGGGAGAGAAAAAAACCCTTCTGATGTGTCTTGGATCTGTACCCATCCTAATTTCCTCAGAGCAGGACATGTCCCATCCTCAAGGAGAGGAAACCTCATTTGTTTAAGGGAACCCTCTGTGGAGAGGTTCAGAAGCTCAGGGCTTGCTCCTCATTGTCTGTCTCAACAAGATTTGTGCACAAAACAAATACAAGGCTGGATTTGCTTTGGAAAGCAGTGATTTATGGCGTGGAGTGACTAAACATGTTTGCACATGAGTCCTTTGGGCACGCATAACAGCTTAGCTGCGGAACCTACTGCAAAAGCATTCATTCCTTCTCATCTTGCCCCAGAGGCCAGGGCCGGTGGTGGTTTTGTTGCTGGTCCCAAAGACCTGGCTGCAGGCAGGGGTGAATTAGAGGGGGGTCTCCAGGCTTTCTGAAAGGGGGGAAAAGAGCTACACATCAGTATTATTTACAAAAAAAACCCCTCACATTATGATATATTACATCTGAGTAGAGGATACAAACATCTTGGCTTTTACTGGAAATGGTGTGGCCAGCAGGACCAGGGCAGTGACTGTCCCTGTGTGCTGGCCGCTGGCGAGGTCCCACCTTGCACCCTTGGGGACAGTTTTGGGCTCCTGGCTCCAAGGAAGACACAGAGGGGCTGGGGCATGTCCAGGGAACAGAATGGATCTGGAGCACAGGTCTGGTAAGGAGCAGCTGAGGGAGCTCAGCTTCCTGACAGGGGGTCAGAGTGACAGGACAAGAGTCAATGGCCTCAAGTTGTACCAGGGGGGTGTTTCCGTTGAATTTTAGGGAAAATTTCTTTAGTGAAACAGTGGCCAGTCATGGTGGCAACCTGCCCAGTGCAGCAGTGGGGTCCCCATCCTGGAGGGGTTTAAAAACCACGTGGATGTGGCACCTGGGGCCATGGGTTAGTGGTGGCCTTGGCAGTGCTGGGTTGATGGTTGGACTCCATGATCCTGAAGGTCTTTTCCACCCTAAGGGATTCCATGGTTCTGTGATTCTGTAAAACCTTTTGGGGGCTCCTGGTGTGTTAAGACTCGAGTGTTAAGGCGTGATAAAATTCCTCTGTGAGTATCAGGGTCTTACAATTCAGGGGGAGCACAGTTGCATGAGCTGGGTATTTGGCATTGCTGTCACAGCTGGAGGAACGTAATCTGATTTTTCACTGTTCATTTGTGTTGACATGTGGGGGGGGGGGGATGCACAAGGATGGAGGGGGTCCAGAAGAGCGTCATGATTCCTCATTACAAAGGACTTGAGCTCTGTCTGCACCAGTTCTCAAAGGGAAAGTTAAGGGGTAATTTGTAGAACACTACAGAGGGAACAGAAATTATTATAAATAAAACCTCTTCTACCCATAAGAGAATGGAGGAGCCAGAAAATGAAAGCTAGATAAATTCAGCTTAGGAACTAGGTAGACTTTTACTGTGGAGATCGGAAATCATTGGAACCGTTTCCTGACGTGTGCTATGAATTATTCTGTATCACTAGAAATCTTTAAATCATGGCCGGCTTTTTTTCCTCCCTGAAAGTTACTCTTTCGTTTTGGACCAGAGTCAAGAATTCATTTATTTCTTAGCAGAGTCAAGCAGCACAGGCCCCCTTGCATTACAAACCAGGCAGTTTTGGGGTGGGATGTGTGGAAGTGCAGCGGAGCAGGGACAGCGTTGTGGGGAAGGTACAGTGCTCATCTCACCTGCCTTTTCACGTTACACCAAAGGGGAGGCTGAGGGAATTCTGCCTTGCTCCACTGATACTCCTTGTCTGTGAGTAGAAGGTAAAGCCCACTCCTGCCCCAGAATTAAAAGGTGTGTCTTGCTTGCACGTAACTCTTGCTGAATAAGAGCAATATAGACAGAAATTGGCCAAATCGCTGTGTGCTGCTTTATTCCTTGCTCTGGGAAAAGGGAAAGGAAGGAGGGAAAGGCGTCCTTCCCACCTGCTGGTAACATCCAGCTGATTTACACCCTCTCCCCGTGGGTCTTGTTCTCCACCAGCGGGGGTGAATGGCCAAATGAATGCCTCGGAGTTATGATGGCATAAAACTGATGGGAGAGCAGAATTATGGAGGTCATAAGCTTGTTCCACATTAGAAACCCAGCCTGCAGGCACAAGCTGTGCAGCGCCCTGGCTCCTGGGAGGATTAATTACAGATGGTGGCTGTGGCAGCTAAATCAAGTGCCTCTAATGTTGTGTAAACTTCATTAAACAAATGCCGAAGCAGGGCTGTAATCTGTGCGAAATGGGATAGGACGACGAGGGTAGAAAACGAAAATACTCTTTGGGAAGTTAAAAAAAAGTATCCTCAGTGTCTAAATCCACTGAAGCAATTTCTTCTGCCTCTTGTGCTTTAATGGTAGAATTTTAAACCACAAGCTTTTAAACTTATTATCTGGTAAAGCCTCGGTAACTTGAATTAATAACAACTTTCTGCTAATGCCTTGCTGGATTCCTCTTAGTCAGCAAATCCTGGTTTATCTGATAGGCTCAATCCTTCCTGATATTCTGCCACCACGTGCATTTGGCCATTTCTTTTCCACTTGTGGAAATGGGAGAGGAGGAAGCACCGACAATCAACTTGATTGTGGCCACTGTGGTTGATGGACTGATGTGCTGCAGGGTTTATAGGAGCCCTGGGTTCTCTTTTTGGCTGCAGGTTTGTGTTTTAGTCTGAAAGTTAAGCGCTGCTGCGTGTTGATATAACATCCTAAGCAATGTTATCTGATTTCAAGTCCAAGAACTGCAAGTTCACCCAGCTGTCACCTGTAATGGGTGTAGTTTCGTTCTGCTCCGAATCGCAGGCGCTCGTGTGCTGCTGCAGAAAGGGGTGCTGGCATTTCCCCTGCCTCCCTCAGAGGAGGCAGAAGCCTGGATCAGGGAAAAGTGAATAAATCTCTGCTGACTTAGCAAGTGAAAATCTGCTCAGCACGGAGTCCCAGGGATGGCAGCGCTGGGGCTGGGAATCAGGGCATGAAGGAAGGCTGCTCTGGGGGAAGAGTTTGTGACAGGGGCCACGGTGGGATTAATTCAGCTGCAACATGTAATTTCACCCTTAGCAACCCAGGTATGGACCTGGTGAGGGACTGAAGGGCCAGTTAAATCAACCGAGCTTTTCCAGACAGGGAGAATTAACTGAGGAGAAAAACCAATCGTCTACTTTAAAGCACTTTTTGGTGGCCAGTGACAAAGTTTTGTTTGAAATTGGATAGTTGGTGTTGTCTTAGACATTTGTCACTACAGGCACTCTCAGTATGACTCTGTGCCTAGCTGAAGAATAAAGTGGATAGTAGCTTGTCTTTAAAGAAACTACAGATCTAATATCCAAGGGAGTGCTTTTTTTAACTATTATTTTCTCTCAAAATAATATTTCTAAAATTATTTTCCCTGCTGTCTCTCCATCCTCTCCTACATCCCTGTTTATGGACGGGCGCTTTAAGGTGGCTTGTGTAGCTCTTTCAAGATCAGGAGCCTAAAGCTAGGCTGTGGATTTAGGGATGCTGACTGTGGTTTGATTCTTTCCTCTGCTGCTTAAGCTGTATGGTGGCTCCACAGGACTTGTGAAGCGTCAGCTGAACACGGGATTTTTGGAGAGGAGCACTGAACACTTTGATGCATAAATTTAGGCTCAGGAGCTTGACTTAGCTGCTTTGGAAAATGCTGACTTTTGAAAATGTCATCTTTCTCTTGTAGTTTAGGAGGGCTTAAAAAGATACCAGTCTTGCCCATTGTCTCTTTCTGATGTAGGAAGCAAGTGAAAAAGTTGTACTGTTTAATTAAAGGTAAATTTCAAGCAGCGAACATATTCCAGCTTTTATGTTGGCATTAAGCCAGTTTTGGTTTTGAAAGGCATTTTTAAGTCTCCTGTAAGGAATCCAGGACTAGAAGCCTGGCCCTGCACTGCCCTGCAGGTATGTGCTCAGAGGAATTGCTTTTGGTTCCCCATGGTTTAGATGCAGCTGAGGAGAAATATTTTGGCCTTTGGGCTTCATCAGATAACACAGCACAGGCTCTGTGATCAGTGGGAACAGCACATGTTCTTAGGAGAAGTGCTGGAATTTTTATATTTGTCATAAAACGCTGCAAAATGCCTTTTTCTTTTCCTTTCCAAGCTGTTCTGCTAAAGGGAATCCTCATTCCTCTAAAGCTGCTCCTTGCAGTAGGAAAAGCAACACAACAACCAAATGCTGCCTGTTCTTCCCTCCCTTGCTCCCTTCTCCTCAGGAGCAGCTCGGGAAGTGCACGTGTGTTTTGTGCTCAGGATGATGAATGCTGAGGAGTTTTACAGAGCTGATGAGTGCAGTATCAATGGGATCTCTGTTAGCTTTTTTTTTTTTTTTCAGGAAGGAGGGATGTGGCTTTCCTCAAACTGGGAGTTGGGCACGCAGCCAATCGGGTACCAAAAATAATTAAATCCTGCAAGTCCAGACCCAGCCGAATTGCAAACGACCTTGAATGGGCCTGCCTAGAATAATCCTGGAGCCACAGTGATGGAAAGGTCTTAATTGCATTTTTTTTTAAAGGAGCATGTCCAATTCTGACAGTCCAGCAGTCCACAGGGACAGGGTGAGGAAAGACTGATAGATCCATATGTGTAAATATTTAGTTATTGCATTTCTTTTCTGAATGCTTTATACCTGAAATGAGGGGAAATTGGAATTCAAAGCTACTTTACAGCTGGGTAATACCTGTACATTTCTATTTCCCAAGGCATTTATTTTGTGTGTGAGATCTGTGTCAAGCCCGGGAAATACTTTTCTGTAGATGCCTTGAAAAGGAACATTCCTGAAGCAATCTTGGGTTTATGATCATCTCTTTAACCCCATTTCCTTCCTGTTGTTTGGGTTTATCTGTATTGCTGTGAGTTGTGCTTGTTCAGGAAAGGTATTTTCCAAGAAAAGCATTTTCATGTATTGAGGATAATTAGTTTATTTGTTTCTCCTTGAGGGGTCTGTTAAATACATTTTCTCTTTCTTTAAAAATCATTATTTTTTGAGTCTTCTTAGCCCTGTTGTGGTGCACTGATGGAAAGTGAAAAAAACAAAACAAAACAAAACCAAAATCCTATAAATCATGGATCCTTTGGGAGGAATTCCAAAAAATCTCATGTCAGGACAGTTGGGTGCTTTGGATCCAGGTCTTCTTTTTTTCTCCCTTTAAAAAGACTGCAGTAGATTTTCTGGCCTTCTGGGTAAACCTCGTCCTAATTTGCATCCCTCTTACCTGCCTTGGTCTACGTGAAGCTCCAAAACGCCTCTAATTAGGGAAAACGTGGAAATGAAGAGCAATTAAAAAAAGAGTTGTTTCTAATGAGGTTTTGACACCCGTGCTGGTGCTCAGGGCGAGTTTCCCGGAAGGGGGAATTGCACGGGGAGCAATGACTGGCAGGGTTTGATGGATCTGCTTAGCCACTGGAACACATTTTGCTGCTTTGGGCAACACTGAAATTACTGTTGGCTCTGCCTTATTTTTTTCCCAGCTCTGCCTGGAGGGAGGTAACGAGCCGTGGCTGCTGCACGTGGATGCAGGAGAAAGCAGCCTGGGAGTCCCAGGAATTGCTGCTTGGCTTGGGATAAAGGGCTTGCTGCAGAGCTGGGAGTGCCCTTTCAGCGGGGTTTTATGGAGAGATGTTCTTGCAGCTTCTACTTTCTCTCCCTATCCCATGGCCCGCGCTCTCGGATGGAATTCCAGGTGCCAGTTTGGCACTGACAGACAGGGCTGGTGATGAACGTTCCAGCTCACGCAGCTGTGCCTGGCTCTTAACTGCAGGTTCCTACAAGTAAATGGCTGTTGGAGATCGTGTAAAGGAATTAAATCCTAATGGCCTGAGCAGATGATACAAAGGCCTGTGACAACTGGATGGATGATAATGGTTCCCCCAGTCACTGGAGATGTAAACAGGCACTTCACACACCATTTTCCCTGCTTTAACTCCGCTCCTAATAGAAGGATTGGCTGCCTTGAATTTAAGCAGGTATGAAGTGGCAAGGAGAGAAAGAGGGGAGAGGAAGCCTGTGCTTGCTCATGTGTCTGTGAAATGCTGAACACACAAAGATGGAGTAATCGAGACAAGCCTAATGTTTATACAAGGGTATTTCTAGTGCGCCCATCCTTAGCAGGACCGGAGTTCAACTTGCCTGGGGGAGAGGATGAAATGAGACCAGAGACTTGTTTTATTTTGTTTATCTGCAGGAGAATCAAAGCAGGGCAAGGGACAGCTTTGATGTGGGGTCAGACGTGGGTTTTGTTAAGCGCAGGGTTTGGTTTTGATTCATTAGCCGGATGCAGAGGGAGGAGACCTTGCCTGGACGAACAACAGCAGGAATAATTGTTTTGTTGGGAGGAGAAGAAAATCTAACGGTGGAGTAAGGGTGGGTTTCTGCTGGTTTGTTTGCACTGCAGTGTTTGGGCAGTGAGGAACCGTGGCTTTATTTCTGGATTGCCCAGCAGCAGTTTCTGAAATGGCCTTCAGAAGGGCACCTGTCTGCCTTTAGCTGGTCCCTTTTAAAGAATTTATTGTGGAGCACCTCCTCGTACTCCTTTTTGCAGTCTTGCTCTCAGTTTTTTTTCTGAAGGGACACACTTCTCCTGATGAGGAAGGTGGTTTTGCTCACTGTTATAAATTCCCTCTGAACTAACGCTTCTTGGATTAGTTTTGGTGTGGCACCCTGCTTGTGCACAAAACAACCAGGCTTCTCAAGTTGGCAGCAAATGTTCCTGGCTCCTACAGACAGAGATTTTGGAGAGACCAAGCTAGTTGTGTTATGCTACACTAGCAAATTATTGGTGCTGAGTACTCGTCTTGAAAAAATTCCCAACAAAGGGCATATTGCAGCCAAAACTTCCACAGGTTTTGGCTGCTCCTGGCTGTCTGATCAAAGTGCTTTGGGGGAGAGCAAAGATCACTCCACCCTCTTAAGATTTCATGGGAGTTTGGCTCTTGGGCAGGAATTGCCATTTAAGGGGACACTTGTATCCCGATGTGATTTAGACCTGTGGCCATGCAGGGGTAGAGCTGACACTGCCAGCTCGTTTTGTGAAGGTCACCAAGCAGGAGTGGCCATCATTCATTAACAGCTTTCTGAAAACAGAAGTGGAAAGCTCTGCTTTTCTGCCACTTTCCTGAGGGGTTCCCTGCTCTCTCCTTCCTTGGAATTTGTGTAATTTGCTGTTACCTTGGAGCAGTGAACAAAGTATGGGTACCGTGTGTGACAGGCTGCTCCTCCTAGGACTTCCATCTTGCATGAATCACTTCTCTTATGCCTCTCTATAAAATTTAAATGACATCTGAAAGGAAGGGACTTGCCAGCCCCGTCCAGCTGAAATATTCAGGTTGTTTTACATTACATTGGCATTGCTCAAATCAAGATCTCAGCCTTTGGGATGGGACTTGATGGGACCACCTAAAAATTAGGGCATAGCATCCACAGGAGACATTTTGGAAAGAAAATGTGATATTATTTCTTACCCTAAGGGTGTGTGAGCTTTTCATTTTCTTCAAGTGTCACACTGGCTGCTGTGTCTTTTCACTGAAAGCAATAATTGCTTGCAGTCCTTAGGTTTTGGGTCAGCAAAACAGGCAGGCTTGGGTCTACTTTACATTCTGGTCCATGAAGAAATTGTCCCTTGTCTAAAGTGATTTTCCTTCAAACTGTTAGGTTTGAAATGTTTGGAAGCGAATGTTTTTGTGAGAAAAGGTGGGTCACTGGAATACTTCACCCTGTTTTTCCTCAGAGGTATTTCAAAGCAGCAATAAAATGTCATCTCCTTTCAGAGTCTCTTTATGTTGTGGGAAGGTTTAAAAACTTAGATACTGAAAGATAAGCAGGCTTTGCAATCTGAACATTGTAAAGAGATTTGAATGATGAGATGGTGACAATGGCAAAATTTGGTGAAGGCCACAGTGGCGCAGTGGTGAAGCTGGTGAAGTTTTGGGAAGTTACAGCAATTAGCAGAGCCAACCCCCAAAACAAGCAGGGAAAGGTAAATGTTGTGAAATGGGCTGAATATTAGGAATGTAATGAGTGATGTCTGTAAGAAATGGGAAAATATCAGGGAGAAGAAAGGCTAAATGACAGGAAAGGAGGACATTGTTGGAAGATGTGGAGAATGCTACCCTTCCCTCTAGTGAAAGCATTTTGAAATAACTCCTGCCATCATGGATTTTCTGAAGGTACTTTGTGTTTTCCCAAGCCAGCCCCTTGCTGGGTGTGGGGATTTCAGTTCTCTGCCCTGAGTGCACATAGCAGGGCTGCTGAGGGTCATGGCAGGAGGCTGGATTAACATTCCCAGCAGGCTCTGGGGGTTAGATAGTCTCTGATCTTTCCTTATCCCCTGCCATGTGGTGGGAACCATGTACTGATGATTCCGGGCAGGTGATGCGGCTGGAGGGGATTATTGGAAGTACAACTCCTTTTCCTTTCCCCTGGCCATAGCTTGGAGGTCCAGCAAGGAGCCTGGGGGCCTGTCTGCTGGCTTTCTGCCCCAGGTTCTCCTCCTTTTTGCTCTCAGAGACAGAGATGCTCACTTTAGCATGGCAACATGAGGGAAACCCCATCCTTTTCCTGCCATCCTGGATGATGTTTTCCTTATGCTTGCAGGCTCAAGGTGGAAATGCAGCTGTGATAATGTCTGGGTAAGCTTGCTACAAAAGCTCCAGTGGGGTAGCTGATCCTCATCCCTGAGAGGAGAGCTCTCTTTAGGTATAAACCTCTCTTTTTCCAGTGCAAACGATGGGGTGGGGAGGGTGGGGTGGACACGACAGGACTTGTGCACGTAGCTCATGGGCACTTCAGTCTCCGTGTGCTCTGTCTGCAGACGTGGGAGTGGTGCCCAGGTTAATCATCCAGGGAAGGGTAGGGGAAAAAAATCCATGGGTTGGCTTCTTTTCAAGTCAAGTGTGCTCCGAGCTAGGCTCCAAAATTCTGCCTCTCTCTGTTCCTCATCGTGGGGTGGGAAAGTTCTGCAGATTAATGGGGGGTGAAGCAATTTTTTCTGCCTTTGTACATCCTCATTTCCAAGAACAGTGTGTCTTGGCTGTCTCAGTGTCTCAGCCTGGTGGGAGCTGGTGTGGGCTGAGGGATTTGGGATTTCCCTGGAGCAATCTGCTTTTGCAGGGAGAGCCCTGACTGTCTCGAGGCTTTCATCAAGCATCTTTCATTGGCCTCTTGAAGGTGAGGATCTTTAGTGTGCTGTGTTAAAAAGAGTTGCAGGCTTGCTTTCCTCTTTGTTTTTAGGAGTGTCCCCTCAGTGTGAAGCTCTCTGGTGCTTGTTTTGAAGAGAGGATGCTGGATGGCTGCAATTCCCACTGGGTTTAGCTGCTGTTTTAGCAGGTTGGTCCTGGAAGGTGATAATGCAGCCACTTCCCACTCGTCTGTCACTGCACATCCTCTGTTCAACATCCCCTTGTGCAAGGACTTCTGTGTATTCCTAGAAATAGGAGACAGTCATAAATAACATCAGTGACCTAAAGCTCAGCCATTTCCACCCCCCTGCCATGGGCAGGGACTCATTCCACTAGACCAGGTTGCTCCAAGCCTCATCCAGCCTGGCTTTGAACACTTCGGGGGGTAGGGCAGGCCCAGCTGTAGTTGAGGTCCCAGAACCTGAAGGTTGGATTCCTAGCAGGACTTAAACAGCTGTCAGGTGGATTTAAAGTGCAATATTTACTGCACTGCAGAAAAGAGCACTGAAATACTTCGTGTTCCCAAGCTCCTGAAAAATGGGCTGTCTCGCCAGGGCTGCACACGATGGCAGTTTCTTTCCAGGGCCTGAAACAACATTCCCCATGTCCCTGAGAGGGGAACATCAGGCACAAGGTGAAGGCTGTGGTTTGGGGCGTGCTCTCCTCTGGGTCGGTGCAGTGCAGGAGCTGTGGCTGACCTGGGCACCACTGACCCAGGGAGTCAGGGTTGTTTCCCTGCAGGCAGAAAGGGAGGGAGCCTGGCTGCCAGCCTCACTCTGGTGACCCACATTGCTCTCCTTTTTTTTTTTTTTTTTTTTTTTTTTTAAGATAAAAGTAACTAAAGATGCAGGGAAGAATGTGGCCTCTGGAGGTCAAATGAAATGATGGATGCAGGTGTTTGGAAAAGCCATCCATCCACGCTGTTGTGCACAGACCTCTGGGAAGGGTGCCAGTGCAGAGGAGTGGAAGAGCTGTGCAGGAAAGGAAGTTAATTCAGTAGTCTCCAATCTCCCAGGTCAGTTTTTTATTTTGCTGAGGGGAAAAAAAGGGAAAGGAGAGGAAGGAAAAATACAACAGAGTATTTTTCTGAATCCCCTACTCTTTTTTGGTATCAGGTTGTGCTTTATTTACATGCTGCTGGTTTTGAAAGCATAGGAGTAACAGGTAGGGAGACACCTGAAAGTATTGGAAGCACCAAGGCCTCGCTGCTGGGAGTTCCCATCACCCAGATCTTCAGGAGAGATGAGTGTACTGAAACCAGGATCGTGATTGGAGCTGCTCTAAGTACTTGTTCTGGGAATGTTCCTTTGTGCTTTGCTCCAACGTTCTTAGAAGTAAGACTTGTGCAGCAAAGCACATGTTCCTTTGTGCTTTTGCTTTGGAGGGCTTCTTCCTTAGAGCTGAGTTGATCCCTGCAATCAGATGGATCCCATTCATCCCTGGTGTGGGATTTCTGTAGCTCTAGGAAGGTGCCAGGCTGGCGATGGGATCAGCTGCATTCGTGGCACAGAGGGAGTGAAGGTGGGGAAAGGAGAGTGTGGAATCATCTCTCAAGTTTTACAGCTGTGTTACAGGGGAACCTCTCCCTCTCCATCCTGGGCTTTTCCTTCCCTAACCCCTTCAGTAGAGAGGGCACCTCCCTCAAGAGTGTTTCCTGTGCCACTTTTCCTAAGTCTCTGCATTCTTCAGGGAAACTGTGAATCGTTCAGGGTACAGGCAAGCCCTCAAGTGTGGGATTCTTCTACTTTGCGACCTTCTCAAAGTAGATGGAGACGAAGAAAAACTAAAAACCTAAGGATCCGGCAGGAACCTGGAGTTAAAAGCATTGTGGGAGGTTTCTGGAGCCATATAGAAACTACATGAAGAAACTGTTGGAAAATGGGATTTCCTTCTTTGAGGAGAAAAAAAAAAAAAAAAAAAGTGAAAATACCTAGGCTGCATAGTGGTCAATCTGTTTCACATCTTCTTCAAGAAGGAAGAGAAGGAGATTGCAAGGAGGAGTTCTGCCATATCACAGTGTCATGATTAAATTTGTAATGAGGCAGCAATTATTTCTAACCAAGCGTGAAGCAGGCTGACAGGTATTGGCTCACACCATGTCAGCGAGCAATCTTCAGCCTGGCAAATATCCATGGCATGGAGAGGGATGTGAGGAGAGCTCTGTGTTCCTCCTCTCACTGAGTCTGTGTGGACAGCTATCCCTGAGGCTTGGTGTGAGCCAGAGATGTGCTTTGACAAACACATTACCAAGCACTCCTGCAAGCTTATTAAAGAAGGAGAATGAAAATGGTTAATAAAAGCACGTTCTCAGGTGTTGCCTGCTGTAATACCCAGCCCATTCTTGCTGCCTGAGGATGGAGGAAGAGGCATTTTCTTCCTCAGCCTGAACTTAAGGGATGCATATGCCTTGCCTCTGCTAAATATTTCATGGAGCAGCTTCTGTAGATTAAGACATCACTACAGTGAAGGAGCCAAGTGCTTTGATATAAAACTGTCCCTGTTTTAAACGTTGAGCATTGGAGAGATTTAGGAACCCCCCAGTCTGCTTTCAAGAGTCCAAATAAGTGCTTATGCATGTGCTCCCTCTTAGCCTTGCTGCTGCAGCCCCCATGATGGGCTTGCCGTGTAAATTATTCCGAGATTTATTCTGAGAGAGATGTTAAGTTCTGAGAAGGGGGTGAGAGACAAAAATTCATGTGCAGGAGCTCTAGAGGTTATGGTAATCTTTGTCCCTGAGCTTGCTTCTCCTGTGGACAGTCAAATTTTGTAAAATCGGTTTTTCTATAGAAGAGGAACTGTGGTAAAGGGAACAAATTGGAGATTTGCTCCAGGTATGGATCATGGTTATTTCCAGAGCAACTCCTGATATCTCCCTGGCACTGTATTGGAAATCAGGTCACAGAGTCATGGTGGTGTGCATTGAAAAAATAAATATGCTTTAGATAGGATTACAGGGCTTTAATTTTAAATAAATATTTTTTTTTTGCCACGACCTTTCACGCAGTGCTTCTGAATAATGAAAGCAAAAGGAGCTGTTCCAGCATGAGCTCAGAGACGTGTGCAATTTGTTCCCTGTCGAATGCTGCCACTTACCAATGGATAATATGATTTATTTCTGACTGATGGGCAATCATGCTAATTAATAGACTGGTACTTCTCCTGCTGAGGCCAAACCATGCCCTCTTTCTCTGTCCATCTTTTATCTGCCTCACGGGAGGGAGTTTAAATGCCTCACAGAGCTGTTTTTTATGCCTTCTCTGAAAAGCCATGGTTTGTGATTCATCTGACCACCCTCTCCAGCCCTGGAGTTACTTTTTCCTCCACTGCACCTTCTGGCCACAGCTGCTTCCCTGTTGGTGTTATTCCACAGGTTTTGCCTCTTCTCCCTCAGTCTGCTCACCACTCTTGGACAGGACAAGCTTTTGTAGCCCTGGCATTCCTTCTTTCATAGAGAGAGGGGCAGTTAGCTGTAGTTCTCCTCAGTTGTTTGGTGTGGTTTTGCTGTCACTGTAAAAAAATAATAATAATTTTTAAAGCATGTGTGACCCAGTGAATGCCAAGGACTGTGCTGCTTAACTTTTTCCCTCCTTCCCCCCATGCTGTCCCTCTTGATCCCAATGAACTTGATCACACTTCACAACGCTGAAGCACACAAGCACATCTATCATCTTTGCCCTTTTCAGGATATTTTAAGCCTGGTTTTGGTTTTGGGCCTGTAGTTTCTGTGTGCCAGAGTCAATTAATTGAATCATTTGTAACCGAAGGCAGCAAGGAGCCAGTGTCTGAGTCAAGCACTGAGGTGCTACCCACTTTCTGCTGCCATTTATTTCCATTTGGTTTTGGACATAAGATTGTCACCTTGTTGAATCTCAGCAGCTCCCAGTGAACCACAGCAATACTGGAAACAATACTGGAGGACGTGAGGACAGTCTGCACATTTCCTTATTCTGCAGGCTTTTCTTCATCATTTTTGCTCTTTAATGAAGCCTTTGTTCTCCAAGATTAATGACTGTGCAGGGGTCCTCTTTCCCTTTGGAAGGGAAGAGAGAACCAGTTTATTAGTCTGCTGCACAGGGAGCTGAGATGGAAGATAAGGACATAAAGGGTTGTATTTTCTGGGGGTTGGAAGGGAGATTACTGTGCTTTGGACCCGCATTGACAATAGTAGGATTTGAGGTGTGTAATTCCTTGCTTGGAAAGGATACTTCCTAAATATCCAGCCTGGAATTGGAGATAGCTCTGTATTTGCTGACATGGCTTGCAAAATTGCTCAAGAGTGAATCGCTGCCTTCAAGAAGTAGAATTAGAGTTACCTTTCACCTGGTGCAGAGCTTCTGAGGGCCATGACTGGTACTGAAGGAAATTTCCTTTCTCTGCTGAATCAGCTGCAAGGATTTTCATGGCCTGATGGGTTTTTGTTGTTGTTAGAAAAGGGATAAAAAGCTTAGTCTGTCTTGTCCACTCTGCCCTGGCTGAGATGCAGTTAACGTGGCAGCATTTGGCCCACCATGACCTGCATTTGTAATTGAAATCCCACGTCCCTCTGGCAGTCTCACTTCACCATTTGACACGTCTGTCACTGGCTGTTGACTGCTGGTGTGATCCCGGTGGCTCTCCCAGGTTCAAGTTTGGACCAAGCAGCATCACTTGAAGGGGGCAGAACATCACCTGCACCCAGAGCATCACACAGCAAGAGATGGGCACCCCTGCTGCTCCAGAAATAGCCATTATGCTGTAATAAGTGCTATCATTAAAGCTGTGATCTAGTTTAGATTAAATGAATCCTTTACCTCCCTTCTTTTGCACTGCTGTTCAATCAAGCACTTCGGGTTTGACATCCATTAACAGTTTGATATCCACTCAGAAGTCATTTGGGGGGAGGATGTTTGAAATTTGCCAGTTGACAGGTTAGGAGCTACTTGGGCAAAGGGGAGAAAAACCAGCAGGAGGACCCCAAATGTTATTCCTGGATGCTGAGGAGAATTCCTGGTGTGTGCTGCTCGTCAAAACACACAACTGGGCATGGAAAAAAACTGCAAGCATAAGAAGATGGGAGAAAACAGTCATTGTTTTTGCTATCAGTCATTCACTGTGTCCATTTATAGATGGATTTCATGTGAGAAGAAAGTTTACAAAGAGGCTGCAAGTTGTTTTGGGTGACTCTAATAGTGACAAACCAAAAGGCATTAACCTTTCTAGAGGAACACTGCTGCTCCCAAAATATTGAACAAAGACCTCTGTGTGCTGATTTAAATCCTGGTTAGAACCAGTGATTTGAAACCATAGTCTTACATAGTGCATTTGGTTGATTTGGGCCCTTTCCCTTTGGATTGCTTCTGTGTCTGTGTGAAAGACAGGATGAAGATTACAACAGCACCTAAGTATAGGTGAAGAAGAATATTTTGGAATATCACATCCCTGAAATATCTCAGGACTGCTGGGAAATGTTATTTTTAGACTCTTGATTTTTACGAGGCTGGTACGACTGGTGAAAGACTTTCACAGTTGGAAATGTGGCAGAGTGCTGAACTGTGGAAACAGTACCTTGTTTTACTTTATGTAACTTCCTAATTCCCTGACTGGAAGAAGGAGAGAGCTGGTTCCCAGTTCCTGGAACAGTGTGTTCGTGTTGCTGTGTTGTTAATCAAGCCCTGTGCTTTGCCTTAGCTGCTCTGTACTCTCCTAGGACCGTAGGACTGAAGCTGTTTTCACTGAGAGGAGCTGAATTTCCATTTGATTCCCGAGCCCAGTCGTTCCCGCATTGTTGTTCTCTGATTGCGGGCGTGCTGGAACGAGCCCATTAAAACCCCCTCGTCAAGGAGTTCCTGTTATCTGCCAGCAAACACCAGATCTAAAAAAAAACCACTCAGCAGAGCAACAGCTCCCCATTGCCAGAGATAAAACATCAAATCCAAACCGAACGGACACTGGGAATCCTTTATGTGTCTCCGAATTACTTTCATCTCCTCATTGCTCCCCTAATGGGTATCCCCGCAGACCGTGCAGCGCTCTCTGTGCTTCCCCCTCGTTGGGGCTTCTCTTGCCAATTGCCTGGCATTGTCAAGTAATTGGAGTGGAAATGACAAATGAAAGCGGGGCTGCGGCGCTGCCAAGGCTCCTCGCCGGGCAGCCGGTGGGTGATGCTGGTAATTGTTACCAAAAGTGTAATTGCTCCGGGCTCTGCCTGCCGTTTCAACAAAGCAGCCTGGAATTCCTCCTCTGAGACACCCGATCCCTGCCTTTTCTCTGTTGTCTCTGGCACAGGAACGACCTGGGAGGTAAATCCCATCTGGCCCTCGGACTTGGAGCTCCCTCGGGGCTTCTCCCGGTGCTTTCTCTCCCAGAGGTTTCTCTCCTCCCTGCTCCCCAAAGCAGAGTCCAGCAGTCTGGGTCCAGAGCAGCCTCTTGGAGAGTTAACCACAGAATCCCAGAATAGCTGGCATTGGAAGGGAGCTCTGCAGATCACCCAGTCCAACCCCCCAGCCAAGGCAGGGTCACCTGGAGCAGGTGACGCAGGGATGAGTCTGGGTGAGTGTGGTCCCTGGGCAGCTCTTCCAGTGCTCTGCCACTCTCATGGAAAGAAGTTCTTCCTCATGGTGAGGTGGAGCTCCTTGTGTTTTAGTTTATGGCTGCTGCTTCTTCTCCTGTCACCAGGCACACCAAAAAGTCTGGCACCATCCTATTGACACACCTCGGAGATATTTGTATGGATCGATGAGATTCCCTCTCAGTCTTCTCCAGGCTAACCAGGCCCAGCTCCCACAGTCTTTCCTCATGAGAGAGGTGTTCCAGACCCCTCATCACCATCAGGTGATTAGTGGGGTACGGGATAAGCAACAACCCCCTCATTTTTGGTGTGACACCACAAATCTGCAGCTCGACCCCTGGCTGACACGAAGGCTGCAGCTGTGCCCTGCTGGCTTCACCCTGCTTAGCAATTGCAGCAATGCCACCACTCCAGTGACTGGCTTTACAGGTCCTGCGTGCTGCAGGGGACACCCCAGCATCCAGTGACATTTTAGGGATGGCCTGGATATTTACAGGGAGCCATAAGAGCTGGAAAGAGGACACAAACCAGCTGCTGTATGCTTCTTATTTCCCCAGTCGCTGCACCAGAATAGCACACATGCTGTTATCTGGTGTGATGATATCCCATGCTAAGTGGCACCTGATTAAATTACTGAGGCTTTTCACATATTAATAGCAAACTGGTTATTTGTGATTTGTTGGGTGGGGTATTGGGGTTTTTTTTTTTTTTTTTTTCTTTTTTCTGAGGTCAAGGAGGGACAGGTGCAGCTGTCTGAAGTTGTGATAGCCAGCTGAAAAAGCAGCGGTCCGAGAGATTTAGGTTTTTCTGTACTCTGGTGACAGGGTGACAGCAGCAAACCAGGAGCACTCACAGCTGCTCTGGGCTCCCTTTGCTCCACGTCTGCTCTTTGTCTCTTTAGCTTTTTCTTTGCTTTTACTGCTTGTTGTGTTCCTGCCTCTTTCTTTTATCTTCTTTTCCCCTGCCCTTTTCTAAATCCTCATCAGTATTCTCCAAACCCATCCCATGCTCACACTGTGCTCCTCTGTCTCCAGTTTTATCTCATTTTGTCTTGGTCTGGCTATCTGCAGGTTCAAAAGGTTTGTGAGCATTTCTTGTTCTTTTGGCCCCTGTTCTGCAGACTGGCCCAAGTGATGTAGATGTATCTCTTCTTGCAGCATGGTGTTTTAAAATTCAGTTGAATTAGGTATCATTTCTTCTTTTGATGTAGGGAAATCCAGGGAATTAATAAATTATAATGGCACTACTTGGTGTTTAAGGAGTGTTTTCTGTCTTCAAAGCGCTCTCTGCATGGTATTTCATTATTTATACTGTTAATAATATTAGTACTTGTAAGGAAAAAGCCCCTTAAATTGTCACTGATAAAAATACACTCTCAACAGGATTGGAATCCAGCACTTAGATTGCAGCAATAATTTGTCCACTGAGGTGCAGAGCCTTGGAGAAGATGCCAGGCACATTTCCAGCAGATCTTTGGGTGTCTGCTGAAAAGTCTTGTTTTATGTTTGGAACTGTATTGCCTGGGAGCTTTGAAGTGTCCTTGTACCTGCTGGGTGAGCACTAACAAAGCCTCACAACAGGACAGATAGGTGGGATCCGGACTTTCCAAATTGGACTTTAGGTCTGTTGCCAGGAATCCTAAGCTGAATGTTGAATTGTCCAAAGACCTGGACACTGAGACCCGTGAAGTGCTTGGAAGACTCCCATATCCCAACAAATCAGGTGGTAGTTTCCTGATTATTAACTAGATAATGAATTTTTAGAAGCTCTGCAGAGAAGTGTCGGTTTTGATGCTGTACCTGGCAAAAGGGACTTAGAAGCAGCTGATTTGAGCCCACAGACAGGAGCCAGCCTGCCTGGGCTATGACAGAAAGCAGGGGAGGAAGAAGAGCAAAGAGGGCTTTTCTTACCACAAACCTTTAAGTCTCAAAACGTGAGTAAGGGTGGCTCTGTGCTGACATTGTGCCGTGAGATTCCTTTGGTTGTCGTTTCACTGTGGAAATTATTTTCCTTTTTTTTTTTTAAATTTTAATAAGCATGAGAGGTCAGAGGTGAAGGTTTAGGAGAACCAAGAGATGGGGCACTGAGTCTGTGCCCTCCCTTCCCACTGCTGGTTGCCCCGTGGGTGGCTTCCCTTGGAGACATCTTTCCAGCCCAGAGTGCTGCTGAAGGCAGCGGGATGAGTTAACTCCGACGTGTGTGTTAGCTACAGCTTGGCACGCACATCACTTAACCTTCATTTCTTCCCTAACTGCACCATAAATCTGCTGGCAGAGGTGGTGTCAGGGTTTCTGTTCTGCAGTGTGTGAGCCAGGGGAGAACCAGCTGCGTTCCTGAGCAGGAATTGCCATCCCTCTTTGCCCAGCCCAGGGGCTGTGCACCATCTAAGGTCAGCATAGCCGCTAACAGGGAATCTCCGTAATCCCCTGTCGCTGCTGGAGTGTTTGTAACGTGTGCGTGACCTTTGCCACAGAGAGGAGCGTGGTTTGATGTGGGAGAAGTGCTTTTGGAAAGCAGGGCAGAGGCACAAGGATTTTTTTTTTTTTTTTTTGGCAGTATTTTTGGCAGTCCCACTATTTGCGAATTGACACTCTTGATCCAGCACCCGACAGAAGTGCCTGAGCAAGTGGTCTGGTTTTTCAGGACATTTTTTCTCTCATTAAGCGACCTAATGGGCCTTTAAGGCACATTTCAGTATTTTATCATTATGCTTAACAGTTTTAGTAGTTAGCTGTAAATGTGCTCGTGGCAGTCAACTGTTAATCATCCTTCCTAAGCCGTGCTTTGCACGGTGAGTAAATTGAAGTAAATCGCTACATGGTGTAAATGAGCAGCAAGGTCTGGTCTCCTTGCAAATCCCTTAAAAGCGATGCTAGGTGGCTGGGATAGGGGCTGTCCATCCTACACCCAGGAGAACCTCCTGTGTGGTGCCAGTTTAGCCCAGTGTTTGTCTGTACAGCAGGGACGGGGATTGTCTAGCTGCAAACAGTGTTTCAGATGAGAAACTGATCCTCCTCTTCCCCTTTTCTTGCGGAGGCAGCGTGGGATCATGACCTCAGCGTGGAGGGAATGGAAGGGGGTCAAGCACGGGTGGTGGAAACCCGTGTGAATTAGCTGTGGGTGTTCCAGTTGGGTGCACTGATCGAGCGGTGGCGACAGCTGTTTCCAGATGTGTCAGACTCTCTGCTTGGCCAGAGCCTCCTCCGTGGTGTTTGGGAATACACGTGCCCGGGTAGAGCCTGTTCCTACCTGGCCACGCGTCCAGGAGCGGGTTTGCCTCAAAGCCACCTCTGCTGCCTCAGCACCACCTGGGGTCACCCTGCAGTGTGGACAGCCTGAACCTGATCACTGGGAAGTTTTCCAGAGATGTTCTACTCACCTGGAGCTCTTGGGGGTTGGATTATGTTGGATTATGGCCTTGTCTTTCAGCTGTGTTTTGGAAGCTGTTGAGTGAGAAGTGCCAGCATGGGGCCTGATAAGCGAGTGGGAGGGAGGAGGGCTCTGTTGCAGTCTGTCTCTGTGGAGCTATTTGAGATGTGTTGTCAAAACAGGACGTGCCTTGTGCTGCATGGGCCTCGTTTCCAACTTTTTTTGCAGAATAACACCTTCTGGAAGCCGGATTCTTGCCAAGACTGCCGATGCCGGAGCGGCGTTGTCACCTGCGAGCCTACAGCCTGCAAAGCCCCTCAGTGTGACTTCCAGAAGGTAAGGGGCGAGTGCCTGTGGCTGCCCAGAGCCAGGCACGGGCTCTGTGTCCCTGCAGTCCTCCTTGGAGTGAAAACATGCGGTGTGGGAAGCCCTTGTCCCCTTTGCTGCAGCCAGAGGCCGGGTGTTGGAACAGCTTGATCCCAAAGGAAGCCCCTGAACTGGGCTCCAACCTCCCAGCATGAGCCCCCCTTCGTTTGGAGGTGGGGCTGGGACTCCCTGGAAGGTGCAGATGGGCACTTTCCACTCTGCTGAGCAACAACAGAGCTGAGATTGTCTGTCCTCCAGTTTCTGCTTCCTCGTGATGGTTGCTGAGCTTTCGTTGTCTCCTGCTTGTCTTTGTCTGGGTCTTCATTAATTGGCCATGGGATTGGTCTTGCATTAACATCTGGATTGCTGGGGTGGAGTGCACAAATAGCAGTGAAAAAGTGTTTTAAAGAGGCTGTCAGGATAATTATATAGCTTTGTGAAGCAGGTTAAAATGTTTCCCAATATGACAGCACTAATGAGGAAATAATTTTGATTCTTACTGGTTTTCCCCGTTATTATTGCCGTGTATTGATTAAAGCTAGACTGAACTAGTAGGACTCTTTGTGCTAAAGAGGAGGGAGATGAAGTGCTGTCATGGCACACCTAATAATGAGTGCACTAGATAAAATGATAAGAATCAGATAAATTAAAAGGTGGCTACTTTAAAACCCATAAAGGGAAATAGGTTTATAGTGTGAAATGAATCTGACTCCTTGACATGGGCAATCCTCAAGACAAAATGTTTAAGTGTTCTGAAAACACCTGGTCATTTAAACATTGAAAAGGATCACGAGGGATCTCAGAAGAAAAGAATCCTTTCATGCTTCAAGGCTAAGCCACCAACAGAAAAGCAAGGTCAGAAATCACCATCCCACTCCATGGGTTATTTATTATCTTATTTCTTATCTGGTCATTATGAGATTTATGCCAATATGGCTGATCTTGTTTCAGCAACATCTGTCCCATGTTTCCCAGTGGCCTTTCAGTGAAGAATCTTGAGTTTTGCCTTGAACAATTGTTTTCTATTCTTTGAAAACTGGTTGAGCTGAAGAATTCTCAACAGGGCTCTTGGGGGTGTAAATTCTGCTGTTATTTTGAGGGCAAAATGTCAAACACACAAAGTGCTGTGCCACCTCTCAGCAGGGGCGTGTGGTGTAGCAGCATTCTGTATTTCACTTGAAACCTCTCCTTTCTGAACTGAGAGCACTAGGTCCAGCCAGGCTTCGTGGCTTTACTTTCATTTTGATGTCCCTGTTTGATGTCAGCTCTTTATTGGAATCCTGTCTCTTTTTAGGGAGAAGTGCTCCAAATAGCCTCCAACAAGTGCTGCCCTGAGTGTGCCTCCCGAGCCGAAGGATTTTGCCAGCACGAAGGACAGATCCACAGCGTGAGTGCTCTGTCCAGTTCCTCAGCAGGGACCATCCTTACCTGTTCTTGGCTCCCTGTTTGTTTCAGCCAGCGGAGGCTGCTGAGCTGGTGTGCAGGGGAAGGATGGATCATTGCATTTATATCCTGACACTGCCAGATAGTGGAATTTAGCAGGAGTTTGGTCAGCAGGGTTTGCAGTTGCTGAGCAGTTGTGTGTCCCCGCGTGGCTTAATGGGAGAAATTTCCCCACTTGTTCCTTCCCTTTGCTGTTTCTGTGGATGGCTGAGACAGTGCAGTAACATCAGAAGGGAAGCCAGGCACAGTGAGCTTGACATATTAGCTGTGCCCAGAGAAGGCTTTTCTCTCAGCAGCCACCTATGCTGCCGGAGATTGATTGCTGCTCTGCGACCTGGGTTCCGTGCTCTGTAATCCTGAATTAGTCAAGAAGCCAGTTCTGGGATGTGGTTTCACCTAGTGGGGCTGAAAGGCCAAAACAATCAGAATAAGTGTCTGGACATAAGAAAAAAAAAAATCAAGATTCATGGGTAGTAGTTAATGCATCATGTCAAGCAACTGGCAAATGCAGAAAAATGGCTTAACAGCACATTCAAGTCCTATGTGTGGTCTCTTACAGACTTTTCTGTTTGACAAGAGGCAAGTCAGCTCCAAATCTCAAGAAATATGCTAAAATGCCCAGACGTATTTGCAGGGCTGTGATAATTGGAGGGCTGTGCTCTCCACACCTGAGATGGGTGTTGTAACCCTCTGTTCCAGCATGAGGCATGGCCAGCATGAAGCTGTCACAAGCTAAACAAAAACTGGAACAGGAAGGGTAGCACACCCATCCTCTTCTCATGTTTCTTTGTGCCTGTGATTTGGTGGCGCTATGTTTTATCATAATACATTACATTTCTTCTTGTGCTATTTCTGCATTTTCCTGTGCTGTTCTCCTGCTGCAGCTTTTGTCTTTTGGCTCTTTTCGAGCCTGCTCTTTGGGTAGGCATCCCCACAAGAAGGATATGGACATACTTGTACCTACAATGCTGTTTAACATCCCAATTCTGCTGTCACGTGGTCAGAAAGCCGCTTTTTATCAGTGCCAAGCCTTATCCTTGAGAGAGGAGGAACTTGAAAAGGGACAAGGCTTATTTCCAGGCCTCACTGTGCTTTCTGTGCCCTTGGCTGTGTTGTGTGCAGCACGGCACGCAGTGGGCCAGCTCGGGATGTGTCCGGTGCTCCTGTGCCCACGGGAAGGTGACCTGCAGCCCCAGGACCTGCCCAGCCCTCACCTGTGGACAAGGGGAGCTGCAGGACACTGCCCAGGGCTCCTGCTGTCCCAGATGTGTGGGCCGTGGTGGTGAGTACTGTCTGCTTCCATTGATCTGAGCTCAGAAACTCCTTTCAGCCCCAAATCTGGAAGGCTTTAATGTTCTCGTTCAGTTTTGTTGGGAAGACATTGGAGGCAAGCATAATTCCCCTTCTGTCCTGCTGCCATATTTGTATTTTTAATGGCTTCACCCATGGGCCAAGAGGTGGGGGCAAGCTTTAAGCAGTGAGCAGATATGCTTAATATGTCCTCATTTTGGAGATTAAAATTGGGAAATAAACCTCAGGTATTTCCTATGCACTTGGACTGCAAGTTCCAGAAATGCTTCTTCAGCTGTAGGGTGCTTTTTCTTGTAGAGTCCCAGTGGGAGAAGTGCATCCAGAGCTTTTAATTCACAAGCCCCTTGGAAACTGGGGGAATTGTTACCCTCTTAACCTGCTTTGGCAAACTGCAGTTTTGAATTCCGAGATGCACAAGAGCTGTGTTTTAACTGTGGGTGGCAGAAAGGGATTAAGGGGCATTGGAAAAGAAACCTCCCCCTTGTTTTCCCATCCCTTAGAGCCTTGCTCCTTCGATGGCCACACGTTCCAGGACGGCGAGGGCTGGAGCCTGGGTCGGTGCTCCAGGTGTGTCTGCAGGGATGGTGCAACTCAGTGCTCCACAGCTTCCTGCCAGCCTCTGCTCTGCAGCCAGGTCAGGACCCTCCAGCCTTCTGGGAGTGTTCCTCAACACCTCCTTTTCCGTGGGCAGTGTGCATCTCTCATGCTGGGGAACAAATTAGCAAGCAAAGCTTCTGGGTGACGAGTGGGTGATTTGGAAAAGAGATATTTGACCTGCAGAAATGGTGTGGAGTGATGGTGAGGCCTGTGTGTCTCTTCCCTAATACCTTCTTTCCCCAGCATTTTATTTTTATCATCCCTTTGCTAGTTAATCAGGCAAAAATTCTGTCTAAAGAAATTTGTTGTTTTGTACTCAAAAAAATGATCTGGAGTTCATCAGGAAATGTTTTTATTTCTGTTGAAGGAATGGGTGAAGGAATGAAAACACAAGATTTACAATGGGGTTTATCTTCACAGATTTCGGTGTTTGATTTGCAGCTGGAAAGTTTGATTTGCAGGTCTTGTTACTGTTTTTTTCTTTCGTACAGGAACTCTAGAAATGCATTTGAGAGTAGTCAGCTGTGGATGAAATTCCACTTTTGCCTTCAGAAATACAAGGCAACTTGAGCTGAAAGAAAAGTTTCAGAGCAGTGTTCCTTCTGTGTGTTTGTGTTTAGAAAACAGCAAAAACTGGGAAGAGGAGCTAGGCAAGCTCATGGTTTTAGTCCATTAAGGAGAACAGGGACACTGCTGTCTCCAAGGTCTTTGCTGTGGACAAGTGATGAGTTTTTAGCATTTATGCAGGGATCAACACAGCCAAAACCCTACAAGACTCTGCACAGGGTTCGTAAAGGCAGCAAACTGTTCACAGTACTCCAGACTCCAGGCAAAACACTCAATTTTTGGAATTGTTTGGAATTATTCTGGAATGATATTGAAAGTGTTGATGGGTGTGACTGTGCTCTTTGGATCTTTTTCATGGGGCTTTTGCAGCAGCATGCCTGGAACTGTCTCCCTGGAAATCCTTGTCTCTGACCTTGACTTTATGTTTTAGGGACTGCCATTTTCCAACGATTTTTAATAAATCCAGTGATGAATCCAGAAGTTCCCTGACTGAGAACTCTTCAGTGACAAGATCAAAAGCAGTACTACTCACAAACCTTTTTCTCTGTTGATGCTTTGCCAGCTTTCTGTTACTGGACCAGATGTTTGGACAATTAACACTTTTTTTTTTTTTTTTTTTTTGATAGATAAACCCCACCTGTTTGTGTGTGTGTGTGTGTTGTGTTTTGCTTTGTCCTGAGATATTCCATTAGTATTCGTTTACTATGTACTCTGCATTAAAATGAATTTCTGCCTGCTTTAGATCCCTCCTTTCCCACTCCAAGTGGACTGGCGTTAGCTGCTGAGCCATTGCACTAATGTTTAATCAGTTCATCACTAGGATCTAATTTATGGAATCAGGAGTGACTCTGTTGTTGCTATGATGTATTTGAGAGTAATTGGCTGGCAGCATCCAAGTTAATGCAGCAGAAAGCCAGTTCTGATGGTGTTCCAGGCATTTCCTACCAAGGACATTTCCCAGTGGAAGGGACATTAGCAGGATGTGCAAGGAACCTGTTCTGACCTCAATCAAACCTAACATTTTCTTGCATGGGCCTTTATCTCTGTCCCTTCCTTTGTTCTCCACTCCATCAAAAGCTAAGACAAAAATTCTCCCAGGATTAAACTCTCATCTTCCATATTTCTGATAACTTTGCTCTTCTCTAGGTGCTGAGGGAGAGGAATGCCAAAAATTCCTGTTGCGTGCCACCAAAATACACAAAAAAGGTCTTTTAACTCTGCTGGGAAATTTTTCTTGGTAACTTTTGTGCAAAGTCTTCCACTCCGTCTTTGGAAGCTCAGGGTTTGACTGATGAACAGTGTTATTCCCAACTGTTGGATGTACATGGACTGGGAGCAGTGGAATTACCCAGGTTTTGGATGGTTGGAGTTGAGGGATGCAGGAAAAGTAATATTGGTGTGAAGTGTCAGCCTTTTCCAACGTGATTTAAATCCATCGCAAAAAAACTGAAATTGGAAAAATCCAGTTTTAAGCATAATTTAGCATCTGCACACACAGTATGGACGGATTTAACTAAAACAGTGCAGATGCCTGAGAGGTGGTGAGTGTAAATCACACCTTCAAAACCTCAAAATGTGGCAATTCCAGGAGAGAACTTCTCTCATCCATCTCCTGCTTTATTGTGCTTCCCTGCATAGCTGTATAATTATTTTTTCCTCTGTATACCTGTATATGCCTGAATATAAGCACTTCGTGCCATGTGTATGAATTTATCTGCATCTCTCCATGTATTCAGACCTCAGCTGCCATATAAATAAGCCCAGAAAATGAGGTGGAGAAAACATCTTTCAAGCCTTTTACTCTGCTCCTGTGCTGCTTTTTGGGCCAAAACGAAGCCCTGAGTGGCAGAGGGTTGGTTATCCCATGGATGCTAAATGCCTGGAATTCCAAGCACTGATGTTAACTGTTCATGCTTTCTTCTCCTTGTCTCTGCCTTCTGTTTAGGAGGAAGTCATGGTTCTGCCTCCTGGAAAATGCTGCCCAGAATGTGTCCCCAAGCCCTGCTCGGTGTCAGGAAGAACGTTCCAGGTGACTTGTGACAAACCACACCAAAACCACTCCCAATTTTTGGCACATCTCTCTTTCCCTTCTCCCCAGCATCTGACTTTCTGCCAGCACTGATAGCTTACTACAAATGCTGCTTTTTTTCCCTTCTGGAAAGGCAGGAGAGCTGAAAGAAATCAGGACATGATAAGAATTTGCTGGCCAGCAGAAAGGAAGTTTGCTGGGCAAAGCAGATGGGACACTTTGTTTCCACACTCAATTTGAAGGAGGAAAGCAGATAGCACTGGTGGTCAAAGTATTTATAGCTTTCATTGCGTCATCTGGAATTAACTGAGTGCATTATTTAATGAATGTATGTATGTGGGATTTTCTATCAATGATTTCTTTTGGCTAATAATAGTAGTTCAGGCCTCCCCAACCGCCACTAGCTTGCAATTACTGAGAAATACACACCCACAGTGTCATCTAGACCTCAGCCCCTCTTCTTCCTGTTTGCTGAGCATGTAGAGATCAGCATTTTTTAAGGAAAGTTTGTTATCTGATACAGACATGCAGAAGGAGCCATCATATTCCATAAGCAGCTCAGGTTGTTTTCCAGGAGTGTTTAACAGCTCTATCCATGTTCTTTTTCAACAGCACGGGGAGCAGTGGCAAAAAAATGCCTGCACTACGTGTGCGTGTCAGAGGGGGGAAGTCAGGTGTCTGAGGGAGACCTGTGGCTCTGTCACCTGTGAGGAGGTACTGCAAAAATCACCCACCTCTGACAGCCCAGCTGCACCTTCTGCTGTGCCAGGGGCTTCAGAGAGCCCTGCTCACTGCTGGGTGCTGTTTTTAGGGGCAGAGCAAGGTGCAGCGCCCCGGGAAGTGCTGTGAGGAGTGTGTGTCTTCCAAAGGGAGCTGCTTGGACGGTGGCACCGTCAGGTACCACGGAGAGATGTGGAACAGCACCCGCTGTGACTTCTGCATGTGCCAGGAGGGGCAAGTCACCTGCCAGGGAGCTGAGTGTGCCAAAGTGGAGTGTGCCAAGGTGAGAAAGGCTTTCTTCTCAAGTCTTGGGTTTGCTTTTTTTTTTTTTCCCCTCCCTTTTTAGTTTTTCTTGATTTGAGGCACTCGAAGAACCGGCCCTTGTTTTGTGCGATCCCCTCAAAAACATTTCGCAGGGAAGGAGTGGAAACCTGGAATTTCCCGTGCAAGTCTGCGCAGTTGGCTTCCATTGGGAAGCAAACCAGTGTGAACCAGTGACTAATTTAACGTGGATTCCCTCCCCTGCTGTGTCTGCCTGCTGTAGTGGAGGGTCGGACACACAGAGGATTCAGTGATGATGACTGGACTTACCAGGAGCTGAACATGGGGAAAATGTGCAGGTCAGAGATGGTTAAAAGCCTAAGAAATGTTCCTTTTATCCTCATTCTGCATGCTACAGTGGCCTTCAGTGAGGTAGCTGGATATGGAAGTCAGTGTTCTACTTTTCTTCATTTTTTCCATGTCACTCTCAGCATGGAAGTGGGGCTGGCAAGGTATTTTATTCCCAGTGCTGTTTACTCCAAAACTCCAATACCCCCTCTGCCAGGTTATGTTGTATTTGCTCTGCAGTGGATGTGCAAAATGCATTAGATAGGGTTGAATGCTTCACTCACACACGTACAAATATGCTTGGAATTGGCTTTTTTTTGCAGTGGGATAAGACTTCTGTGTTGTTTGTCACTGCACGGGCTGAGGGGATTGGTCATCCTGGAGAAGAGAAGGCTTTGGGGTAACCTAATTGTGGCCTTCCAGTACCTGAGGGGCTCCAAGAAAGATGGAGAGACTTTTTACAAGGGTCTGGAGTGACACGATAAGAGGGAATGGCTTCACACTGACAGAAAGTAGGTTTAAATTGAATATTGGGAACAAATTCTTCCCTGTGAGGGTGGTTGCCCACAGAAGCTGTGGCTGCCCCATGCCTGGAAGTGTTCAAGGCCACTTGTCCCTTCCAACCCAAGCCTTACTGTGATTCTATGATCTCTTCCAACAGGTGGGCTCTTACCTGTTTTGTACTTACTACTCCACAGTGTCACTGAGGAAAAGGGAAAGAATTGTGGCCTCCTGCGTTTTCTGCCTCAGTGGTGATGCTTTTCTGGCGACCCTACCTGTGTGTGCTAAATCTTGAGCAGCAGCAGCAGCAGCCTTGTGGTGTGTCTGAGGTCCTGCCAAAACCCAGACCTAATGGTTTCACTGGATTAGCTTGTTTTAATGCGTGTTCAAAGGAGTGAAAATCCACACGTGCACTCCCAAATGGTTCACAAAAGGGTGCATCAAGGCATAAAAGTGGACGTTCACCTGTGGCTTTGCCCTTGAAACAGCCAAAATGCCCAGAGTGTGGGACCCAAAGTCACCCCTGCTGTGGTGCTGATCACCTGACCTGAAACTTGCACAGAGAGATTTTGCTGGATGAAAAGTCGTGGTTGCCATAAAATCTCGTGCACTTGCAGCTGTTTGAGCGAGCTGCCTGCGTGCTCCTGGCTGTAAATTGGATCATTTACACTAATGATGATGGCGTGCTGTCATGGCTCAGTGGGGAAGATTAGTTAATATTCATGCTCACATCTTGGGTACTGACAAAAAAAAAAAAAAAAAAATCCACTATTCAGAAAAGCCAGGGGTGTCTTCCAGAACAATAGCTGGAGATGTTAACGTGTGGGGTTCAAAACCCCTCAAGTCATGTTCAGTCCTAGTTTGTCTCAGCAGTGCAAGGTGTGCATTAATTAATTACAAGAAAACATTTACTCAGAAAGCAAATGCCATGTTTTCTTTTTCCTCTGTATTTTCCTTCTGAGGTTGCAGTCTGTTTACTTAGGCACCTGCCTCAATAAATCAGAACCGATGTGAGCGCTTGGATTTTCTCTCTTCATAAGGCACTATTAATTTCCTAGTCACATCCTCCTACTGGAAGTGTAATGAGGCCACAGATAGGAACTGCAAGAGGTTTAGCTCCAAACCCTTTCAAACAAACTCATCCAGCAAAATGTCCGTGGTGATTCTGACCTAATCCTCAAAAAGCCATTTTCAGCAGGCTGCGAGCATGTTCTCCACCTGGAATGTGATCAATCTCTCTGCAGCAAAGCCACAAGTTATCTCCCACAGCCTCTCCCTTTTCTGAGCCTTGGCAGAGCAGCGTGGCTGCATTTTTTGGGGGCTAGGCAAGCCGTGTTCCATGGATAGCTGCTCCCAGTTTTCCTATAGCCTGTGTTTATGGATGTGGGTGGGGATGGCAGAGTTTACAGTACACAGCAGTGATATGAGATCCAAACCTTGCCAAAGGCATTTTGGAGTAATTGAAGAGCAGAAATGTATAGAAAGCAGCAGGGAGAGATTTAGGCCGTGTGTGGTCCTCAGTGACTAGGAACCAGGTGGTTCCTTCTCTGTTCCCCTGCTCAGGAATGCACCAGGGATGCCAGAGTGTGGCCTGGCTTAGGTGCTCTCCCTTGGTGACCCTAACAATGACCAGTGCTGCTGCTACCCTCTCTGTGTCCCTCACAGGAATTGAGTGTGCCAGTATGGCACAGGGAAAATTATCCTGCAACAGACACCCGATTGGCATAAATGAGAAAAACTTACTGGTAATCTTGGAAACCGAAGCTGTTTCTTGTGAGCTGTGTCCTGGTTCCCTAGGAAAAAAAAATCTCTCTTTTTTTCGTAAATATTCAGCTTCCACTTGGGCACAAAGAGTTGTGGTGAATTGGGGCACTTTATTCCTTTCTCCTGCTGCTAAATTCTTATCTTCAAACTGAAGTTATTTAAATGGAATCTGCGGAGCTGTACAGTTGTGACAAAGAACAGGCTTTTTCCATCTGGGATAAATAGAGCATGTGCTTTGAAATTCTCTTGGGGAAGTATAAGTAGAACATTGAAAATGAAGGTAAGCCTCTGTGCCTTGAAGTCCTGAGGTTGGTCCGGTGAAATCCTAGTGAGCCACGGTAAAAAGGGGGAGTATTTCTCTGCGGGATTTGGGGATGAGGTAATGGCTTTATCGCTGAATTCCGAGGCCTTTCCTGAGGTTTGTTCTGCAGCTGCAACATTTGCCAAGCACGTTTTCCAAACTATACCTACAGAGATGAATTGGGATAGGGAGAAGATAGGGTGAAATTAGATATTGGAGATTGCATTCCAGGGCAAGAGCTGTTCTGCCTCGGCATTCCACAGTGGTTTTGGCGACGTTGATTCCGTTGGAATTGCTGCAACCTTTCTCTTCTTCACAGGGTGAAGAATTAATTCACTTAGAGGGGAAGTGCTGTCCTGAATGTATGTCCAGCCATAGTGACTGTGTTTACAAAGAACATGCCAAAGCTGTGAGTATCCTTGTACTTTGCAGCAGGGAATAGTGAGTTCTGCTCACAAAGGTTTGCAGGGGGCGGCTCTCCCCCTCTGGTTCTGAGCAGGATATTATTTGCAAGTGTGGCAGAAAAATAATCCATTAATATAGTCTGCAGATTGCTTTTGCAGTTTGCAGAAACACTTGTGTGCATCTGCTGCAGAACTTCAGTTTCCCTTGGTCTCCTCTGTGCAGCTCAATCATTTCCCTTTAATATTTAATATTCCTACTCAGAGGTTTCCTGCACATTTCATAAAGATAGTTGATTTTAATCCCATCAAATAGAAGCTACAGAGCTGGGGCAGTGTGTAGCTTTCTGCCAATGTATCCCACTGATTCTAATCTTTACTGCAACAGGAGCCCATTATCAATATTTTCAAGGAACTTCCCTCTGAAGTTAAAGAGAAAGGGAACACTGATTATCTCGGTTTAAATATTCCAGTAGTGGACTTGTCATTGCCCTCACACATGAGGGCTGGAGCTGATAGCTGCTCTTTGCCAACACACGTGGGAAATGGGAAATTTAATATTGTGTGGGGCTATTTTTTTAGATGCTGAGCCTTTCTTTGCTCAGATCCCTTTCTCTGCCCCAGGTGAGGTAAAACGCTGAGGTGTGAGTTTTTTTCCAGTTGGTGCTTTCCGAGAGAGGAACTAGCAGGAAAGCTTTGCGAGCATTTAAAATGCCTGCTGTGTCTCTTCTGTGCCGTTTCACCCGGAGATCTCCTCTCTGGCAAACCCGCTCGGTGCCGAGGCTTTCTGAAGCCGTGTTTCTCCTGCAGAACGGGCAGACCTGGGCAGAAGGGCCGTGCCGGGAATGCGAGTGCCGGGACGCGGCGGTGACCTGCTTCCAGCGCTCCTGCCCGCCCTGCCCGCCGGGCAGCCGGCCTCGGGAGGCCAAGGGGGGCTGCTGCCCACGCTGCCAGCCAGGTACTGAGCCAGACCCTTGCCTTCTTCTGGAATCCCTGCAGCCTTCGCTCCCCCTGCACCAATCTTATCTCGTCCCCGGTTTTCAGTTGCTGATTAACTCGTTGCCCTACAATTTAGTTCTTAGATAAGTTTGAGGCTCCCAGTGACTTCCCCTGGTTTAAATGACAGCTTTCATTTGGCCTAAGAGTTTCTCCTCAGGGTTGGTGTTTTACAAGTGTTTTTCCTTTTTTTCTTCCACTGCTTCTTTCTGAATCCTAGCGTGAGTTTTGAAGTTTATGGGCTTCTGATTATTTCTTGGGAGTGGGAAGAAGAAGGAATGTGCATACACTGTTAATACCACAAGCTCACCTGAGGCTGAATGGCTGCCAGTTAATAATTGTTTGGAAAGACTAGCATAGCCTTGGCTTATATGGTAACTTTGCCTATAAATTCCTTTTTCTCCAGCATATTGTCATTCCCCTGGATTTACATTTTGTGGTTGGGAGGCTTTAGCTGTGGGTTGCTCGTTCTTTTTGGTAGCTCTTCTTGTTGCAGTCACATAACTTTGGTTTTATCAGGGTGCTCCAGTTAATGCTTTATCTCAGTAAAAAAGAAAATAGCTTCATAGTTTAATTGTGCTGGAGTGCCTGGGCACATTTGCCATCTTCTTGTTTTAAAGCTTGTTATTTGCTGCATGCAAATGGAAATGCAAAGCACTGCAGAAAGAAAAGTGAGGAAAGCAGGGTTTGGAAAGTTCTGATGGAATTGTCCTGGATTTTTGAGAGGGAACAGCATGTGCACAGACTGCTGAGGAAGGGATAGATGATACAGTATTCTCAGCACCTCTCCCTTCTCCTTATCAAGAATTGCCTCTGTCTGCTGGTTATCCTTGAAACAGTGATCATTTAGCTTCCACCATGGTAGCATTTTGGAAAGTCCAGGCTTTGGAGTCATGGAATTGGACATCTAGAGCCAAGCCTGCACTTCTGTGTCCTGAATGGTAACTTACCCAAACCTGCTCTTTTCCCTCTGTGTTTTTTTTCTGTCTTGCAGTGGTGGGGGATGAGAAACAAATGCAAAGTGCAGCCTGCAGCAGTTCGATCTGTGAGCCCAGAACACCAGCCCCTGCTGCATCTGCTTCCATAAAGCCAGCAAAAATTGATTGCTGCTTCTCAGAGATGTGCTGGGGGGAAGCTGGCATAGAGAACCCACTCCTTTTCAGCCAGGGGAAAGCAAAAAATACCCTGGGCATTGCTGTATTTATGTTAAAACCAGCAAATATTCCCTCTCATTGGGAACTTTCAGCTCGGGGCCTCACTGAGAACACTTGGCTGGGAGCAGAGAGGCTTTTTTTTTGTAGCTAGAGAAAAATTGTTCTGTTCTGTATCTCTCCATGTACCTGTGGCCAGGAAGTCCTTCTGTGGTGCTGTGGCATCAAGGTTTTTCTGGAGGGGGAGCAGTCTGCCAGCTGTGCTCTGACCTGGCATGGGCACAGAGTCGTGACTTACTGCAGGGTTTGGCTTTAGGAATCTCAAATTCAGGTTGCTTCGGGCCGTTGATTCCTGGTGACTTAAAATTTTCACTGCTGAGAAAACACATGGACAGTGACTACCCCTTTTAATCAATTGCCTTGAAAATCTGAGTCTATATAATGGCTTCTCACCTACTGAATAGAGCAATAAAACATTTCGCCTCTTTGATATAATCTAGTATGTAAAAACCCACTCCAAAGCTAACACACCTTGCACCACCCAGGGAAACAAATGGTGAATTTCACTTTGGTTTCGGAGTGGCTTTGTTTTGCCCCTTCCTGGCTGCCAACGCTGCTCTGTGTGTTGCCCCTGTGGCAGGTGAGTGCCACCCAGACTGTGTGAGCTGCTCCCAGGCCTCTGATCACTGTGACTCCTGCCGGGACCCCAGGAAGCGGCTGCAGGACGGGCGCTGCGTGGAGATGTGTGAACGGGGCTTCTACCAGCATGGGGGGGCTTGCTTAGGTAAGTTCTGCAAGGGGTTAGACCCCCTCCTTCTCTGCTGCATGCTGTACTTTTGGCTGTGGGATCCCATGGGGTCATCCTAAAGAGATTGCCGGGCTTTGGCTGGAAAAGCATCCAGGCACGTGCTGTGTTGTAACCCTGAGACTTTGGGAGGTTTCAGGCAGAAGCAGATACAAATTCTTGAACTCTTGAGATAAAATGAGGCAAAGTCGTCTCATTTTGTCAGAGTTGGCGGGGGGGGGGGGGGGTGGGTGGTCTTTCTGCATCACAGATTTGGGATTGATTTTTCTTCTCTCTTCTTTCTCCTGGAAGCCTGCAATGAAACCTGCTCAGCCTGCACCAACGGATTTGAGTGCTCCTCGTGCCAGGCACCCCTGCTGCTGAAGGACGGGCAGTGTGTGCCTTCCTGTGGGGAGGGCTACGTCCAGGATCAGCTCCTCTGCACAGGTACCTCGAAGCAAAAGGGGCTGCAGTCCTCTGTGATGGCAAAGCAGCAGGCAGAACTTTACCTGGGCTGTGAGAACCCTCTCTCTTGAGGCATCTGCTGTTGGCATAGGTGTTAATGTTCACCCTAGAGTAAAGGAAGGAGTGAGCTAACAGAGGAACCAAGTCATACAGGATAACACTGATCACTGCTTGGGGAAATATTCGTGACTGTTCCTCAGTGGATCAGTTCTGTTGTGCGATTCTTGGACTTCAGTGCAGACTGCCTGCTCATGCCAGACCTTTCAGCATATGGTACTTTGAGGTGTACAGGAAATTGCTCGGAGGGGTGAGGGGTTGATAGGACTCAGGAAATATTTTCTGGGGAAGTTTCCTGCTTTGTTTTGCCATTCATTCGATCCATACTGTGCGCTCTTCCTGGAAGTGCACTGAGCTCGCTGCTCTCAGGAAGCATTTTTACAAAGTAAATTGGTAATTCTGTAAAACACTGAGATGTGTCTAAATCCTTTATCTTAGCAGTTGGAAAGACTGAGAGTAAGATTGGAAAGTTAGCTTTCTCTTGGATGGAACTATGACAGTGCTTTTATGAGCTTCCCCTTTAAACTCTTCCCAAACTGTAAAGCAGCTGCTTTTTCATCATGGCAATTTAATTGTTTTCTCTAAGATTAACATTTTTCTCATCTTAATGTTGGCCTTTTTAGAAGGCTTCTAGTTATTTCTGCAGCTCTGATTCAGCAGAGGGGTGGAACAAGCACTTAACTTCTGAGCCATCACTTTAATTTCTTTGGAACTAACCCTCCTGCTCAGAATTCAATACAGGCTGAGGGCTTTTGGCACATTTCAGGGCAAAGCACTTTAGATGGTAAGTCCAGCTTCCTTTTCTGAAGTGGCTTCCCTTAAAGAGCTGACCACTTGTTTCAGGTTTTGAAAGTCTGAAAAACCTCTGTCCTCCAGCGGCCGCTACAGCCCAGGGCACCATTGCGGATGTATAAACAGACAAGAGAGACCCAGTCCAAAAAGAATTTGTAGGCTTAAGTATCAAATAATCTTCTACTTCATTTGGTTTTATTTTATCATTTCCTTTCCACCTGCTCGTGGTGTTTTAATTGGCAGTGCCCGTGCACTGCTGAAGGGGTAGGGAAAGGCTAATGTTTCGTTTTATTGCTGGTTTGTAGATTACTGATTGTGCACTCCATCCAAATTTGCAGTCACGCATGCTTGTGGCTGAATGTTGCTGGGAAAATTTGTTCCTCTTTCCTCAAGGGAATTAAACCAATTTGCTTTAGTTCTGCCTGGCTGCATTTTCTGCATAAAGTCAAACCAGTAGAGAAAGTCTTACGTGCCAGATGCGGTCCGTAATTCATGGCCATTCACTCTTTTCCTTGTATCCTCTTTTATTTCTGCAAATCTCTGATCAGATTGTCGAGACGGGCCTCAGACTGCTCCAAAAGATTTTCCTCATAATGGTTTTAACATCTACAATAAGCATGTTCCAAAATCACAGAAAGGATGAACTAGACTGTGTTAATTGCTGTAGTTCCAGTAAACTCCCTCTTGAGGAATTTGCTTTGGACTTGAAAGAGACTTAATACCAGGTTTCTTGCTCTACCCTCTTGTTGGAACACTGTTGTCTGCATTGTGGAAAAGCACAGTGAATTAGCCTTTCCTTTTGTTCCTGTTTTACAACAGCTGGTTTAATTGAGTCTCTTTTGAATTTTTGATTACAGTTGTTTGATCTCTGCCCTATTTGAATCCTACACCAGGGTTGTTTCCTGCCCCCATCCCTCCACTTGCTTTTGTGAAGAATTTAAACCATTAAGAGAAAGTAAAAGTGAGAATAAAAGGTAATAAGTTCAGTTATGTAGCAGTGGATTTAAAGTTCATGGTTGAGTTTGTGTCAGGCAGAGTGGTGGGCTCTCCCTTGGCAGAAACAGAACTCCCCCACCAAAGGCAAAGCAAAGGGAAGCAAAAATAAACTATGTCTGTGTGGTAGAATGGAAGGGCTCGAAGGACTTGCAGTGTTCAATGCTCTCACTGCATTTTTCTAACTAAATTATTTATGTGTTCAGGATTATTCAAAAGCCCAGGCAGAACTGGAGTGTTCCTGCTTTCATCTCCCAAAATGCGAATGTTGAAGTGTGTAACTTGACACTAAACAGATGGGGCTCGCTCTGGAGCAAAGCACTTGGATTCCTGCTCCCTACGTGTTGCTTTTCCCTGCTGTCCCTGGGCTGTGGAGGATCCTCCAGGATCCAGGGCTGAGCACAGCTGAGCTGAGCTTGCCCAGCTCCCAGGGAAGAGTGCAGGGCAGAGGTGGCACAGATCCATGGGACCCCAAAGCCCAGCAGTGCCTTCTGTGTTTTTACTGGGATACCACTGGCATTGTCCTCCTGCTGTGGTCAGACCTGGGAGGGTTTCAGGTGTTTGCAGAAGTTTGGTGAGCTGCAAAAGAGCCCCTACAAATCCCAACTGGAAATAGCCACGGGGGGTGGAGTCAGCTTCCTGGCCGTGCAGTCACTTCTGTTGATTTATTTTCACACAGCCACTTGGTTGCTGCAGGCAAAGATGTTTGAGCTGACAGTGGCTCATGGAATGCTTCCATTTTCCCCCTGTTCTTTCTGTGGAGCTGGTGACTGGCTGTTTGGGTGAGGAGCAGCTGCTGAGCCTGGCAATGATCCAGTGCTGAAGAGCCAGGGATTCTGGAGTCAGGGTGTGTAATCACAGAATCAGGGAATCACAGAATGGTTTGAGTTGGAAGAGACTGTAAAGATTATTGTGTTCCAACTCCTCTGCTGCAGACACTTTCCACTATCCCAGGTTGCTCTGAGCTCCATCCAATCTGGTCTTAAACACTTCCAGGGATGGGGCAGCCACAGCTTCTCTGGGCAGCCTGTGCCAGGGCCTCATCCCCTCACAGGGCTTTGCCAAGGGCCAGCAAGAGCCAACTGGTAGCTGTTTAAAAACACAGTCAGGCTGCCAGCAGGAAAAGCGTCTCTTGGAAAGGAGCTGCACCTCTAGGGAGGAATTGAGAACTTTGCAAATGGCTGGGAATGTTCAGATGTGCTGACATACTGAGGCAGGTGAACAGGCAGGGGTCCCAGCTGTGCTGTGGGAAGTCTGCAATTAAAGGATCCGAGTCCTGGCACCCTCTCTTTCAAAAACACGTTGAAAGTTAGAGTGAGCTCAGAGAGGAGCAACACAGTCAGGTCTGGAAGGTGAAGCGAGGACATTTCACTGCTTAGAAATTTACAGCATGAACTCATACTCTGCCGTTAACTTTTGAGTGTAGACATGCCCTGAGAAATCATCCAAGCTGGAATGAGATGCAGGTTTTTTTTATCAGCAAGGGAAATTATTGACTGGAGCAGGAAACTGTGCAGAAGCTCTCCCTTGGGATGGGATGGTTGGTGTTTGTTGTGTTGGGATTGTGAGGGGAAGATCCTATCCACTAGAGGATGCCCAGGCAGGGTCCTTTTGAGACACCTCTCACATTGGGGTGTTCAGCAACCAGAGGAGCCACAGCATTCTGGAACGACTGGAAAAGAGGTGGAGGGAAAGAACACACAGGAGGGTGAGAAGGGGGAGAGCAAACAGCTAATCAAGACAAAAAAAGGGAAAACAGACCAAGGTGGAAGTGTGGAGAAGGAGCATCCAGAATGCCCAAGGACCATGTACTGGGCATGAGCTCCAATGTCCTGTGTCATGCCCCCTGAACACTCCCTGTTCTAACCCCAGCTGTTCAGTTCCCTGCGTGTGAGATGGAGCTGATAGCTCTTCCCTGCCTTGGGCAGCAGGGAAGTCTCCTGGGATGGGGTGTTATGGCCCTCTGTGCCATATGACTCATGTATAATGTGCTGTCAGTTCTGTGGATGAGCTGCTGCTGTGCCTGCAGGTTCCTGCATTGCTCTGATGCTGCTCACAGATGAGTTTTTCTTGGGTGGCTGCAACTTCAGACTTGTTGGCAGGGCAAACAACAAGAAGTTCCCTTTTCTCCCACCTGCCACAGACTGGGAGCACAAGCATATACCTGCCTTATTGTGAAATAATGAGCTGAAGAACATCTTTGGAACTTATTTGGGTGTAATTGAAAAAAAAAAAAAAAACAAAAAAAAAACAAAACCCTTGACAGCTACAAGAACTGTAATTTGCACCGTTCCTGCAACGCTGGTAGCACAGGATTTGATAGGAGTCTGTGTCCCATATTTTCCCCAGGAATTACTCAGGCTGAGCATGTGAGGGTTCCTAATAAGTCAGTTCCTTCTGCACCTGGAAGGACAAGAGGAGTTGTTTCTAGAAGCAGCCTGGCTTTTTTTTCGTTCTGCCAAACCTCGATTGCAGCCCTGCAGCACAGTTCTGTGTTTGTGCCTGGAGCTGGGTTACTGTCAGCAGGATATGGGTTTTAAGTAGCCTGTGATGGGATTTCTTCCTAGTTCCCTTTTTGCTCCAGGGACTTTACAGTGTTCCCAACACTCCTCCTGGGCTGATAACAGCTACAGTAACTACAGTAACTGCTCTGGTCTGTGCTGCTGCCACATTCCACATGCAAAACACAGCTGGAATTTGTCCTGCCGGCATGGCTTGGATGAAAGATTCCAACCTAAGAGCAGCAGCGGGTTGTGTTTGTTATTTTTCATCTTCTGTAGCAGTGAAAGCCTGAGCAAAGCTGCGAAGAAGCGCAGCGGTGCAGCCCCTTTGCTGTCGAGAGCTGGTTGGAAGCGGCTTGTTGGCTAATCCTACACTTTTCTCCCCTGCAGCCTGTCACGAGTCCTGCTCCTCATGCTGGGGAGCTGCTGAGAACCACTGCCTGTCCTGCAAGGACCCATCCCACGTGCTCCAAGCTGGGCTCTGCCTGGCCAGCTGTGGCCAGGGGTTCTACCCAAGGGATGGCGTCTGCACTGGTAAATACCTGTGAGAGGAATGCTCTGCACAAGAGCAGGAATCAATATTTCATTTCGCCGTGCAGCAGCTGGGACTTGATTCATGTCTGACAAGCCAGCTGCACCCTGAGCATTCATAGGGAATGAGGGAAGCTGCTGTTTGTTTGTGAGATTATTAATTCATTTACACTAATCAGATGCTGAAAGGTTTGAGGGTTTTTTCCTCGCCGAGCAGCTTGAAAAGCTGGGCTGTTTCTGAGGGCTTGACAAATCCATTTGTCTGCGGAAAGAAAAAATGGCCTTTGCCAGCAGGTTTCTGTAAATTTAATTATAATTCAGCATCACAGTATTATAATACCTGCACAGCAGATGTGCCTTGGGAACTGGCAAGGTTTGCTGGGAAAAAGGGAGAAGAGGTGGCTAGAGGGAATTAAAAGACCTAAGTCAAACAGATCCGGAAGGGGGAAAAAAAAAATCTCAAATAAGGAATCTCACCACATGCATTCCAGTCTAACCTGGATTGCTGTTGGCAGCCACCTCTAGCTGCTTGGGAGGACTATCCATGGTCAGTCAGGGCTTGTTGGGCTTCAGGTGTGCAGCTCACACAGGTGTGTCTGGGCCACAGCTCGCTAGAGAGAGCTTAAAAGCTGGAACCCGGTGGCAAAATTGTTGCTATTTGTGCTTATGCTGGATGACCACGTTCCCCTTCATTTTGGTCAGTGTCTGGACCAGGCAGCTTTATTCACCTATGTTTTAAGTGTGCAGGCTTGAAATCTAATAGCTGAAAATAATTTAAGCTGAAAAGGAAATTTAACTTAAGTTTGGAATTTTTACTGCCAGTGGTTTCTCGAAACCCCATAGCTGTTCCTTGAAACCTCTGAGAGTCAGACCTTTCACCTCCTAGCAAAAAACATGCATTTTGATACCCAGCTGGAGAGCTGCTTTGTCTAGTGAAAAGAAACAGAAATTGGTTAAGCAAAATGCTTGACTCTTCTAAATATCCAGCAGCATATTGCCTTAGGGAAGCCAGAGTTCCATGGTGCTCTTGGACAACAGGTCAGTTCAGCTCAGAGCTGATTGCTTGGGATAATATGCACCACCAGAATTGATAAGAAAAATTATCATGCTTGATTTTAGCTTCATTTTCCCACTTAGAAGAAAAGGGGGAGGGGGGAGATAACCATTCTTTGAAATCTCCTTTTCCCCCCTTCCTTCCTGAACAGTCTGGTAGCTGCTGCTTGCTGTACACTGCTGTGTAAAAATTTATGGGGTGGTTTCCATTCAAGGGGAGAGGTTGATGGCTCTGCTGTTCTTCCCTAATTGAGTGCCTGTCATTAATGAGCTGTTCTCATGGCAGCTTGTGGCCAGTTCTGTGAGAGGTGCTCTCCAGAGGCAGCCAGGTGTGTGAGCTGTGCTGCAGGGAAGCTGCTGCACGAGGGGAAGTGCCTCCCTCAGTGCCCACACGGACATTTCCCGAGCGGCAGCGGAAGGTGCACAGGTAAGAGGGGGTTTTTTGCATGAGCCTTTCCTAGGCTCTCAGGGCACCCTCCTCGTGTTGTCTGCTCTTCCCCAGATGTGGGGAGGGAGTTTTGAGAGCACAGAAATGGGAGGGGGGGGACAGGGATTTTTTTAATTGTTGTGTTCTTTGGTTCACTTGTGATGGATTGTTTCAAATGACCTCTTTTCCTTGCCAAACATGCTGAGCTACACATTCAAAACATCGTGTGAGCGGGAGTTATTACTGGTAGTACTTATTAATACATGGGCACTTCTGCACTCATTAGTTCACCTAGCTGAGTCTCATTCCAGCTGGGAGTTTTCTACAGCTGGAGAAGGCTGTAGTCAGCAGCACCACTCTGAAGGAGTAAAAATGGGATGGTTCAGCTCTGTGTGCTCTGTTTCTCTATCAGCTTGTCACGCTTCGTGCTCCACGTGCGAGGGACCTCTGGCCACTCACTGCACCTCCTGTTCCTTCCCTCTGGCACTGCGCCAGGGCCAGTGCCTGGAGAGCTGCGGAGAGGGCTTTTACCAGGATCACAACATCTGCAAGGGTAAGCTCCCTGCTTGGGATAACTTCCCCAGCTGCTGTAAACCAGGTGTTGTTTTTCCTTTATCCTATGCTGAACCAGTCAATGCTTAATTCCTGCCTTTCCTGCTGATTGTTTTCTGCTTTGAGAAAAAGTGAAGTTTCCCTCATACTTTCACACCTCCAGGATTTCATGATTTCTGGGACTTTTTTTGTCCTTCTCTGTGCACACTGATGAAATAAATGTACACTGCTCCCAGGTTTTTCTCAGCACGAGTTAAGAGGTGGGTGAAATTCCACATACACCTAGTATGAAATTCCACATATACCTCATATGAAATTCCACATATTCATGGTATGAAATTCCACACACATCTGGCAGATTTGCAAAGACTGAGGTCATCTTTGCAGCAGTGGGAAAAGCGAAAATTAGAAAGGTAAATTTCTGCTTCGTGCGAGCCCTTCACACAAAGGGCTTTTCTTCTGTCATTTCTTGCTGTCCCTCCTAATGAGATTGAGCTCACTGTTGCAGCTCCAGAAATTAAAGGAGAATTGGCTGCCTGTGGCACAGGGCTGCAGTTTTTTATTTGTTCACCAGCTTTACTCGGGAAAAGAGCCGCTCCTTGGGGGCGGGAGGAACGATGTCAAAGAATTTTTCTAAAATCCCTGCTCTTTTGTAGAGAGCAGGACCAGATGCTGTTGGGTCTCTAGAAAGCTGTCCCTTGTCCTTCTCCCTGGGAAAGCTGTGGCTCTGATGGCTCTCTCCCCCTGTGCCCAGGTTGCCACCCGTCCTGCCGCTCCTGTGCTGGCCCGGGGGCTGCGCAGTGCCTGCGGTGCCGGGCGCCCGAGGATGTCCTGCAGCCTCACCCGCCCGGGGAAGGAGCTCTCCATGGCCTTTGCCTCCCCTTCTGCCCACCCCATTTCCATGTGGATAGCACAGGAGTCTGCAGAGGTGAGATGAGCTGTTCAGAGCCCTGGGTTTTGGGTGTTTGGGGGGAGCTTGTACCACATTTGATTTGTGCAGCCTTGTGCTTGCCTCGTGACTGCCATGAGTGTTTGAACTCTGTAACTTTCAAAATGGCATATCCTAGTGCTTTTGAGGGAAAACGTAATCTACGTAAGACTCATGGCTGAAAGACTCAGGTACTTTGTTTTTAAATGCCTGTGTTCAAGCTCAGCTCCTTCCCATTGAAGCTGAGTACGTGATTTTTAGCACTGACATACTTTGAAGCAGGATCAACCTTTAAATCCTTTTCAAAAAAGACTGAGCTTTCTCCTTCTTAGCCCTTGGAGCAGGTCAAGACATCCCACAGCAGTCTTTTCTTTTGAGGAAGCTCTTCTGCTACATGCCCTGCAGCACACCTGCCATCCCTGCTCCTGAAATACCAACTAGGAAGCAGTTCCATGAAGGCTAGAGCTTGGAAAAGTGGGCACTGTGATGTTTGAATATATGTGGTTTCCTACCAGTCAGAGAGATGGTGACTGGAGTAAAATAGTAGTAATAACAATGTTAACCACACTACTGGTGGCTATTTCTTCCTGTTGGGAAAAAAACTATCTTTTAAAAGTGGACATAATTTAAAATCCAGTTATTTTTATTTTATAGCCGGTGCTTTGAAAAGCAAACCCACGACATTGTACAGAAAAGAAGCACATTTTTATGTAGGGCAAAATGCTGGTTTTGTAGAGTCATAGAATGGCCTGGGTTGGAAGGGACCTTAAAGATCTCCCTGGCTGCCAGCTATGTGTAGTTGTCTAAATTACTTTATTTCATTCCATTTCCTCTGTCCAGCCCTGTGTCTTATCTCCCCAGAGTCCAGAGGTCTGCGTTCAACTCACACAGTGGAACCTGTGGCCTCCAGCCACTCCAATAAGTATGAGGTTTTTGGCTAGTGAGTTTATGTGTTTACTTAATCAGATGGCTTAGCTGAAGATGGTTTGGTTTAGGGCCAGTGCCAGGAAGGAAGTGCAGTTTTTAACTGCACTCCTCCTTCTTGCTGGGCCATCCTTGTGATGAGCGTTCGTTTCAGGTGGCCAGTCCACCTCTGTGGGTGTTTGCTCCAGAATGGATGATGATAACTGTGCAGTGACTCCTGCCTGGAGTAACTGCAGGGTGATGCCAGAAGGTGACTTCAGCAGCTGGTAAGTTTGCAGAACCCCAGAGCTCTTCCAGGGAGGACAGCAGCATCACATGGTGCTGGGCAGCTTTGCATTTCAGTAATGAACTGCGTGGGTACAAAGAAATATTAACCATGCAGCTGTCTCTGCTTGCTCCTTATCTCCAGGAACTGCTCTCTACTTTGCACTCCTTCCTACCTCTCACAAGCAGAGGATCCTCTAAAGGAAAAATACCTTCCTGTCATCCTTGAGAAGAAAGCAATCTGGCCACGTTTTGAGGCAGTAACGAGCGAAATAAGCCAGAATTAATGTGGCTTTCTGTGTGTTGTTGTCTTCCCCTTTGCTGCAGAGTGCCACTCCTCCTGTGCAGGCTGCGTGGGGAATTCTTCCCAGGACTGCACGGCTTGCCCGGCTCCTCACGTGCTGCTGGAGGGCAGGTGCCTCCCCTCGTGTCCCCAGGGGCTCTTCAGCCACAGGGACCACTGCTCCCGTGAGTGCACCTGCAGCTTGCCCCGCTGCATCTCATTCCATGCCCCGGGGTGCATTTCTCAGTGTAATTAGAGATGCTGTCTGATTTCTATGGAGCTGTTTAAGTATTATCAGGGGAGAATAGGATAGTCCAATTTCAGGGAATGGAATCTCCTCCTAATGGGAGAGAAATGGGCACTTGGAATCATAAATTACGCTCAGTTTTGCTCCTTGGCACCGTTTCCCTGAAGATATTCTGTGCTTAATTTCAGGATGGTGTTCCTAGCTTGTGTGCTGTGGAAAAAAAACTCTTTAATGGACAGTGCTGAGAAATAAAATGCTTTTATTAGGAAAAGCCTCAGATTTAGAGAGAAAAACCTTTCCTAAAAAGTCCATTGCTCTATTTATTCAATTTATTCAGCCAAGGAACAACTCTATAAATAGATTTATTTGGCAGGCCGTTGTAAAGATTCATCAGTTCTGAGGTGTGCACTGCCACCTTAGAGCTGAGGTAACTGCTGAGTGCTGCTTTACGTGGTTTCAGGCTTATAAAAATGTCTTAGAAACAAAATTTCAGTGTCAGGAAAGTGGCATCTTGCAAGCTGTGTCCTTTTATTCCTAAAGAGCTTTGAAAGTAGTTTTTAAGAATTTTTTTTTCCTGACTGGTAGCTGTAGTATTTTTATCTCCCTCAGATCTGCAGCATGGGAATCAGACATCTGTCATTAAAGCTGAAAGGATACAAAAGCAGCCCATGAAATATTTTTGAGCTCTCTTAAGCCACTTTCTCTGCCATGTCTTTGTTGAGTTTTGGCAGACAGAAGTGGCTAATGAGCTGGCAGGGCATTCCTGCTTCAGAGGTTTCCGTTTGGGAGGGCTTGCTGGAGAAACCATTCCCCAGTTTTCCTCTCATGCATATCAAGCTCCAAAATGGTGTTCATACAGTCCCAAGAGAAGTTTAATTTATCTCCCCTGTGCATCCCACTCTGGTTTTTTATATGCACAAGCATATGCTGGAGGGAGGAATAACAGGGCAAATCTCTCTGTCTCTTTTGTGTCTAGATCTATACCTTGATTAATGCAGGGAACAAATCACATTTCTTAAACTGGCAACCCATTCCTCATCTTGTTTCTTCAAAATGAGTATGTAAGAGCCTTCCAAACCACAACCCCCCAGTCCCTGGTGCCATTAGACCATCTTCTGCCCATGTTTTGTAGGAGTAGATGATGGTGGGAGCTGTTTTTTTGGGGAGGGAGGGGAGAGTGTGCGCCGGGAGCATAACCAGGAGTGTTGATTTTCTCCCTCAGCCTGCCATCCATCCTGCAAGACATGCCACGGCCCCTCTGCTTGGGAATGCTCAACCTGCCACCCCCATGCCACTCTGGATGGTGGGAAGTGCAGGACAGGCTGCAGGGAGGAGCAGTACCTCAACCTGGTGGGCTACTGTGTGGGTGAGTAAGGGGAGCTGCTGGGGGATGAGCTGACTGTGCCATTGAACTGCTGCTTCACACTGCCAGGAATGCTGCTTGGGTCCTGCTCAGAGCTTCAGGAAGAGGAGCTAGGGTAGAATTGGGGATCCAGAGAAGTAGTTTATGGGGCCCTAAAGAAAAGCTGGCACAGCAAGCGTTGCTGTGTGCATTTTTGGGAGGTGATAGGATTTCTGGATGGGGGTTGTGCTGTGTGGGTGCTCAGTGCCTGCACTTAAGCCCATCATCTGAAACCACTGATTGCATTTATCTGTTTAAAAAGAAAAATCGCTTTTAATCCATCACACAGACACGTATAAACATATCCTGGGAACTGCTCCAACTATTTCTGAGCTTTATCAAGCCATTTTTTTTTTTCTTTATCAAAAAAAGCTACGGTGTGTGAGGCTTAATCCAGGCTGAACAGTTCCAAATGAGATAAGGAATCCTAAGAAAAGGGAAAAATGCATTAGAAGTAATAAATATATCCATCGAGAGTCTATTGTTCTCAGTTTAATATGATTTCCCTTCACAGAGCCTTTTCTTTGCTAAACATCTATGTCCTGGACGTTCTTTAATGAAAGACTTGTTTCTTTGCTCTCCACAGCTTAATTCTATGAAGCATTTCTTCATCTCCCTTTTAAACAACAGTGATTGTTTTGTCTGCAGAGACAAAAAGAGCGGGGAAAGAAAGTGTGTGAGGAGTAGGAAAATATCCTGAAAGTACTGTACAGCTCCTTAGGAATTCGGGTTGGGGAATCAAGATAGAGTCAGATAAGTACAAACTGGAAATAATTCAGCATTTCAGTGTAAAGAGGTGTCTCTGTCCTGTACAATTGCAGGGGATACAGTGGTACTTAGTAATGTCCTGGCACCTCAGAGCTCTGTGCCCTGTATTTCTTCCACCTTACTTCCCCATTAATTTGCATTGTGCTTCCTGTGAAAGAAGTGCCGTGGAAAAGTGGCCTTCCCCTGTGAATTGTGTTGGGAAAACCTTAGTACCATTTATCACCAGTCAGGACTCTTTCTGAGGAGGGTTTATTCTTTGATTATCCCTTTGCTTGGTGTCACGGACCAGTTCTCCTGCTCCCAAATCCCAGTGATCAGGGAGCTGCCACAGGAACTGGAATCTCACAGGAGCTGGAAGCAGTGTGGAGGGCATTCTTCGTGGCATGGGAACTCTCAGTGTCCAGATGTTTCTTTGTCCCACTGAAGCTGTTAGAAGTCTTGCAGAGGAACATAACTGAGGTTTTTCACCTTGACAAAAAAGTTGTGCTTTGGCCCCAGATCTGCAGTCTGAAGCGTGTTGCTCTTTGTGCTAAATTTATGTGTGGTGTTTAAGCAAAGCATGTTTGTGGCCAGTTCTCCTGGAGGTAAAGAGCTCCACATCCAGGTTGTTAAGTTTCACTCGTTCTTCTCATTCAGCTCTGATTGAAATGCTGAATTTGCCCTTGCAAGTTATTAATTATCAGTTAAAGAGCAGCTGTCCCATAAAAGAGAACATTAAAACTCCTGACACTCTCATAAGATATGATTTGCATCAGAATCTAACAAAGCTTTTTTCCTTCGCCTCCCAAAGCAATATATTTTTACAATTATCTTCCCATTTATCTTTAATTCCCGACCCTGCAGGCAGAATTGTGTTATGGCTTATAGGGCCTGCTGTGCATCACAGTCACCTGCCATACTTTATGGACCTGGAGGGGGAAATCTTTCACAGAGGCTGGAGAAAAGCAACTGTCACTCCAAACCATTGCCTGGGAATTAATGATGTTATTGTGCATGTTACCTGAATGAGGATTGGAACATTTGCCTTGTTAATAGGAAAAAAAAAAGGTCTTGTTTTCAGCAGTTAATCAAATAAGCACTTCACATTTAAGCAGAAGAAAGATAAAATGTCCTCAACTTTCAGAAAATCAATGAGTCTCTGAGCTCTGTTTTGGGCACACAGAATTTGTGCCAGTTCTTCCCTGAGAGTGCTCAATTGATTAATTTTATTGTATAGTCCAAATGTACAGGAATGTGCTTGAGACTTGAGCCATCCCCTGTTGTGTCTCACAGCTTCTGTGGCGTTTGTTTTCACAGTTTGAAAACACTCTGTGATTTCCCTCTCCCTCTAGTCCAGCTCAGCTTCAGGAAACTTTGCAATCACCACTCTAAAAACCCCAACCGCTGCTGAAAGCCTTGTCCTGCCCTCGCTTTTCTGAGCTGAGGTTTCCCTGTTGATCTGGAAGCTTCTCTGTTGATCTTTTCCTGACCGCGTGGAAGGGCAGTTAGACAAATGCAGAAGGGCTGGTGTGGAAGGAAACTGTGAACACCAACTGATGGGGAATCCCCTGTAGTCTGGTCTTAACTCCAGCTGCAAGGGATCTCCCAGTCCCTGTGTTCCACAGGCCCTTGCTTTCTTAGGCTGTGTGCAATTGGGAAAATGTTCAAAGCTAAACCAGAAGAGCTCGCTCAGGAGGGGGCCTGTAAGAAGCTTTGCTGCCTTGCTCTTAAAATTCCAGAAGGGACACACTGACAACGAGACATATACTCAGTTCCTTGTAAAAGTGATGAGCTGTTGCTGTCTGTTTAGAGAGACATTGATATCACCACGGAGAGCTGGAGCAAGAGGGGCTTAGCTCCACTCACTCACTGGCGTGCAGCCTCCTCCAGGACCAGCAGCTGAGCTGCCAGTGGAGGGAAAATCCTTTCCCTGCTTTGGTCTGGGCTCCTTTGTGCCAGGAACCTTCCAGCTGGATCTCTCACCTCACACTGCCTAGGGAAGCTCTCACAGAGCAGGAAGATCCCTGCAAACGTGGATTGCACTTCACCAGAAATTCTCTTGGCTTGTTTCAGTGGCAGGTTCCCTCTCAGGTCTTGGAAAAGAGAGACAAGAAAAACATTCCAACAACCAAAACAAGCCAAAAATCCTGGTCAATGTTGCATAGCCTTTTAAACCAACCACACTGACTTGCTTTCTGGAATTACTGCAAGACCAGAGACTTTTTTGCACGTTGAGGTGCCAATGAAGTGTGTGGTGTTTGCAGTGCTGATTTTAAGTCGTGCTCTGTTGTAAACCTCAGGTCTTACCTTCGAGCACAGCACAAAACTTGCATCAGGAAATACTTTCCTGGAGAGCCCCTAAGAGGGGTGATGTGTTTAAACAATATATGCTTAGCAAGTGGTGGTGCTGAGAGGCAGAAATGCCACTGGTTTCCTTTGTGAGCACTCACAAACACTTCAGACATGGTTTTGTCTCCCCAACAGCCTCTTTTATCTTAGAACAATCTGTAACAGATAATTTCTGTATAGGAAGGGCACCGTTTTCTTGCTTTATTTGCTAAGAGAAAGCTTAAGAGGCTGTGGAAGTCAAGTAACTCTGGAAATCCATGTAAGTATTTCCATTCTACTTTGCAATGGAAGCAGCTTTATAGGAAGATCTGTGATAGGGAAGGTGATGGGGGTTGTTTTTGCATGGAGGTGAAGAAGGAGGAAATCACAGCCTGCTGGAAGGGGAGCAGGAGAACATTTTTCTTGGCGAGTGGGAGGAAAGTCAGCAGTCTCAGAAAGATGAGGAGGGAGGCATTGGGACTACAAGCAGAGTGGTAGCAGAATTCCTAAGAATCCAGTTTGCATACTGGAGGAGGTCTAAGGGAATTAACTAACTTGTGTGGTACTGACCTGCAGCCAGCTGGGGATGTGAAGGCTCCAGAAAACCCAAATCCCACAGGCTGTGCCCACTGGCTGAGCTGGAGGCAGGATTGACAGGGAGAAGGCAGAAGCAGGAAACAAATAGGGCTGGGGGGTGTGACTGAGAAGCACAAGGAAAACATCCCCCTTCTGTTAGAACTGGCTTCAAAGGGGGCCTGCTGTGAAAAAGTGAAATAATCTCTCCCTAAACAAAGCCCTTCAGTTCTTCCCTCGCTCTCTCTCTCACTCCCCAATGTCCCTGAAATTCACCATGAGCGGCAGCCCTGGGTTTTTTGTTGGTGTTGTGTGTGCTTTGATCTCCAGGCTTGCAAAGGAACAAGAGAGTGATGGGGCTGATTCATCCTAAAACAGTAACTGAGAAAACTCTTTCCACTCGCAGGAGCAAAAATAGAGGCTTGTGAAGAGCAAACTCTGCTGCAGCAGCACCGAGTTTTGTAGATACTTGGATTTTTAAATGTTAGTTTAGATTTTAGCAGAAAATCTAGGTTTTCTGCTGCAGATAGTGACTGTGTGGATACCCTACATGTTCTCAGCCTCCTCTTCATGCTCTGTTTATGAAACCTTTTGAGCAGATTTGTCACTCATTATACCCTGCCAAAGCTCTTTATTAGAGACCAGTGGCTCCAGCAAGAGATTTAACTGGAGTATTATTTTAGCAGTAAGGAGAGTCAACATATTACCAGGTAAATGTGGAAGTACAAAAAACTGGTTGGATTTATGTTTCTTTTATTGGTTATAAGTACATAAAACTCGTCACCCCACCTCCAGCCCATACAAATCACAAGTACTCAGGGCCTTTGGGATGATCTCATATCCTTGCTCCCTGAGGTGGGCTGCATGTGATCCTTCCTGGCTCCAAGAACTCCACCTCTGTACCCCAACTCTGGCTGGTCATTTCCCAGCTCCAAGGCTGAGAGCACGGGGCACAAACTCAATGGGTTCTATACCCTGCAAAAGCAGGAGGTGAAGGGGGCAGCTCTGTAAGAAGCTTGGATCCCTGCCTGCAGTCAGGACTGGATCAATTTCTGAGCTGCTTCTGGGCTCCTGCAGCAGTGTGGGGTGAGAATCACCTGTGTGTGACATGCAGGAGTTGTCAGCTGGGGCCAGGCTCCTGCAGCTATGGATGCAGAACTCCTCCAGGCTCCCCTGTGAGCCTGTGTTCAGCTTGTAAATCTAGATTGCCTGACAGCCTGTAGTAATGCTGTCACAAAAGACAGAAAGGTGAACCTGCAGCAGAAATCTGGCAAATCAAGCCTCATTGTTACATATCTTTCAAGACAGTCGTCATTTCCTTTATAATTTTCTCGATTACCATAATGAGGATTAATTTGGCTTCCAGGCTGCCTTACACTGCACCTTTGTGCACACAAAAGGCTTGTTGTCAAACCTTGTGAAGCACCTAAGTTCAGGTAGAGGTCAGGAGACGCAAGCTTGTGTCCTGCTGGGGAAAAATGGAAAAAGGAAAAGGTTTTGAGGCACTCTGCTGCCACTCTTGGCCTGGCTTTGAAGGCTGCTGTGGCTGTTTCAGAGTGTGGATGTCTCGTTTGTGTGGGCAAATGTGAGCAGCAGGAACTACAGGAGAAGGTCATGCAGCTGTACAGGTTCTGCTCCTCATTTTGCCATGGTGGGAGCAGAGCGAGGTGGGTGCCTGAGGCCTCCAGTGGAGCTAAAGAGGAACCTGTAGGCAGAGGCACTCAAAGTCAGAGAAAGGTCTTGGGAAGCAAAGGGCTTTGAACTGCCTTTGTGCAAAGCTTTCCCAAGCTCACTTAAGGATGGCAAAGAGGATGCTTGAATGGGGCAGGAGGGATGCAGGGGGAAAGTGACAACGTTGTGGTGCTCGGGAAGAGCACAAGATGAGGCGGAGGCGGGAGTTTTGGGTAGCGGGATTTGCTCTCAAAGTTCCATCCCTACTGCCCTCCTGCAGTTCTCAGCTAAGCTCTGTGCTGTCCCTCTGTGCTCAGCGTCCCTTGTTGCCTCTAGACTGCCACCCCCTGTGCCAGCAGTGCGTGGCCAACCTGCGGGACAGCGGCAGCGTGTGCCTGAAGTGCCGGCACGCCCGGCACCTGCTCCTGGGGGATCGCTGCCTGCCGGACTGCCCGCCGGGACACTACGCCGAGCACGGCGCCTGCAAACGTGAGTGCCTCCTGCAGACACCTCGGGGAGCTGCAAAGAGCTGCCTGCACCCTTGGGACAACTTCCACAAAGTGGTTCCTGCCCGGGAGAGAAGCTTTGTCCACCTGGCAGGACGCTGCACTGGGTTTTCCTGCTGGTAGGAGTTTCTCAGGATGTTTTGCAGCCTGAGGTGGAACATCACCCTTATTAAGGTCTGTTACTGAGGCTAGTGTTGCTGCAATAATGGCCCAGGAGGTGATGGCTTGTAGCAGGTCCCAGAACAGAAAGTCAATTCAGCTTTTTAGGCTGGTGCAATGGATGCAGCACCCAGGCCACATTTTATTTTCTAATATGTCCCTGCACGTCCTCCACTTTTTGTTGTTGATGTGGTTTCACATTCCAGTCATTGTCTGAGCTGCTTTCTACTCCCTGGGCTCTTAGAAGGAAGCAGGTTCCTTTTCTTGTTCTGTGCCTGGCAGGGACGTGCTAAAGCTCAAAGCTGAGCAATGGGTATTGCACTTTAGTTTTAGAGAAAGGAACCAAGACCAGAAATTCAGCACAGTGTAGATGCTCCTTTTGCAGGAAGTGGCATTTCCTAATCTAGTTTAGGGTGGGTGATATTTCAAAGCTTCTCTCCACCATTCCGGGAGCTGTGTGTTTGTTTACCTGTTTTTGACAAATGAGATCTCAGAGCTATGAAACATACTCTGTGTCACTTGATTGGAAAGGCCCCTGAGAGAGACAGAGAGGTTTTGCCTTCCTGGAAATGAAAGCCTAGGGATAACATTTCTTCCCTTTGGTTTAAAGATTTGATTTAAAAGGAGTTGTGCATTTTTCAGACTATGTCAAAGCCTGTAGGACATTTTGTTCTGCCTATTAAGATCCCCAGCACAACTCAGTGTGGTTGCTTCTGATTCCTTTGCCCACTCTCACTCATGATTAATTTTCCACCTATCATGATAGCTGTAATGATGGCATCAATCTTTAGGTAAAGGCCTGTCAAGAAGTAAAACAGACTAATCATTTTGTATCTAACCTCTCTGGAGAAAGTAATAGGGTACATTGGCCTCAGCCCCTGTGATATTTTAAATCTCTTTGGTCAGACTAAGAAATGAGCCCAAAAAGTCATGAGGGAAGTGGGGAGAGGGTGCATGTAGATAATCTGGTCTCCATCAGTGCAATTCCTGCTGAAGGGATGGATGTGAATCTTCAGGGAAGTGTGGAGCTGTTAGAAAAGCACCTGACTGTTCCTGCGTAGACAAAGAGGATCTAACCTGAAGCTAGCTGGGAGAAAGCATGAAAGGGAAGTATGTGCAGGCCCTTTTTTCACTCTTCTCTGTTAGACAGGTCCTGGCCACATCCTGCAAGGGTTTTTCTTAAGAAGGGAAGGCTGAAGAGAAGAGGGTAAAAAGAGAAAGAAAGGAGAGGATCCTTTCTTGGGTGGGGGGGCACTGTGCACCACTGTGGGCTTTGACTTGGCAGGAACTTTTGGTGCTCACCATCCCTGCTCTCAGTCTCTGAGGGTGCTTCTGCTGAAGCCTGTGAAACTTGCCCTGAGACCTGCTTTTCCTTGAACAGAAGCCCTGTTTTTTGCTGTCCCTGCAGGGTGCCACCCTTCCTGTAAAAGCTGCACTGGCGAAGGTCCCTCGTCCTGCTCCTCCTGCAAGGCCAGCCTGGTTCTGTCCCACACGGGCGCGTGTGCTCCGCTCTGCTCCCTGGGATACTACAGGGATGACAGGCAGACCTGCAGACGTGAGTGCCTCTCCCCCAGCCTCCTCTCCTTTCCACAGTGCTGTTACCAACCTGTCTTTTCTTGTTCCTTTGCTCACTGTGGCTGTTGTCTGGAAAAGAAAGGCTTCAAGTGCCTAAAAACGTGATGTGAGTTGACAGAGGTGATGAGTTGCCTCAGGAGCAGAGCCTACAGCAGGGTTGCAATTTCAAAACAGTTGCAGTTTTGTTATTGACCTCAAAAGACAAGAGGCTTTGTGTCCTGCTGTAAAAATCTGCAGGAGCGTTTGTGTAGGTGTCCCTGTGATGGATTCTGGACTTAATGAAAACTTGGCAAGTTGAGACCAGTTTTAATCAGTCCTTACTAAGGCAAACCCCCTCCCCACTGCACTACCTGCCAGTACATGCCATGGAAGCTGTAGCATTGATGTCCATTTCTCCTCATGTGAAACCCCAGGAGAAACAGGGTACAGCTTGGTAGACACAGACCTGAGCTGATCCTAATGATCTGGTGGAACTGATCTGCTATTAGGTTATGTTTTACCCTACTCTTGCTATCCTTTGTGAATCTCTCAGGGCCTCTCTTTTCCTTTATTATTTTGTGTTCACTCTGGCCCTGGGATATTCCTCTCATAAATTATTTGGCTCGATGTTCCAAAATGCAAAATGGTATGGCCCAAAGATGCAAAAAACTGGGAAAAGCCCTGCTTGAATTGTCCCACTGTAATACACACACCTAAAAATGAGTGAATGCTGCAGTGGTTTGGTCACTGTGAACCTGAACACTCAGATTAGAAGTCCTGCATTACCCTGATTTAAATTCTCACAAGTTATGATAGAGCATCTCTGTTGCACTGAGTCTGGGTATCAGTGTCATCCTACCTAGACCCAATTTTGTCACTGATGAGGTCCTGTAGGAGGAAACTGAAGTGGTTGTCAGCTTTACTTGCCTTTTGTTGAAATAGATGATTCTCCTGAAACTATTATTTCCATCTGATCAGCAGAAATGCAGACACCTTACTTAAGTTCAAGGAAATAGCTGGAAGGACTTGTACCATTCCTCTGTTGTGAAAAAAAAAAAAAAAAAAAGGGCATTCAGTAATAATAATAAAAAGAAAGTAATAAAAAATAGGAATTAAAAAAAAAGTTCTGGCTGGTTTCCTACAAGCTCAACAAAATACTCAGTTTTCTCCTGCAGTAGGGATTCTCTTCTTGCTTGCTGCACCAGAATATCTCCCTTGCTAATTAACATGCCCCTTTCTAATGAAAGCTTTCCTGTTGATAGCTCCTGCCTCAGCATATCAAGGTAGACTGGCAATGTTCCTGAGGCCTGCACCCCTCCTGAAATTGGTTCAGGGGCTCAACTGCAAATAGATTTTTTTTGCAAGCCAATTCAGCTACTCTAATCTCCTTATTGCAAATGGCTTTTTAAGAAGTGTTTGTAATCCTTGGAGCAGGGGGCTCAAGGCCAAGTGTGTTGGATTTTTGTCATTCCAAGTGTCACTTGTGCCTTTTCAAGTGCTGCTGATAAGCCAGGGAGATACAAATTGTCCCAGGCTGCTGGGAAACTGCCACTTGGAGGGAATGAAGATTGTTTAATCGGAGGTTGGCTGCTAGGCTGAGAAAATCTGGTCTCTCTTCAACATTTATTTTAGTCTCTTTGCACTTTTGAGGAACTCGGGGTTGGAATGAGGTTCAGAGAGATGCCGAGTGCACGTATGGGCCCTGGAAGATATTTTTAAACTCAATCACATCCTGGCCCAGGAACAGTGAGAAGCTTAACGAGTCCTTCACAGGCTTAAAAATGCAGATACAGAGTCATGCTGATAAAACAAGAAGACAGGTTTGCTTCCAGATACATTTTTTGCTTGCTCTTCTGGCATGCCTCCATGGGTAGCCTGATTTCTCTGGATTTAGACCTCATGTAGAATGTTTAATAGATGGTTCTTTGGAGCACTTGAAAAAAGTAATTTTTTCAGGTAGTGTTCTTAAGTGAAGAAAAATCAGAGTGGCACCAGAGCACCTAAAAACCAGCTGCTTGATTCTTTAGGTGAACATTTTGCTAGAAATTATTTGTACATCAATAAAATGCAGACCTTCTGTGACATTTTTTAGAGGCACTAAAAGAAGGAACTGTTTTGAAAAATACTGTGTTCTTGCTTCAGGGAGAGCAATGTGGGTACTTTCACATTTACTTTGGAGGTTTTTTGGTTATAAAACTGTGTCTTGAATTAACATGTCAGTATTTATCACCCAAACTGTTAGTACAGCCTCCTGCGAAGTTTAGTTCCTGGACATCAAAGAGGTGAGTTGAAGTATTCTGAACCTCTGGACTTTGATCCTAGATTCAGTAAATCCCTGAATTATTTTTTTTTCCTGGCATCTTTATTGCTCCCTGCAGCTCCAGAATTTCACACTGTGCGCAGATAAAAAGGTGGAAACGTTAAGTGAAATTAAATGGGCCTTTGGTCCCACCAAGGATTGCAGCAGTCTACTCTGCTCTCCAAATTTTTGTGTTTCTGGGTAGAGAGTTGTATGAAATGCAGGCTGTACAAAGGAAATTTAAAAAAAAAAAAAAAAACAGAGACAGGGAAAGCTCTTATTTGGGGATTTGGATTCAGGGTCAATGTTTTACCCTGACCTGTCCAGAGGAAAGTAAGAGGCAGCGTGAGGGTACATTCCAGCCTATTCCAAATGGAATAGCTTTGGAGAATGTGAAAAAGAACAAAACAAGCAAGAACCCTGAAGTCTCCACAGAGGACAAGAGGAGTAGCAAGGCTGCAGGGTAACAGCATCAGGAATGACACTGGTTTTCCTTGTCTTCCCCGCAGCTTGCAGCAGCCAGTGCCGGAGCTGCGACTCGGCCGCCGGCTGCACGTCGTGCAGAGATGCAGCCAAGGTGCTGCTCTTTGGGGAGTGCCAGTACGAGAGCTGTGCTCAGCAGTACTACCTGGATTTTTCCACCAGGACTTGCAGAGGTGAAAAATGCCTTGCTGGTTTCAATGAAAAGAAAAAAAGAAAAAGGAGGAAAGGGAAAAAGGAATAAATGCGAGTGCCTTGGCTAAGAATCCGTTAGATGGCAGCGGGAGCTGTGCAGGTGGCCTGCTTTAAAAAGGGTGCAGGAAAGGGGAAATTGTTCAGTGACAGGTTGCTTGCAAGGTTTCTGCAGGTTTTTTTTTTTGCTTTTTGGGCAGCCTGCTGTCACATACTTGAGCCTTTCAGTGGAACAAGATTATTGCAAATCGCTCTCTTGTAAATGATTTTGTAACTGAGCCAGCAAAGTTTTCAGGGGTCAGGTCCAGCAATTCATTTAGTCACGGGTCAGCTGATAACGAGTGAGCTTGCCAGGCTAAGTCTCTTTTCGGGGGCTTATCTGGCCTCCCGTACTTACCTGTGTCTCTCTCTGTCTGTTACTAAATCCTGCATCACCGGATGGCTGCAGAAACAGCAGTTTGGAGTGATTTAAAAGACACGTGACTTGAAAGATTTCCAGAGCTCCCCAGCAGAGTGTTCTATGATGGAAATAAGTGATGTTTTCCCACAGCTTGTAGACCCCGAGTGCTAAGCCCTTGTGCAGGGTGAGCACCCCAGAAAGGGCTGCCCTGAACTGATTTTTGTTTTCTTCCAGAGTGTGACCGGAGCTGTAATGCCTGCAAAGGTCCCCAGAGGACTGACTGCCTGCAGTGCATGGAAGGCCACGTTCTCCACGAAGGAGCTTGTGTGGAAGAGTGCCCTCCAGCTTTCTACCGGGAATCAGACACGTGCCAGAGTGAGTTTTCATGGAGCATTGCTTCCAACGTGTTTCCCTGCTTGTCTCCCAAGAGCTGTCAGGCTGAGCTCTTTGCCTGTGTCTCTTTAGGGTGTGATCAGCCCTGCCTTCGGTGCCAGCAAGCAGACAAGTGCAGCCTTTGCCCAGCCCCCTTCTTCCTCCTGGGCAGTGTTTGTGTTCCCAAATGTGGGCAGAGACATTACACGGACGAGGCACAGCGCGAGTGTGCAGGTGAGCATGGCGAGCTTGGTGCAGGCACGGTGGGCAAACGAGGAAGGAACTGCTTGCCAGCTTTCATCATAACTCTTTGCCCACTCTCTTGACTCTTTAAGACACACATAGTGGTGTTTCTGCTCTGAGCCTTGGGGACAGCTCTGTGTGCCAGTGGTTGCGCTGGTTTTGCAGTGTCTCAGTGGGGTTGTGCTTTCCGTCCGATGCAGCTTGTCCTCCTGGATGCCTGGAGTGTGACAGTGGCAGGCTGTGCCACCTCTGTGACAGCACCACGTTTCTGAAGAATAAAATCTGTGTTTCTGCCTGTGGCCAGGGTTTCTATGGCAATCCACAGACCAGAGAGTGCGAAGAAGGTGAGTGTCTCTCAAGAGACAGCACCATTTATCATCACTGACAAGCCAGTGACAAAATGTCTTGGGGGAAATCACTTCCTGAATCAAGTTTAGTGGTTACTTACCCATTCTTTATTCTAAATGAAGATTTACTAGTCTGTCTGCAGTTGGCTTTCAGTTCTGTGATTGGGAAATCAAGGCGGGAAGTGATTTGCCCAAGTCTTGGTGAGGATTGGGATGGATTGCAGTTCACCTGGGTCAGGAATGAACAGGGCACCCAAAAAATAGTGCTGACAGGCATGACGCCAACACAGCCCGCGGTGGTTCTTGCAGTAACATTTCTCCCTTCTTTCCCTTCAGCCAGCAGGCATCCCTGGAGCTCTCATGTGAGCAGCACCCTCCGGGTGGGCATCGGCGGGGTGCAGCCCTTAGACCTGGCCTTGCTGGGCTGCGATCCGGCCGGTGCCTCGGGGCAGCCGCTGTTCCAGGTGGACAGCATTCCCTCCAGCGGCCGGCTGGTGATGCTGCAGGACGGGCAGGAGGTGCCGCTGAGCCGCGGCCAGCGCTTCAGCTGCAGGGACGTGCGGGACAGGAGGGTCCGCTTCGTGCACAGCAGGGATGAGCCCAGGTGACTCGGGGGAGGCTTCTTTCCTGAGCTCTTGCCTCGCTAAAAAAACTGCTGTATCTCGAGAACGGGTATTTCCTTCTTTCTTGGAAGCTTTCCTACAGGGAGGCACACTTCCCACCGCTGCTAAATCAACTTCCAGCGTACCTACGCTGTACTGTAGCATAACTGGTGCTGCAAAACTTCTCAGTTCACTGTGACCCCAAACTTTCTGTGCTTTTGGGGTGCAGGAATCTGTCCCATCCTCAGGATACTCAGCTGAGAGTTAAAGCTGGCATATTAGTCTGATTGTTACTACGGTTTCTTGATATTGTTAGGAAGATGCTCAAGTGATGTCACTGCTGTGCTCTTTGGCGTAGTTTGCCTTCAGCCATTCCTTGTTTGCCTCCAGTGTGAGCTCTGTTAGTACCCTGGAATAATTAGCGGTGATTAGTAGCTGGCAAAGCTCACACTGCACAGGATGTTGCAGGGAAGCAGGTTTTTCCTGCAGCCAGGCAATAAGCCAGACACTCTGCCAAATTTCACACTTGATTCGCATCACCATAAAGCCTTGGCACCAGAGTGACGTGGGTGGAACTGTTCTGAATTTCTGGCTGTATAAATCAGGGAGGTCTTCCATCTAAATCAGATCTGAAGAAGACTTTCAGGGTGTCCTGATGCCAAGTGTTAGCTGGTGTTCACCAGACTTCAGGCGTATATTCCAGTAGCCTGCTTTTTTTTTTTTTTTTTTTTTTTTTTTTTAAGTCTCCCTGGTAGCCACCATGAAAAGTCAGCATCTTGTCTTAAAAAACAAAGCTGCTTTATTAGAAAAAAAAAAATTATTACTCTATTTATTATTTATACTGTTACTTTAAACTTCAAGGTGTTTGGGTGGCATCACTGAAAAGTAAATGGGAAAGAAAATCCCTGGCAAGTCCTGAAGCCAGATAAAGTGAGGCTTTTCCTTAGCAGCAAGTGGCTGGCATTTAGAATTGGCACTTTTTCTTGGGGATGCCATCCAATGTGGATAACGTTACTCAAAGGGAGATGAGGGTATATTATCACACAGCTAAAGGTGTTTTATTACCTGTTGTGACTGTTGTGAATCTTCAGGAAAAAATACTATAAAAACGTAATTGAAGAAAACTTGAGCTAAAGCTTCTGTCACTGAGCCAGTCATTTTTGCTGAATACATAATGTGCTTATCATTCCTGAGTCCTGGAAGAGTATTTCATTAATTTATATTATCCTGTATTTTGGCTTGTTGGGGACCTGTTTAGGAAAGGACAGTTTTCCTTGAAGGTCAGTGACCAACAGTCATTCTCCCACCTTGAGGTGATCAACATTCAAGCCTTCTCAACACAGGTAACAAAGCCTGGAAACAGCCCCAAATCTGGTACCATTTGAAGCCCTGGATTCTTGCAGGGATAAAAAAGGAGCTGGGCAGAACTTGAGCAGGGGTTCAGATCAGGCAAACTGGGCTCAACTCTCCCTTAGGGGCGGCCACCAGGAGTCACATGGAGGAAAGGGACCTGGGGAATTGACTGGAGAGGTTGGCCTGTGTCACTTTGCTTGTGTAGGGAGCTGGAGCTGTGCAGTCATAGAGCAATTATCAGTGAGGGCTGAGGAATCCCTACTGCTCCAGTTATCCTTTGGATCTGCTGAGGCTCCAGTTCAGCCTCTTGCTGCAGGCCAATTGGGCCAGGATTGATCCCGATGGCAGGAGAGCTTTGACACTCAGGTTCAATGCTCTGTTCTGGGAGAAGCTGGGAATTAAATCAGCATGAGCTATTTAGAGTGTGTCTCTTAAACTTCTCGCCACTTCTGGGCAAGGTGACAGTACTGCCAAGTGTCTGTGTCTCCTGTATTATTGTTATTTAAAGTCTGTGGCACAATATATGGGTCTCACCCCAGGGAGGTACAGGCACTGAGCAGGTTCCAGGTTTCCAGGGAGGCTTTGCAGCTTGCACTGAGCTTTTTCCAGTGTGGAAAACTCGATCAGAAGTTGTGACTACTTGGCATATCCTCACAAATAGAGACCCTGAAGTGCAAAGGAGAATCTGCTACTCTTAAGGCCCATTTGCATCTTCAGAGGGGCACCAAATGACTTGACAGAACTCTTCTAGTGCTGGCTCCTTCCTGCCTACAAGCCTGGCTCAGCCTCCACCCTCCCCATGAGTAATTTATATTCCATATTAGTCATTCCCCTAACTTCTGGAAATTAGAAGTGCTCTAGTTTGTCCTTTGGAATAAGACAAACTGTGGGTTTTGATCCTGCTGTGTGTATATTGATTCTGGCTGGTGCTGAGATCTTGGCTCAGCCTAATCTCTTGTTTGCCTCAGTAGGACGTTCACCTAAGTAAGAGCTGCAGTCACTGCCCCAGAATACATAAGTGAGGTTTAATGATAGGAATTCTGGCTGTTGATCCCTAATAACCCTGGGAAGTTGTGCACAGGTGAGGTGGCTCTCTGATGGATGTTCCCAGGGCTTTGACTTTGTCTCTGCAGGACCGCTTCCCTCCCGAGGCAGGGCATTACCCATGGCAAATGATGTTTATTGGGATCAATAGAGACTGCAGATTGAAACTTTTCTTGATGACAAAGAACTGGAGAACTAATTTAAACCAGCAGAAATACGGCCTCTAGCAGGTTTTTGGTATAAGTTGAGGAAGGCTGTGGGGAGTGTTGGAAATGAAATAAATACTGATGATGAAGACACCTGGTTTTGCTGTCATCTCAAAAGCCTCATGAGGATCAGCTAGAGTCAGATGCTTGCTATATAAATGTCCCAAGTTTTTGCCTTTCCTAGGCCTAATGTGGCATGAGAATCTTCTTTTAATGGGACTAATTCAGTTTAAATGCTAAATATTATTAGATCTGCCCATCGGGGGGAAAAGGTGTGGAGAGCGATTCTCTGCTGCTAAGAAACAGGAGATTACCAGGGATGAAGTGAGCTGATGTCCTTATCCCCAAACTTTTAATTCCAGCCTTTGATCATGACCCAGTCTCCCAGGCTCAGCAGACGCCTCAGAGCCGCTTTTGTGTTCCAGGCGCCGTACGTGTTCAGGAACGAGCCCCTCCTCGTCGGCAGGGGGGGAACCGGCACGGTATCGGAGCTGGTGCTCGGCGTGGGGGACAGTGACAACCCTCAGGACGTGGTGCTGATGGTCTTGGAGCCCCCACGCCACGGGAAGCTGCTCGGGCCCCCTGGGGACCCTGCCACCTTCCGCCTGGGCGACCTCGCGGGCGGGCGGCTGCGCTACGCCCACGACGGCTCCGACAGCCGGCAGGACGCGGCTCTTCTGCAAGTGAGCGACGGGTACCACTTCCAGAACATCCTGCTCCACATCAGGATTGCTCCCGAGGTATGTGCTGGCACATAAACCCTGGAGAAGTGCTGCTCTGTCCCTGAGGTGTCACTAATCCTGAGTAACCAGCTGGAGGAAGCGGTGGATTGATCGGGTTTTGGAGGGCACCCGAATTTTTGGTTTGCAACAGCTCCAGTTGTGCAGCTTCGATGATTCAAAGTCCATAGTTATTTGATAAAAGGTAATAAATTGTAATAAAGCAGGAGAAAAATGTGAAGATATCTTCATTCCTTACTAATGTGAAAGAGTAGCACAAAGTGGAGCTGTCATTAGAGAAGGTCATGGCTTGCAGTCTTTTATGTAGAGATTGGACACAGTGTCTTGGAGTTCCACCCCTTGGGAAGGAGCTAGGAGGAGATGACACTGCCCCTCTTTTGCCCTCTCTGCTGTGTGAGATGTCTTTCTCAGCAGCTTGGGCAGGACAGTTTGAAGGGAGCTTTGCGAGCCCTCCATGTGGCCCTGGAGCTCTGCACAAGGAGGCAGTGATCCCATTTGGACCCTGCAGATTCCCCTAAAGCTATGGGTAGTAATTAATGTTAATTAGTGCCGTGACTCACACAGCAGTCTGGGGATGAAAACAGAATCACAAGGGCTGTGAAAATGCTTGGACACCACTCTGTGTTCTTTGTAACACCTTTTTTCCCCCCACTGTTGATTAAGCAGGTTGTTGTAAATGCCAGTGAGTGTGAATTGCTGAGAGTAGTTTATTTTATTATCCTGTTTGGTGCTCCCTTGTCTCTCCTTATCATTCCACATTTCTCTGTGCAGCACTTGGCTACAGAGGAGAATGAAGCTGGTGACAGAGGTGAGAGCAGGGCAGCTTTTAGAGCTTTTTCCACTCCCTTTGGTTGCTAATGGCTGCTTTTCCCACCCAGACCCTTTGCTGGAACTGTTGCAGTCTGAACAGGGACATGGAAGCCTTTCTTTTCTGAGAGGCCAGGGGGAGCACAGAAAAAAAAAAAGACAAAAGATGTTTATTTTAGGGGTACCCCAGACCTCTAGAGATCCAGCTAAGGGAGGCCTACAAGGTATTTGCAAGGCAGCTGACCTTGCCCTGCCTGGGAGCAGGTAGCTGAAAACACTTTCACATGTTAGAAATATTTTTTAAATAGATCACCAAGCAAAAAGAGCTGTCTCACGAGCCTGTTCTTATTAACAAGCAGCATCAAAGCCATGTGGGAATGGTATCACAACGTGCTGGATAGGTTTGATATGGCCAGTGAAGGAACATTCAGTCATTTAGTGACCTGAGAGCTGAAGGTTTCCATGTTTATAACAAACCCACAGTGTAGGTGGAGTAAAAATCAGGTGGGTGCACAGCAGACATGCCAAAAAGGAGGTCGGAAATCATCCTGTAATGTGGTTCCATTTCACAAGCATCTTTTTAGCTCTCTCTCCTGTCTCTGTGGCAGATCCAGAAGAGCACAGCAATGAGTCATTTACCAGGTCGGGGGCTGATTATGTGCAGTAGTAAGTGAGGAGGAGGGTGATCCCTTAGATGGAGCAGTCAGAATTTTGACTGATCACACAGTTCAAGGTGAACTGCAGCCACAGCCAGCTTCAAGGTGAATGTGCAGAAATCCAGAAAAAAAGTCACATTTACAGCAGCTGGGGTTATAAGAAAGAGCCATGGCATGGAAGAGGTCACGGGGGTTTTGGTGACCTGTCCAACAATGCAAATTAGAGCCATAAAGGGCTGATACAATCCTTGAATGCCAGAGTAGTGTTACTGAATTAAAAGGGAACTGTAGATAGTGAAACTATTACTGCAATCCAGTGCTGACATCCAAATTTCAGGAAGCTTAAATTAATATTGGACAAAAAAAAAAATTAAAAAAAAAAAAAGCCACATGAATAGTTTGACGGTTAGGAAACCCACCGAGTAACTAAAGACTTGGGTGGATGCTCAGAGAGAATGAGGATGGTGGTAAAAGACAAAATTATGGAGGAAGACTTGGGTCAGCAGCAGGAAATTAGGAATTAGAGGACGAGGTCAGTTCTAGAGGCTGGGAATGGGGTCTGAGGGATGCAGCAGAAGGATCCACAACCATTTCTTCAAGCAGACAACCAGGGCGGAACGCTTAACAAATTCCAGAATATTCTCCTTGATGCTTTCTTTTCCCTCGGAGTAATTCCAATTACTCGCACTGCAGTCAGCCTTTTCCCGCTGTCCCCCTGCCTGCAGAGTGCCAGGAGCCCCCGGCTGGTGAGCAATTCCCTGGTGTGGGTGCCCCAGGGAGGCATGCTGCAGATCTCCAAGACGATCCTGCACGCCGAGCTGCCCGGTGCCCGGGACTCTGACATCACCTACACCATCGCCGAGGAGCAGCCCAGACATGGTAAATCCCCCTGGAGTCCTGCTGCCCAACAGCAGCACCCTTCCATGGTGTTACACGTGGTGCACATTTGGGGGAGTGTTTCCTTAGAATGGTAGGCTGGCTGAGTGCTGCTAGCCTCAGCTTTTTCCGCTTCTAATGGCCAGGCAGAGTAACAAAGCACTTTTGCCCTTCCAGATCATCTGCGTTCCTCCAGTCAGGTGGTGGAATCCTGGTGTATTTACAGCCCTCAGAGAGCAGAAGCTTAGTGCCAAAAGATAATCCTCCGCAGTGAATGTCTGCCTTGAGGAGCACAGAGCGGTGTCTACCTCTAAAAACTGCTGAGCAGAAGCTTACCTTGAAGAATTCCCTAAATTCTGTGATTTTAGATTTAATTTGTCCCAGAGGAAGGGGTTGCCAACTGAAACAGGATTTGGTGATGTTGTTTGGATCTGTAGATAATTCTTGTCCCCAGATTCCTTCTGAGAGGCTCTGAGCTCAGCACTCAGAGCAGTGACTTTCACCAGCAACCTCATGCTTAGGGAGGATCTTCTGGGCACAGGGTAAGGGGGGGGGTGTGGAAGGTTCTGGGATTTGTGACCGAGCTATAAATGGAGAAAAATGGAAAATGGGATGAAAAAGAGGTGTCATGTGGAGAGAAACGAAATATGGAAAGAAAAGAAAAATGCTCTTTTCTTACTCAGCATCACCACTTTCTTCACAAAAACCACATCTTCCAATAACATATTTTGCACTTCTAAGAAATGATACCGCATTTAATTTGTTGACCTGGCAAAATTAGAGGACCCCTCTAGCAACATCCATGCTTATTTTATTTCCTTTTGCTGTGAGGACAGGCTGGTTTCCATAACAGCTGCCAGCACCTGATGGAAACAGAGATAATGAGAGTTTTGCAGTTTAGAAGAGAAGTAATTAATTTGTATTCCCCCTTTAGTTTTCTGCAGATGAAGGTCTATCTTCTCGTTTTTAATAAGCATTTACACGAAAACAGGAATTTTTCCCCGAGGAGCTTGTCTCCTGCTGCCTAACCCTAACTAAAATTTATAATCCTGTGTTTGTATCACCATAATTATTGCTGCTGTGATTAATTGCAGTAATATAAACAGGTCTGTAGCTGCAGGTGAGAAAGAAGAAGCAGAAATCAATGATCTCCAAAATTTTATCTAAAATACTGTTTTGCAGAAAAGAAGGGTAAAAAAAAAAAAAAACAGAGAGAAATGTGGAAAACTGGTCCTGAATACAGAAGGGCTTATCTGCCTAACTTAGTCTGTGGCTGATGGGAGAGATATTCATACCTATAGAAAACATAGAATTTGATTTTTAGATTTTTAGGGGAACTCCCATGAGCAAAACCATAAGATCTGGAATGTAATTAGGGTACTGATGAAGGAATTTTAGCCCAGAGTTTGATGATCAAATGGAAGCGTGATATTTCATCTTGCTGAATTACTTTTTTTTTGTTGCCCCAACTTTTCAAGGGTGGTTTGGGGAAATGAAATGGGAGAGCTTCTGGTGGATGATTCACATAACCGAGTGGTTAATTATCAATCAGCAGAATTATCAACCCGTTTAATGGAATTAATTAACAAGATACCCCAGTGTCACCGGGATGTCTCAATGTCTGCTGCTGGCTTTTGGGAGCTCTGCTGGTATTCCTGTCACTTAACACTGCATGGAAAAAAGCTCAGAGTGGGTGGGCATTTGCCTTGGCTGCCCCTTAGCTGCTGCAAGGGCACCTCTTGCTCCCTGTGTTCTCCCAAGTTCCTCCTTGCTTTTCCCAGGGGAAGTGGTGCTGCTGGTGCCGATGCCGGCGGACGGCCCGGCGGACTCCTGGCAACTTTTACCCAACGGAAGAGCGGCCTCACCCACCACCTCCTTCACCCAGCAGGACATCAGCGATGGCATCGTGTGGTACAGGCACTCGGGGGCTGAAGTGGAGAGTGACTCCTTCCAGTTCCAGGTATTCCTTGTCATTCCATGTCCTTTCCCTAGAAATACCGGGTGGCGGCTCTCTGGGGTGACTCCGCTTGTGTCCTGCGAGGCTGAGTTTTAACAGCGACACAGATGTGTGTGTGAATGCACACTGGCAAGCACACCACCCTCTCATAAAACCTATAATATTTACACCAAGTGAAAAACGTTCCAAGTGCCTTTTTAAAAATGGTGTGTTTGGTGAGCCCCAGAGCCACACAGCCCTCGGTTTCTAAGCTAATAATTTAATTTTGGCTTCAGAGCCCTTCGTCTTGCAAACAGGCCAAAAGGTAGAAATACTCCCCAGCAGCTGAGAAACTGAAATAAATCCCCACTCCCCACAGGTTTAAGAGCCATAAAATTCCTCAGACAGGTCCTTGCTGTTTGCTGGGAGGGTTTCACAGCCTGCCCTAAGTAAGCCTACGTGAACACTGGCAACACAATGTTTGTTACATCTGGTTTACAAGGCAGAAGCAATTACTGTAGCACCGCAGAGGCAATTAAGGTAATTTCTAAAGTAATTAACATAAGTGATAATGAGGAATTTGTGAGCGTCAGTGTTGAACAAGCTAATCTTTGGCTTAATTGCTGCATTCCTCTTATAGACTATGCATTTTGCATGAGTTCAGTGTTTGGGTTCAGTATCTCAGAGCAAGAGCAAGAATTGTACAGAGAGCTCAGAAAGGGAGCTGGGAACACCTGGTCACATCAGGAGACCGCTAACCCCTGTCCAACTCCAAGCCTTGAACTTTGGGTTGGGACATTTCGGGACCAACATGTTGTTTTCATCGGTTTTAGGACGGAGCAGGTGCAGCAAATGGCTAAAATGACATCATTCCTTTCATCAGAGCTTACATTTTTATGCATTTTCTAAAAATCAAGCTTCAGGATGTCCATTCCCGCTCACAAAGTGCTCTCTGGAGTTCCAGAGCACACTGCCATCCCTGCTAAAAGATAAAGCAGTAACTGAGTCTGTCAAAGAAGGGAGCTGTATTTCTTTGGGTGCTTACTTCACCCCAGGATTGCTGGGAACATTTGCAGGCTCACCTCTAGGGAATGGTTCTGGTACTCTTGAGTTTTTACCAGTTTCATATAATTTGCTTTGTGTGTCTTTGCTGCAGGCTTGCAATTAGGAGTTCGATACCCTTGACTTATTTTTTTGGTGCTAGAGTGGACAATATTTATGAGCCCGTGAAACACAAGTGCAGCCCATCTTGGAAGCTGTTGGGACCACAGAGAGCCACTGCCAAGGGAAAGTCTGAAACTGATCTAGAAATCACTTATCCATTCATGTGACCTTTCCTTCCCAGGTGTCCAGCTCTGCCAGTCCACAAACCAGCCTGGAAAGCCACGTGTTCAACGTTGCTGTTCTGCCCCAGACACCCAAGGCCCCTCAGCTTTCCCTCGGCTCCTCTCTGCACATGGCTGTAAGTGATAACACCACACAGATGGCTGGAGTAGGAATGGGGAAAAAAAACAGATCAGAAGAGGAACTGGGGTGGGGGAGTGCAGAAAATACCCATGAGAAGCTGAAAAACTCAGTATTTAAAGGGATGAATGTGCAGACTGGGAAGGAGAGGGGGAAAGAGAAACAAAATCAATGTTTTGTGGAACTCTTACCCTTTCCTGAGAAGCCAGGAGGAATGGCAAGAGAGAAAAGCTGTGGCTTAGACCGTAATGAATGGGTTTTGCCAGTAGTTCCACTGTAAACTTGATCCCAACTGTAGCTCTGGGAATGACCCATTTGGATGAGAGTGGTCTCTCCAAGGTGGTTCCTTCCCCGGCTGCATTGATTGGAAAGATGATTGTGGAGTTTAAAGTCGGTTTTGTGGACTCTCAGACTGCGGTGCAAGCCTTCCATGTGTGTCCCCATCACGTGTGGGTGAAGTCCAGCTGTCCCCTCTACTTCTCCTGCTCTGCATGCCAGGCATGGGGCCAGGAAAGGCACAGGAAGCAATGGGAGAGGGATTAGTGGGAAGCCTGTGGCACAACAGCCTTGTCAGGGTTTGAAATAGTGGCGACCTTTCCTGGGTGATAATGAAACATGGTCAGACTGCTACTTGGAGCCATTTATCTTCCTGCTCCTGACTTTTTGTTGTTGTCATTATTGACAAAATTGATGGGAGAGATGTCTGGCAGAGCCACACAGCACTGGGTTTTATAGCTAATTACTCTCCACAAAATTCAATAGGGCCATAAAACACCTTTTACCTCACCACCTGCGAGTCCCACCTTTGGGAGAGACAAATAGGCCTTGGAGGCAGAGAGGAAGAAACATAACCTTAAATCTTTCTGTCAGAAAATCGCACTTCCCTGCCCCAGTGTGATCGAGTTCTGTTCATTTGTCTTCAGACTCCTTCAGAATGAGACTTCTGAAGCTGAGAGGAAAGCACAATACTTTGAGTCCTCCCATCCCTCTAGTCTTGACTTGGACTTGTGCTGCAGGGAAAGGTCAAGGGAAGTTGACCTCTTTTGTTAAACTGGACACGTCTATATTGGTTCTTCTTCAATCAAGTTAACCTGCTTCCCCCATATTGGTAACCTTTCATGTTCCAAAGCAGGTTATTTAAGTGCCCAAATCCTTAATTTAGCTTGTTCTCTCCCTATTTTGCTCAAGATTATGAAATGAGCTGGATGCTTTTCATACCCAGCTGAGCAGTTTCATTTGTTAATTCTGCAGGATTAAGGTTCATGAACACGTGGAAATTAACTGGTTTTGGGCACTTAAGTCTCTTCAAGCAGCACTGTAATTCCTTTAATGCCCTGCCTGCCTTTGGTTCATGATAATCTTGTTACGGAAGGATCAGAGCAATTTTAGGCAGGTTTAAAACAAAAGGGAAAGCTTTGATTCCTCTATATTCCAACTGAAAGGCCTGAGTCATTTTCAGTCGTTTTCTTTTAAAAGAGAATGCAGTCCAGCCACATCAGACTATATGAGAAAACTACACAGACAGTGAATTACATGTTCTTTCAGGGAGTTCTTGATCAAACTAGGTTTTCCTTTCTCTCTTTTTAATTGCTGTAGGCCAAAGGAGAAACCCGACCACCTGTGAGTGTGGAGGTTGTGCATCTGCAGGGGACAGGGGGTCAGGTTTAGGTTTAAGAACTGGGCCTTTACATTTCAAGACTGTCTTATATTTAACTAGAGCAAAGCAAATTCTCTTTCAATGCATTTTTGGGTGAATCTTCTATCTCTGGCCTTGATGCTCATTGTCTGATGTGTTTATTGAGGTGCTGGAGGACCGTGTGACAGTGATTGAGCCACATCACCTCTCCTTTGTAGACCCGGAGGTTCCCAGTGAGAAAATCCTGTACAACGTGACTGTGCCTCTCCTTCCTGGGCAAGGCAAGTGAGCCTGTTGCTGCTGCACTAATTGCCACATTTTCTGAGCACGTCTCCTCCTTCCCTCGGAGTATCATTCTGCAGAGGCACCTGTTAATCCATTTGGCCTCTTTCCTTAGCTTTTAAACACCTTGTTCCTTAACCCCATTTCTTTGGCTTCTTTAGGAACGTGCTGCAGAGCTCAGACAGTTTTTGCTGCTGTCTGAATAATACTGAATGTTGTGTCCCATGGCTTTCTGCTTCCCACCTCTCAAGTGAGAGGTTCTGTGAAGAAATGCCTAAGTGAGGAATCTCTGTTTAATTTCTCTTGTCCCTAGAGCCCATTGTCCACGCTGTTGCATCCGTGTGACTTGTTCTGGAAGTGGTACAAAGAAGTACCCAGGGAAAGCAAATGAACCTGTGGGAATCAGATGGAGTAATTAACCCCTCTTGGTAATGCTGGTGTCTCTGCATCCACAGGTATCGTGGAGCACAGGGACAGGCCTCTGTCCCCAGCCAGGTACTTCACCCAGGCCGACATAAACCATGGCAGGATCGCTTATCGTCCGCCGACCGCTGCGCCTCACCTCAGGGAGATGATGGCCTTCTCCTTTGCAGGTGAGCATCCCAGCGCTCCTTGCAGGGCTGGGACACCAGCTGGACTGCTGGCGTTCCTCCTTGCTGAGGAAAGGCTCTGCCCAGTCCAACGTCAGCACTTCACATTTCCCCCAAAATCCTCCAAGTCCACATCAAGGCATGCTTTCCTGTCCTGACCACAGTCACTCTGTGCTTGTGTTTGTCCCGCCAGGTCTCCCGGACTCCGTGAGCTTCCGATTCACAGGTATGTCAACCACTTGCTCTTTCCTGGCCAGAGCAGCGTTCATCCTTCTTTTGCCCTTCCCATTGCCTGTTACTCCTTGGCCTTTGTTCTGCTGCAGGCGCACCTGTGGGCGCTCAGGAGGAATTTCTGGGAATGCACGTGCCTGGGGGATATTAATTTGTCTGGTTCCCAGCAGTGTTTTACAGAAGCTGAGCCGCAGCTTGCTAGAGGCATCTTCTTCCAGTGGCTGCCTGGAATCAGTCCTAAAAGCCTGATTTATTCCTCTTGTCCTCCCAGTGTGAACAAGGAGTTTTACGCTCTCATTTTTTTTTAAAACAGCGTGGAGACATTTCTGCAATTAAATTGCCACAGATAAGCTGCTTGCTTGTTTAACGCATCCTTCTGTTTCCGTGTGCTTTCTGGCTTCCACCAGCAAGGAGAAGTCTGTGTTCTGAGTTAGGGGCAGAGATAAATGCTCTTGGCCTGTGTGAAGTGTGTGTGTATGCCCACAGACAAAGGCAGGAGATGAGCCAGCGATGTGGGATGGTGATTTTTGTACAGACAGGTGAATTTCTCAGGTGAAGGGCCCCTGCAAACCCATCCCTGCACTCAGGCATGGTTTCTGTCTGTGCCTAGTGTCTGGTGGGGAGCACACGAGCCCGGAGATGGTGTTTGTCATCCACCTGCTCTCCGCCGCCGAGCAGCAGCCTCCGGTCTTCCAGATCGCAGCTCCCTTCCTGGAGGTCAGCCAGGGGGGCAGAGCCACCATCGGTGAGTGGGGCGCAGGGGGCACGGTGTGGGGCTCAGCTCACTGCCAGGAGGCCCAGCTTCACTTGCGTGGGGGACACTTGAGAGCCACTCTAGGAGAGAATTCCCTGATACAGCCTGAGCATCATCAGGGGACAAACTATTTCCATGGAACTCGCAGCTCTCGGGCTAGGGCAGCTCCAGAATTATTTACTTTTCTTGTACTGACTGAATGATGGGGGTTTTTTTTGGCTCTATTCACACAAGCTATGCTCTCTTTCCCTGGCACAGGGATCCAGTTGGCTGTAAGTGACACGGACACAGCTCCAGAGGGTCTTTTCTTTGAGCTGGTGAAACCTCCCCATCATGGCATTGTGCTCAAGTACAGCGCAGATGTGCAGGAGCTCATGAGAGCAGGTGAGTGGAGAGTTTCCCTCAGTGCAGGAGAGGGATCAGCCTAGCTGGTTTAGGTGAGCAGGAGGAGACAGATGCCCCTGGCAGATCAGGATGCATCCATAGGGAAGCCTTATCTAGCTGTGAGCTCGGGAAGCAGCTGGGAAGAAAAGGAGGGTTGGTGCCCTCCTTGAGAATCAGGAGGAGTCGCTGGAACTGGGAAGGTCACAGCTTTTTCTCTGCCGTGCCAGCTACTTAATGAATGTCCTCATAACTTAGAGCCCTGGCATGATGGGATTAAATGCCAGTTTAGTTCTTGATTAAGGTCATTTGAGTTGGATTCCTGCTCTGAGCAGAGTCTTTCTGACTCGTGTGTCTCCTCCCTGGGCAGGCGACAGCTTCACCTACGAGGACGTCACCCGGAACGCTCTGCAGTACGTGCACGATGGCTCAGCAGCAGCAGAGGACAGCATGGAAATCTCTGTCACCGACGGTGTCACCACGGTCACCACGGTGCTGAGGGTGGACGTGTTCCAGCTGGACACCCACGGCCCGCAGCTGGCCCCGGGCTGCTTGCTGGCTGTCACCGTGGCCAGCAAAAGCTCTGTGACCCTCTCCCGACAGCACCTCGCTTACACGGTGGGTTTTCATCTGTTCCTAAGCCCAGGGAATGCTGCCAGGCCCCATTTCCTTATCCCCCACACACCTCTCTGCTGTCAGCGTGGCTTCTGGGTAGAGAGCTCAAGTTTTGGCTGCTGCCAAGAAGGGATAACAGACTCTTTCATCCCACAGGGATTTAAGGCTATCCCCATTTGACTGTAACAGGTGAACTGCCATGCTAAACATGAGAACCTAGTTAATCCCAGATTTTTCTGTCAAACAGACTTGCTAATAAAGCACGTGGATTTGCTAAGTGTTAATCCCTTGAAAATTTTAGCCCCCTCACCCACCTTCTTCTGGGGAAATCGGATGGGGGAAAGAGTAAACAACCCCAAGATGCTGCAGAGCTTGGTAGCTTGAGTTGGTCCCAGGGCTTGTGTGCTGTGCAAGAGTTACCCTGCTGGTGACATTGCCAAGAAAGCTCTGTACTCCTTGCTGATGATGTAGCAACCTCCTGAGGGAGGAGAGGTTGCAGTACAGGTGTGAGGCTGGAGAGACCTGAGCTGAGAGAGGCTGGCTGTCAGAGAGGTGATTGGGATTTTTTTTTTTTTCCAAGGGATCAGTCTGGATACAGGTCTGGAATCTGTCCTGTCCTCCTCTTAAGGTGGAAGGCTGACAAGGGAGATGCTCAGGTTTAATCTGAATAAGAGCACAGATAGGGAAAAGAAGATTTCACTCCTGACCCATATGCTCAGGATGTGTTGATTTCTGCTCTGGGTCTTATTTTTCAACCACCTAACAAAACTCTTCTAAGAAAGATGACATCTGAGTCGCAGTGTGGTTGTACTTAATGTGGTTGAAAAGAGACAAAATCAGTTTTTAGTTCACTGTGAAGTACTTTGAAAATGAAAATATCGGGTTTATGTCTGGGATACTGTGTTAACATGATACAATGACATAGAGAAAGCCTTGCTGAGCTGAGAGAAAATGAAAATGCATTTTATGGTATGTTTTGAAAATGTCAACCCTCTTGACCCTCATCAGTACAGCTTCATTTAATATTCATCTGTGGGTCTGACCCAGCTAGGCAGGTATAATTCTCTATAAAACACTTATTCTTCCTTCCATTTTTAGTGGAACAAAGCAATGCCTAATTTTGCCCTGTTTTCATTTGGTTTGTTTCTTCACACTTAGGACAACAACTCTCCTGACTCAGAGATCAGAATCCAGTTGATATCTCTGCCAGCCTATGGAACCCTCCTAAGGATGTCAGGCTCCCACAATGAAGAGCTTTCCAGGGTTTACAATTTCACCATGGAAGACATCAACAGCCAGAGGATCAGGTAGCAAAGAGCACTGTTCTCCTTCAAGCCATACCAGTTAAAAGCTCAGTGGGCTTTTCCCCAGCGATCTCTGGGCTACTTAAAAGAATTCAGGGAATGAATGTGAAGGAGAGTTGGGAACTGAGGCACCACCTCTCTTCCAAGAGGACTGCCTCACCTCTAACTGCAGGGATGGGATGGATCTGCCTGGGGCTCAGTGAGGCCCCCTGACTCCCCGTGTCCTGATCCCACAGCTACTCCACCACGTTTGAGACCAGCAATCAGCCCGTGACCGACATCTTCCACTTCTCTGTGCTGGATGCCGACAACAACCGGCTGGACAGGCAGATGTTCACCGTCACCATCGCCTCTGCCCCGGCACTGCCCGCCCTCATCGCCTTCGCTGACCACGTCACCGTGAGTGGCTGGGGACGGGGACAGCAGTGCCTTAGATGGGAGCAGCTGAGCAGTTTTTCCTGGACTGGGGGGAAGTCACTGAATACAACGTGGTGTTACTTGTGCCACGCAAAGGGTGAACAAACCACTTGGAGGCCGGAGGAGGCTGATAGTCCATCTGCATCCCCGAACCTCATCTGTTCCTATCTCTTCCAGTCAGGAGCTGCTTGTCCCTAGGATGTCTTCTTGATATAGTGGAGTGAGTCAGATTTATCCCTACTCAATATTTCATCCCTAATTGTACCAGCATGTGTGTAAGAGATGAGCAGAAGACAAGTGTGAAGACACCTGATGCTTTGGGCTGACACAGAGCATTTCACACACCTTATAAAAGCCTTTGGAAGTTACCTCCCTTCTTTCCAGCTGTGCATTCCCCCTCCCTTGCCTTCAAAAGGCTCTCTACAACAAGAAATGCGGGTCTTGCCTTCTGAGAGGTCACCATGACTCTGCCAGTTCCCTTCCTGCCCTGATAAAGAACTCACAGGCTCCTCTTGGAGGCCAGGCAGGCTTTGTTCTTCCCATCCCATCCTCACCTCCCTGCCGAATTCCTGATAAACAGACCTAGGGGAGGGTGGGACAGCACTCCAGAGCCCGGGCAAGCCTCCTCCATGGAGGCAGCCTTGTTCACTAAGGATTTGTGTTGTCTGCTGTTGCTTCCCAGGTGGATGAGGGGGGCAGGGTCCCGCTGCTGGCTCATCACCACTTCACTGCTGACTATGATACTGCTGCCAAGGAGGACCTGAGGGTCACCGTGGTCACTCTGCCTGTGTATGGCTACATCGAGAACACCAGGACAGGTAAACTGCTGGGCTCTCTCTTCTTCCTCCTGGCTGGTTTGTGCTCCTAACAGGATCACATCTGTCCTATCATGGAGGGGACAGCTTGTACTGCATCTAAAACTGTAGCTTCCCCGGTGCCCACTCCAGCACAGCAGATGTTGCCTCCCTCAAAAGCCACAATATGTGAGAAGATGAGTTGTAGAAAGGATCCCTGCATCCCCCGCTTCTTCAGCCTTCACAATGTGCCTTTCTTCCCCTCATCCTGCTGGCTTTATGTTGAGTTTATCAGCCACCTGAGCATCCTTTCACCAGTGATATTCTGGTTTGCAGGCGAGAGCTTTGGCCCGCAGAGTGAGTTTGTGGGGACCACAGACGCATCCTTTTCCCTTCAAGATGTCCTGGAGAAGAGCATTTACTACTTCCAGAGTGTCCATGAAAGCATTGAGCCTACAAGTGATGTTTTCAGCTTCTATGTGAGTGACGGCTTCAGCCAGTCAGAGGTGCAGAGCATCAACATCACAATCCAGGTATGCCGGCTGCCAGAGCCCTCTCCTTTCACACAAACACTTTTCAAGGCTTTACTCCTTCCTTTTTAGTATGGGGGAAGGGGGATTAAAGGAAGATCACTTCCCCTAGCACAGGTACATATTTTACCTGCGATGCCCAAGGACAGTTGTGCATTGTAGCCTCTTCCCCAGGGCTTACTGCTCTGGTGTCTCCTCTCTCTTGGAAGCAGCCATAGGGCCGGACAGATTTGGAGGGACTGGTGATGCCAGCACAGAGCTTGTGTTTCATTCAGGTGGGTCTTTCCCTGTGTTCATGTTCCTTTTTCTGGCTGTGTGCCTTTGTGCAGCGGCAGAACGACGAGCCCCCCCGGATGGTGCTGGAGCCTGTGCGGGTGCAGGAGGGCTCAGCCGTGGTTGTTACCAACGCCTCCCTCAGCCTGCAGGACTTGGACACCCAGAGCAGCGAGCTGGTCATCGTGGTCAGCCAAAGTCCTGAGCATGGTACGTCCTGACAGGCCGGGGGCTGAGGGACAGGGCGTCTGTCTGTCTGTCTGTGTGTGAGAGGGGAGCCTGGTCTGTGGGATAAAGCACAATTTGGACCAGGACTGTGCTTGAGGACAGCCCTGCTCTTGGCGAGCTGTCCTTCGCTCTTTGCTGCAGAGCAGAAGGGGCAGTGCAGGTGTTCCCCTGGGGAGTTCCCTGCCGTGTTCCCCCAGTCCCTGCTGGCAGGTGGCATCTCCCTGCAGTGCCCACACCGGGCAGGGTGTCAGGTGAAGGAAGGCTCTGTCCCCAGCAGGCTGTGCTGATCCCTGTGTGGTTTGCCAGGCCAGCTCCGCAGAAGGCAGAGCGCAGCAGAGGCCCCGGAGCAGGGCCGGGTGCTGTCCAGGGGCTCCTCCTTCACCTACCAGGACGTCCTGGACGAGCTGATCGTTTACACTCGGAGCGGGGCCGCGGCACAGACGGACGAGTTCGGCTTCTCCCTCACGGACGGGCTCCACACGCAGGCAGGGAGGCTGGAATTCTCCGTGGAGCTGCCGAGGAAGCAGCCACCCACTGTAGCTGTCAACAGGGACCTGCAGCTCCCGGCTGGTACGGGGACGGGGATGAGAGCGGCACTGCTGGGTGCTGCTGGATGGGCCAGCCTAAAGCAGTCGCTTGGCCGCGCTGGCTGAAGCTGACTGTGGGTTTGCTTTCCCTGGGGCAGGCTCTGCAGCTCGGCTCACAGCTCAGCACCTGAAAGCAGCAGCTGGACATTCAGGGGACACGGCCATCACATTTGTCCTGAGGAGGGACCCCAGCAGGGGCCAGCTGCAGCTGACCACAGCTGATAGTCCAGTCCAGATCTCTGCCAAAGGACCCCTGAGAAGTTTCACCCAGGCTGATATAAACAAAGGTGAGAGTGCTGGATTTTAGGTAGTCACAGCAAGTATATAAACCAAGGCTGGTTTAAGGTAGTCCTGTGAGGAGCAGGGAGCTGGATCTGATGATCCTTATGGGTCACTTCCAGTTTGAGATATTCCATGACTCTGTGATCTTTATGAGAGGGGGGTGATGAGCTAGAGTCAGGAAAGGAGAGGGAAAGAAGTAAGCGCAGGTTGTTAAGTTAAAGCAGAACCATGTATCATGAAACCGAAATCCAGGAGCTCTGTCAAGCCCCAGAGTGCCTCAGCTGATGGTGCCAGCTTGCTTCCAAACTAACAATTAAATGCTGCAGCCTGTAACAAAGCATCTCTTTTCTGCTCTCCCTCTCCCCAGGGCACGTGGTGTACAACCACGGGAAAGGGGATCCCGGTGGAAACTTCCCCTTCACCTTTGATGTGATGGATGCAGATGGCAGCAAACTGATGGACCAGGTTTTTCACATCCATGTAATAGGTAAAAAGTAGCGCTGAAGTTGTGTTTTCTTAGCTGCAGAGCTCAGGCCTGCCCACAGATTCCCATCCCACATGTACTGCAAGGCAAAATGTAATTTTTGAGATGCGGTTTTGATGCGCTGTCAATTCAAAGGCCTTTCAAGTGAGGGGCATGGGGAGATTTTGCAGATGCAAGGGCTCATTCTTTGGCTTCTGACAAACTCACTGAAAAGGTAGAAAAAGTCCCCTTTAATGTCCTCATGCTGTTTAGATTGTCTTTAGGACATCATAATGTTACCATCCCTGATTAATGGGATGGCCCAAAGTTCCTGTTTTGGAATTATCAAAATGTTTGTGCATGTGTTGTCTTCTGGTTGAGCATAGGTACCCGAGGGAAGGAGTGTGACTGTCTCCTAACACAGCTTTGTGTTTAACCCTTCCAGAGGACAGATTTGCCCCCTCCATCATCACCAACAAGGGGCTGGTGTTGGATGAGAACTCGGCGAAGGCCATCACAACCCTCCAGCTCTCAGCCACCGACCAGGACAGCGAGGCCTCCCAGCTGCAGTACAAGGTCACCCGGCAGCCACAGCTGGGCCATCTGGAGCACGTGGCCTCCCCAGGTGAGCAGGGAGGTACTGGGCCCTCGGAGCAGCAAAACGCTGGAGGTTGTTGAGCCCTAAGCCTTCACTACGGGAAAAACGTGTCCAGAGGCAGCAGCACGGAATTCCCATTCCTGTTAGAAATCAAAGGGCCGTTAGCCCAGAGGGCTGGGGGAATAAGGTGAGTGGAAGCAGAGCAGCCCAGTAATCCAGCTGAGGATTTATGTGAGTCTATGGCCCTACTGCTGCTTCTGCATGGCAGGAAAACGCTTGGCCTTTGCTGTGAACAGCACAGTGCCCCAAAGAATCCATCCATCCCTTAATGTCCTTGGAAACAGCCCATCTTGGTGAACAGATGACTTGTCCTGCACATGTGATCTGAATTTCAGAGCTGCCTTTCATGCCTGCTGACAGTGTGAGTGTGCTGCCTCTCTCTGATGAATTAATCTCAATCTGTGGTGTCACATTATACACTCTTCTGATTTTATTATACTCATCTAAGATTATATTTCTTCTTAACTTTAGATTTCTCATTAACATGAGATTAAAGTGGAAATATCTGCTCTGTGTTTTCAAGATGCAGACAGTCCCTCTACAGCTCAGTTTGAGTGTGTGGTTTGCCTCATCTTCTCAGCAAAAATGTGTTGAAAGGGCAGGAATAATAAATGAGTTATAATAACTATATATAACTATAATAACTCATTGCTGAGAGTAAATGACAAACATGCACTGTTTTTGTCTAAATTGCAAACTAACCAGTGAATCTTGTACTTTGGAGACTTGAACTAAGGACTTTATTCCTCCTGTTATTTAAAATCTGATGATGATTCTGATTTCTGTGCTTTTTCATGTCTGTGAGGGACTAATAAGGGTACAGAGTCACGGACTGAGAAGTACTTGTAATCATGATTTAAATGACCTAAACCTAAGAAGAGAGTAGTGAAATGTTCAAAAGAGAACCCAAACCTTTACAGCTGATGTGCTCTGAAGAAATATTAGCTGATCATTCCATTTTGGCTCATTTATTTAAATCAGATCCTAGTGTCTTTTGTAGTGTGGCCAGCACTTGTCAGCAGCCATTTAGTGTGATATATTGGTGGCAAACTTCTTGTCAGGGTGGTTGTTGACAACAGCAGTAAAACTGTTGAACACTGCAACGAGATTTAAAAAGCTCAAGCGCTTTTTAAAATGCTTGTCAGGTACCTTTCTGTGGCTCTGTCACACCCAATGGCCTGTAAAGATGTCGGTATAAATCAGTGCTGAAAAAGGGACTGTGTACGAAATGCAGGGGTACAAGGAGGGGCAGAGAGAACAGACACTTGGAAGGCATTTTGGAAAACAGCAGTGAGGTCAGGAGGCCTTTATCTCATCCTCAGTGATGCCTTGGATGGGTTAGTCCTGCCCAGCAGTGACAATCCAAGTGTTACATGGACCATTTTTCTCCCAGCTTCTCTCCCCCTCTGCCCCAGGAGGCCCACTCCCAACAGGATGAGGTCAAAAGAAGCCTGGACTTCTTTTGGAGAAGGAGATTTTAGGAGGCTCTGTGCCAGCTAAACCCCTGGCTCCGCTGAGGTTCATGTCAGGCAGCCTGACTTAGATCAGAACCAGCCAAAACTGAGTCCTTATGGCTGAATATGTCCTGCTTCCTGTAGTTTTTACCTGCCTTGCTCTTTCTGTTGCACATTTCCCCCCTGTTGTTTGTTCCCCAGGGACAAGAATTAGTTCCTTCAGCCAGGCAGACCTGGCCTCTGGCAGCATCCAGTACATCCACACCAGTGACACGGAAAAGCACAGGGACGCCTTCACCTTCTCTGTGTCTGACGGGACAAACGAGGTCAGTCCCAGCCTCCTCCTCCTCCTGCTGTGAGATTCCCCACATCCCTCAGGGCAGGGAGCAAGCCCTGTGCAGGGAGCAGGGAGCCACCTGCCATGTGGCCTGGTGGGACTGGCTCTCCAAGAGCTGAGTGCCTGGCTTGCAGCTGCTTGCCAGCTGCTCCCGGAGCTCAGCTTTGATCCAGTGCACTGACGGCGCAGTGACGACAGTCAGGCCCTGGAGAAATGCCTTTTTGCTGCTTTCTGAAAGAGAAAAGGCAGAGCTGCACATAGAGGGAGAGGGGCAACACAGACTGAGAGAGGGAGGGAGAGTGCATGTCCATAAATATCACAGAAAGAGGGAGAATTAACTAGTGGGGAGGGATAAAGAAGGTCACGTTCATGTGATCTGGGCTTAGCAGCTCAGATTTACTCGCCAGACAAGGCTGAAGTGACCCAAACTGGGGATGGCTGTGCTCTTGCGATGAAGTCGCATTCTTGGAAGGCTGAATTCATCAAGAGAGGCTTTTCCTCCTGTCCCAGGTGAGCCAGACATTTGACATCACCATAAACCCCGTGGATGACTCCTTACCCGTGGTGCAGATTTTTGGGATGACAGTTCAGGAAGGGGTGAGAAAAACCATCACCGAGTTTGAGCTCAAAGCAACAGATGCTGACACAGAGGTAAGGCAGGACCCACCCCCGGCCTCCTCCCTCCCCTCTTCTGCTACACATCTGGGCTGTTGGGAAAACGGACTTGTGTTTAAAGACTTACAGCCTTGACACTGAGTTTATGCTTAGCATGGATGAAAATGGCACTTCCTCTTCTTGGCTGGGTCTGGCCAGAGGCTGAGCTGTCTAATAGTGGCTCTACCTCACTGCTACTTTCCCTGCAGCAAGAGATCTGGCTGCCTGAGCCAAAATCCTGCCCCAAAGGTTTTTGCTGCTTCCGCTCTGGCAGAAGTTGGCAAAAGGGACACATTGCCCACAACGGCTGCAGGGCTGGGGGCTGCTCTTGTGTTCATGGCGCTGTCACAGGGGTGGGAGCTGCCTCAGACCACGATCGGTGGGATGTGCCTTGCTTTGTAGGGAGAGGGATAAGGACGGGGCAGGGCTCAGGGGGAACCAGGAATGTGCTGGCCTGGCCCTGAGGCGGTGTCCCCAGCTTTGCCCCTCCCTGTCTGGGCACAGGTGGAGTCCATCACGTTCAGGGTGGTGCAGCCGCCCCGGCACGGGCTGATCGAGCGCGGCGGCCGCGGGCAGCGTCCCCTCCAGGCCAGCACCTTCACCATGGGTGACATCTACCAGAACCTCATCAGCTACAGCCACGGCGGCGGCGGCGTGCTCAGGGACCGCTTCACCTTCACCGTGTCCGACGGCACCAACCCCCTCTTCGTGGTGCAGGAGGGCGGGAGGAAGGTCAGGGGGGAGAAGGGATGGCAGGGGGCCTTGTGAGCCCATAGGGAGCTGCCTCCTCTCAGGGCAGGGGGGGCTGAGCTGCTGTGGCTGCACTGAAGGCGAGGGCTGAGCGTTCTCCCGTTGTGTGATGCCTTTGCTCCTTCCCCTCCCTGCCCTCTGGGTGTGCAAACTCGCCCCAGGACCTGGAATGCAGCAGAGCCGAAGGGAGCCGAGCTGGTAACGTGGTGGGTGAGGCTCTGACTCCCAGAGTAACCCCCAGCTCTCTGAACTGTTGTCAGGTGGTGACCGCAGCACCGCAGCGCTTCCAGGTGGACATCCTCCCTGTGGACGATGGGACACCCAGGGTTGTCACCAACCTGGGCCTGCAGTGGTTGGAGTACACAGATGGCAAGGTAACACCTGCCTGGCCTCGACCTGGGCTGCTTCTCAGGCTGCTCCAGGAGAAGGGGCTTCTCAGGAAAACATCCTCATCCTTCAGCAATTCTGTCTTTGTGAGGGAGAATAGCCACCCCAGGGTACATTTTTAGCTTTGCTGATGGTGGAGATGGCTTGATGATGTGCTGCAGCAGCCATGGCAGAGATATATGGCTTTCCAAGGATATGGTGCAGGAATTTCTTCCTGTACCATGCCTTTGTTATGCTGAAGTCCAGACAGAGCCCCAGGAAACTCTTGACCTGTTGTTGAGGAGCCAGCATTAACTGTAAAGAAACACTTTGTTTCTTCCCAGAAAAAAAATGAGTGGAAGATGCTGTAGTAAGAACTTGTATTAAGGAACGGCTATCTCAGCTCAAACTCCTCACTTCAGGAAAAGCACTCCTGCAGCCTCGAGCAGCTCAATTTTCTCTCTTTCTCCTGCTGTTAAAAACATTTTGTTTTTGAAGAGAAAGCAAAGTGTGGTGGAACTCAATCGGATCCCTGTGAGGGCATTTGAAAGAGGCTCTCATGGAGGCTCAGCAGAGCTGTGTGAACAGTCTTGAGTGAGTCCTTCAATCTGAGGCTGTCTGCAGATGTTTTTTTGCCAAGCAGGGCCTCACCTGAGCATCAGCACAGCTCACGGAATAGAGGTGTCTAAGTGACACCCAAAGATTTGTCCTAGCTTTTAACCCCAGCTAAATAAGGCTGGGCAGCTGCTTTGGAATTTGCTTTTCTTTGAGCCACATTTGTCTTTTTAATTAAACTAACCAGATGTGAGGCAAAATTTGAATCCTTCTTGTGCTGTCAAACAAGTTGTGGGATATCTCTGCTCAATGCTGCTCTGTACTTTCACATCCCTAGATTTTCCCTCATGGAGAGCTGTTTTGACAGGGGGATGGCTGGGCTTTTTGAATGAACAGTCAATCAGACTTGCACTGCTGGAGCTTCAGATTTACTCCCTTGGTTTGGCTTTAATCCAGGCCACCAATCTCATCACTAAGAAGGAATTACTGACGACAGATCCTGACACAGATGACAAACAGCTGATCTATGAGATAACAACCGCTCCCAGAAATGGTCATGTGGAGAACAAGCTGAAGCCAGGGACAACTGTGACCACCTTTACACAGGGTATGGAGCTGGGCTGTGCCCTGCTGCTTTTTTCCATCAGTTGATTCAGTTTGTTAAAATGAGGAAAAAATAGGTGGGAGGTGAGAAGACAAAGGGCAGATCTCCAACGCCTGTGGAAAATAAGCATTGAACTTTGCTGTCAGTTGCAGAAATCCTGTAATTTTTAGACATACCAACCTGTGTCCTGTAGGTTGTCCCAGGTTCTCCAGGCTTGTTAGAGCTGGAGATGTGACTTGGGGCAATGAAGAGGGGCTGTAGATCTTGCAAGCGCATCTGATCATCACAGTCTGGCAGAGGTGTAGCCAGCTGTGCAGAGCCAGCAGTGTGGGGGAAGGTCACTCTTGCAGGGCTGGGGGAAGGGGAGCCGAGGGGGTAACTGCTTCCTGTGCCACTGGGATCCCCGATCCCTGCGGCCGTGCAGACCCACGCTGCTCATCTACAAAGCTGCCTTTGGATTCCTGTGTCGACTCACTGGAGGTTCCCTCCTGGCAGAGGATGTGAACCGGGGCCTCGTTCGGTACGTGATGCACGAGGAGAAGGTTCAGGAAACCGCGGACAGCTTCCAGTTCCTGGTGAAGGACGGCAAACCCAACGTGGTCAGTGGCAATGTCTTCCACATCCAGTGGTCCCTCCTCAGCTTTACTCACACCAGGTAAGCGCCAGAAGGGTCACAGCACTTGGCTGGGAGCTGGGCTCTTTACCTGAGCTCCCTACAGTGTGGGAGGGAAATTCTGCCAGTGAAGAGAGGGGCCTGCCAGGCTGAACCACGAAGCAGCCGCCTGGATTTTTTGTGCCTTGGATTTTCCACGGAGGCCGCACTCACCCTGAGCACGTGGTGCTCAGTGTCACACAAAGACGCGGGATTGGCTCCCCAGCCTGGTCTTTGTGCGTGCTTGATCCCTTTCCAGCTACAAGGTCCGGGAGAGCGCTGGCTCCGTGAGCGTCACCGTGAGGCGGGTGGGGAACCTCAACCAGTACAGCATCATCCTGTGCCGCACCGAGCAGGGAACAGCCACCGCTGGATCTGCATCACGGCCCGGAGAGCAGGACTACGTGGAGTATGCGGGGCAGGTGGGTGGGCACACAGCAAAGGGACGGCCTGACCGTGCCTGCCACGAAGCCTGGAGGAAAGAATGGATGAGAAGTGACAAAAACACCAAGGAGGGTGTATTCTATTAGTAAAGTCAGGCGGGTTATTTGCTGTTGGGAGCACCTCAGAGCAGGGTGAGACAGGAAGGATGGGGGAGCTCCTGACTGCAGTCCTAGGACAGCAGCCCGCTTGCTGCCTTCCAGGTGCAGTTCGAGGAGCGGGAGGACACCAAGGCCTGCACCATCGCCATCAACGACGACGACGTGTTCGAGGGCACGGAGAGCTTTTCCGTGGAGCTCAGCATGCCGGCCTACGCCCTGCTGGGCAACGTCACCCGTGCCACCGTCACCATCGCGGATCCCGAGGACGAGCCAACGCTGCAGTTCGACAGGAGCACGTTCCACGTCAGCGAGAGCGCCGGCTTCCTCTCGGCTCCCGTGCAAAGGAAGGGTGGGTGAGGCGGGCAGCACGACGTGCTGAGTCCCGTGGGAGGGACAAGTGCAGAGGGGGAACCCCTGGGCTTTGCCTGCTTATGGTTTTGGGGCCTTCTCTGATGTTTTGGAAGAGCTTCTGCGGCACAACTGCAATGGCAAGCAACGCACGGGGCAGCATTGTTTATTTTTTTAACCTTTCCTCTCTCTGCTGTTAAAGCTTCTTGGTTTGGATTTGTTTCAACTCCTGGCACAAGCAGGAGCTTTGTATTTGTTTGCTGCTTCTCTGTGATCTAGACAGTGTTTTATGTGGGCCCTGTCAGTGGGCTGTGTGTTCTTTAACAGGCAAGTGCCACCGGTTTCCTGAGTGTGGATTAGGAGCATGCCTGGAAGTCATGTCTAAGCCAGCTGCTATGCAAGTTCAGCATTTCATTCCTCATCCTCTTTTCCAAGTGCTGCTTTATTATTTCAGTGAACAGTGTCTCCACCAAGTAGATGAAACGTGTTTCCCCAGAACTGTGGAGTTTTCCTGTTGCTTCCTAGGGGATGCCAGCAGCACTGTGTCTGCCATCTGCTACACCGTCCCCAAATCAGCCAGGGGCAGCAGCCTTTACATGCTGGAATCCGGCTCTGACTTCAAGTCCCGGGGGCTGTCGGATGAGAACCGCCTCATTTTGGGGCCGGGTGTCACCGTGGTGACCTGCGATGTCACTCTGATCGATGACAGCGAATACGAAGAGGAAGAGGAGTTTGAGGTGGTGCTGGCCGACGCCTCGGCCAACGCCCGCCTTGGCAGCCGGGCTTCAGCCAACGTGGTCATCGCCGGTCCCAACGACGCCTCCACGGTGTTCCTGGGGAATGCCACCTTTACTGTCAGCGAGGCTGCGGGTGAGGAGCAGGGAGCTGTGTTGGGATGCTCCCTTGTAGAAGCTTTCACCACGAAGAGCGATTCAGGGCACAGCAGAACTTCAAAGATGAGCTGCAGAGGGGCTCTGTGGTTCTCTCTGTGCCCAGGGGGAGGCTGGGGGGGCAGGAGCAGTGCCGAAGGGAAGGAGGTGGGTTTGTGCAACATGGCTGCTCTCTCAGTTTATTCTCTCTCATGTGCGTTTGGTGCTGCAGGACACATTGAGATCCCAGTGCTCCGGCAGGGACCTGACCTCTCCACGCCCATGTCGGTGTGGTGTGCCACTCGGACATCAGACCCGCCCTCAGCCAGCCCGGGAGTTGATTATGTCCCCAGCTCCAGGAAAATAGAGTTCAGGCCAGGCAAGACAGAAGAGGTGAGGAGCCACTTGGACTCCTGCTGAGTCTGCTTTGCCTGGTGACACTTGTCTTGTGTTTCTCTGCATATCTGCCATTTGTTTTGAAAATCCTCTCAGGGCCACCTGAGAACTGTTAATGATTCTGCTAGGCAGAGACTCCTGTCCCATCAGCTCTCCAGCCAGGAGAGATTTTGGTCATGCCACCTCTTCCAGGACAAGGATGGCTGCCTGTTCTCTGAAATGATGCGCTGGGTTTATGTAGAACATTCTCTACATTGATTAATGGATTCAGAAAACATAATAACATAATGGCTTTACACTAGACGCCCAAATGAGAGTGCTGGGAAGGATGAAAGTTTTGTACGTCTAACAGCAGGAATTCCACTTTCCTCCCAGTTCTGCCCCCTGACAATCCTGGATGATGCTCAGTACCCAGTGATAGAAGGGCTGGAGACATTTGTTGTTTACCTCAGCTCTCCCCACGGAGCCGAGCTGGCGAAGCCATTCCAAGCCATCGTGGCCATTAATGACATCTTCCAAGACGGTAAGTTATCCCTGGCAGCTGTGTCTGCTCCCTTCCGGCCCCTTGGCTCCCTGAGCATCCCCAGCACTGCTTGGCTCCGTTTCTGCCCCCCTGCAGTGCCCAGCATGCAGTTCACCAAGGACACCTACACGGCCAAGGAGAAGGAGGGGACCCTGCACATCCCCATCTTCCGCACAGGGGACCTGAGCTACGAGTCCTCCGTCAGGTGCTACACCCGGAGCCAGACAGCACAGGTCATGGAGGACTTCACGGAGAGGAGGGATGCAGAGGAGTCTCGCATCACTTTCCTCAAAGGGGAGAAGGTGAGCTGGACCTGCCTCGTGGGGGAGTGAAGAACCGGTGCTGGGAGAGGTTCGCTTCTCCTCCTCGGCCCTCTGCCCTCAGAGGAAGCTGGCAGACTGGTCCAGGCTGGTTTCAGATGATGCAAATTCTTGTCCTGGCAATGTGACCCGCTCTGAAGGGGTTGGGTGCTTCATGATTGAACTGGTTAAATTGTGAAATGCAAATCTGATGCATCAGGAGGACTCAGGATTGTTGTACAGAGAGCTGTGGGTTTGTGAAGGAGATGCTTTTGCTGCCGTGTCTCATCATGTAACAGCGTGGTTTGTCCACACTGAAGGAGCAGCCCTAAAAATAGAAGGGTTTCTTCCAGGATGGACAGCACTCTGAAGTGCAACCCTGGATAGGGAAGTGCAGCCTGGCCTTCATGTGACTTTATCAGATTTATCAGCATTTGCTGCTTTCTCCTTTTCACTTGGCTTTAGGTGAAGAACTGCAGTGTTCACATCAGTGACGACTCTGCCTTCGAACCAGAAGAACACTTCCAGGTCTATCTGGGAAGCCCCCTTGGGAACCATTGGAGTGGAGCTAGGATTGGGAAGATGGACGTGGCAACCATAACTGTCACCAACGACGAAGATGGTGAGTGAAGCTGCTCAGCAAGGACGTCTGGGGCTTCCCAGGGAGTCAGCACAGTCCCATCAATGTGGATGCCTTCGGTGCCACGGTCACAGCCCCGTGTGCAGGTCACTGGTGTGCACTGGGCTGGGCTGAAGGGGGAGGTTGGATAGGAGTGTTTGGACCCACCACCTCTCCTGTTTCCCGTTCCCCTGCAGCTGGAGTTGCTGTGCTTCCCCTGGGAGATGTTCCTCTCCCTCCACAGCATCACAGCCTGGAGAGATCTGTAGGGGAGAAGAGGGATGCCAGGTCCCTGTGGTGGGACGGCCAGCAGGGGCTGGAGCACCAGCACATGGCAGGGATTTGAGGGTGTGTGGGAGGCAGGGATGGGAGAATCATTTGCAATCCTCTGTAGCCAAACACTCTGGTTAGGTTTTACCCTAAGTCACACCCAAGTCCTTTTGGCCCCTGCTTTGAGGAGCCCCTTGCCCCGAAGGCGTGTGGATGAGTCTGAAAGGAGCTGAGCTGAACCAGCCAGGGGTGCAAAGCCGGGGCTTTCCCCCTCACTGCTGTCCCTGCAGCCCCCACCATCGAGTTCGAGGAGGCGGCGTACCAGGTGCGGGAGCCGCCGGGCCCCGAGGGAGTGGCCGTGCTGGCCATCCCCGTGGTGCGCAGGGGCGACAGCAACAGGACCTCCAAGGTGCGCTGCAGCACCCGCGACGGCTCCGCGCAGGCCGGCCTGGATTACTACCCCAAGAGCCGCATGCTCAAGTTCAGCCCAGGTAAAGGGGCCTCGTGGGGAGGGTGGGAGGTGGGGGCGTGGCCAGAACATCCAGGGGATTTGGGAAAAGCCGCTTTTCTTTCGCAGGAAGCTGGCTGTAATTGTAGCTGAGGTGTTAAACGAAGGGTGATGGGACCAGAGGAAGAAGCACAGGGGCCTGGCAGAGTAGAGTCCTCCTCAGGGAATGTAGGGCTGTGAGCACCTCAGGCTGTGTCGCTGGACCAAGAAGCCCTCGCCAAACAGCTCTGCACACCGGTCTGGGGGAGAGGAGGGATGGGAATGTGCTTTGCATCCCGGATTTTTCCTCCAGACAGCTAATACAAGACAGTCATTTTTAATCTTTAGACAGCATCTGCTAGTAAATCTATCACTGGATCGACTGGATCAGTTGTCATAGCTGGAGTTTTATGGTTATAGTAGACTCCCCTGGGCAAATTATTAGCAGCAATGAGTGGAAATAAAATTTATAATGTGCATTTTATCATAATGTCTCCATGGTCACAGCCTAGAGCAGCTGCGCAGGGCTTGGACGAGAACTTCAGAGCAGTCTCTGATGATGAATCAACTTCCCTCTGTTTTTCTTGCACTCGCTCCCACAGGTGTGGCCCACATCATGTTCAAGGTGGAGATCATGTCCAACGAAGACCGGGAATGGCACGAGTCCTTTTCTCTGGTGCTGGGCCCAGATGATCCGGTAGAAGCAGTTCTTGGAGACATCAGCACCGCCACAGTGACTATTTTGGATCAGGAGGCAGCAGGGAGCCTGATTCTCCCAGCACCTCCCGTGGTGAGTGGATGTGATTTAGTACAGACTGGTAACTGCAGTGGGATTTGGGAAATAAAACGTAGAGCTGCAGTGACAAGGTGGGAGGGAAGGATGGCGTTTTCCACCCTCTCCCTCAGCCCCAGCTGAGTGCTGCCCTCTTGCCTCCACACAGGTCGTCACCCTGGCTGACTACGACCGCGTGGAAGAAGTGACCAAGGAGGGTGCTAAGAAATCCCCCTCCCCGGGCTACCCCCTCGTCTGTGTCACTCCCTGTGACCCTCACTTCCCCAAGTACGCCCTGATGAAGGAGCGCTGCGGCGAGGCCGGCATCAACCAGTCTTCCATACAGTTCAGCTGGGAAGTGGCCGCCCCCACGGACGGGAACGGAGCCCGGTCGCCTTTCGAGACCATCACGGACAACACCCCCTTCACCAGCGTCAACCACATGGTACACAGAGATCCCAGCCTAAAATCTCCTTGGATCTGGGACTTGCTGTGAGGCGTGGGCGTTCGGGTTTAGAAAAGCGAGTGCTGTTTTCCCTTAAGCCTGCTGGAAGCACCAGTGGTTTCCCCCTCCTCGTTCCCTCAGGTGCTGGACAGCATCTACTTCAGCCGGCGGTTCCACGTGCGCTGCGTGGCCAAGGCCGTGGACAAGGCCGGCCACGTGGGGACCCCCCTGAGGAGCAACGTGGTGACCATAGGCACGGACAGTGCCATCTGTCACACGCCTGTGGTGGCGGGCACAGCCCGAGGGTTCCAGGCACAGTCCTTCATTGCCACGCTCAAGTACCTGGATGTGAAGCACAAGGAGCATCCCAACAGGTATGAGGCTGGAGAAGGGGGAGTGCAGCCCTTCCCAGCCCCCCTGGGCTTACAGAGGTGCCCGGGCTCACAGGCACGACGTGTGTGTGAAACCACATCCCTCCTGCAGCGTGGGCCGCTCGGGTTCCTGCTCCCACTCTCTTCTCATACTCTGCTCAGCTGAGGGGGTGCTCTTCCCCTCAGCAACGGAGAGTTTTGGGGACAGCTTAAGGAAAGCTTAAGCACAGCTTAAGGCTGTGCTGCTGCGGGGATCCTGTGCCTGCCAGGCTGCTCTGTTCTGCTGTCTCATGTGCTGCTTGTTCCAGGATCCACATCTCGGTGCAGATCCCCCACCAGGATGGGATGCTGCCCCTCATCTCCACGCTGCCGCTGCACAACCTGCATTTCCTTCTCTCCGAGTCCATCTACAGGCACCAGCACGTCTGCTCCAACCTGGTCACTGTCAGGGACCTCAGAGGCATCTCAGGTAACCTTCAAGGCCTGCCTCTGCTTCCTGAATGTGGAAGCCTGGAAAGAAATGTGGAGAGGGAGGCTTTGTCTTCCTCTGGGCTCTCTTGATGTTACGTAAATAGCAATGAATCTTCCTGGTCTAACAGCAGTGACCAGAGTTGTCCTGTTGGAGGTGGGATTCCAGGCATGGGAATGTTTGCGATTGTAGGTTGTAGGCTCACATTGTGCTGGTGATTTTCTGCTTTTCAAATCATTCTTGTGATATCCACCGGGTAGAGAGGGATCTGCAGGGCTGGGTCACTGAGGTCTCCCATGAGGCAAAAAAATCAATTCACTGCTGAAGGAAATGTCAGAGCTGAAAAGAACAGGCAGATTGTGTCTCTGATACTCCAGGGAATGAAGTCCATGCTAGATCCAGGCAGGATCTTGTACTTCATTCTGATAATTTCATACTCAACCTGTTCCTCATTTCTTAAAGGTTAACTTCGGCCTTTAATTGGTAGGTCCCTAAGTTTGATTTTTAGGATGCTTGCCCCATTCCTGTAACATTTTCCCCTGTGAAGACCTGAGTGTGTCCAGTTTGACCTCCAGGATAAACGAAGGGAGAGGAGCTCCTGTGATTCAAGAGTGAAGCAAGACCTCCACGCTTGGCCTGGGGCTGTTAAAAATCGGGAGGGATCAGTGTCCTGGTTTCTGTCACTCAGAGGCAGGGTTCCTGGACGAGGTGACCCAGGACAGCTCCGTGCTGGGCCCGGGCTACGACCGCCCCTACCAGCTGGACCCCGCGGTGAGGGAGCCCAAGAGCATCCAGCTGTACCAGCACCTCAACCTCAAGAGCTGCATCTGGACCTTCGACGCCTATTACGACATGACCGAATTGATCGACGTCTGTGGAGGCTCTGTCACTGCTGACTTCCAGGTGAGAGGCCCATGCCGAGCTCTGCCACCTATCCCAGCTCTCTCTCAGTTCCCAGGCACAGCTCTGCCTTGCACTCGTGTGTAGTTGCTGCTCTGCTCTGCTCTGTGCGGGTGGAGCGCAGCTTTTCCCACCCTGTCACCGGGAAGAGAACAGTGCTGTGTGCATTTATTTCATTTCTTTTCATGGGGGTATCACAGGTTTATTCTCTTCATCTTCAGAGCACCAGGAAGATACTTGGTTCTTTCATGTGTGGCCATACTGGAAATACAAAACGTTCTCAGCTGGGCTCTCTTTTATAACTTTGACCGTGTTCTCAGCCAATAGAAATGAGCAAAGGACAGAGCAGAGGCAGCTCAGTCCACAACAGAGCGAGGCCGTGGGATATTTTAACTCATTTCCTAATTACCAGGCGGGCAGACCAAAAGCCAGAAATGTTCCTCTCTGAATGAGTGGCTTTCACTATTTGAGGTGTCTCACCGCCCTCTCGTGGCTGTGTTATCCGTGTGCAGCCCACTCCATCTCCCCTAAGTTCTTGCACTAAATTCCCAGTCGCATTGCTGGGACCAGCATCATCTCTTTTAATTCCTGCCAGCGTGGACTACTTTATTCAGTTCCCTTTTATAGCTCCAGTTGTTTGCACAAGCCCAGAGAAGCTACTTGGCCTCAACAACTGCCCCGTGGAGCATGTGGAGCCTGGCAGCAGCCAGGCTGGAACATCTCCCTGAATTCTCCAGGGCCTGCAAAGTACAGCTGCATTCTGCAGATAATAAATGGAGAGCTCTGGGAGGCCTGAGCAAGCAGAATTGCTGATTTTGAAGTCACAGCCTTGCAAACTGGCGGGTACTGAGGTGAAATTGCACCCAGAGCTCCTTTGTCCCATGGTCCCAGCGAGCCTTAGCACTGCCCCTGAATTAAAACACAGGTTTGTCTGAGGTAAAGAATACCCAGAGTCACCTCTGACTTCACTTGAAGGTGCGTAATCCCCTTTTTTGGGGGGGTTTTATTGCCAGGTAAGGGACTCTGCCCAGTCCTTCCTGACAGTCCACGTCCCTCTCTACGTGTCCTACATCTACGTGACGGCGCCGAGGGGCTGGGCTTCCCTGGAGCACCACACGGAGATGGAGTTCTCCTTCTTCTACGACACCGTTCTCTGGAGGACAGGTGAGCCTGAGGCACTCCAAGGGCTATGGAAGAAGTGGCTCCTTCGTGTTTTCCCCTTAGCTCCTGCACTGCCACCGGAGTCCTGAGGCAGCGGGGGACTCAGAATATTTCCTCCTTTATGCTTGTGGGGGGCTTAGGCAGCCAGTGGGTAATGGAGGAAGCGTGTAGCTGGCTCACTGGGGGATGATCCCAAGGAAACCCTGCTTTGGGAGAGCTCCCAAAGGCTTCTGGGCCCGGCAGAGCCCAGCTGAGGAGCGAGCGTGCCCCCAGCGCCGCTGTCCTTGCAGGGATCCAGACGGACAGCGTGCTCTCGGCCCGGCTGCAGATAATCCGCATCTACATCCGCGACGACGGCCGGCTGGTCATCGAGTTCAGGACACAGGCCAAGTTCAGAGGTGAGGGCAGTGATCCTGGCAGGGACGCAGACCGGCGTCACACGCGGCTCTGCTCCGGCAGCACAGGCAGCAGAACAAGTCCTTGTCCTCCCCCAGGGCTCTTTGTCATGGAGCACCACAGCCTGCCAGATGTCAGGTCCTCCTTGATGACTCCGGAGCACCTGGGAGGGATCGAATTTGACCTGCAGCTGCTGTGGAGTGCTCAGACTTTTGACTCCCCCTACCAGCTCTGGAGAGCAACCAGCTCCTACAACAGGTGAGGGCTGGGGGGTCCAGTGCCCTTCAGCAGCTTCTCACAGCACCACGTTCTCCCTGGCACCCCTCCAGCAGCCACAGCAATAGAGTGGAATGCTCAGGAGCTTGGCCAGAGCTGGAGCATGTGGGGAGTCGCTGCCGGGGCTGGAACGCTGTTCTACTGAGAGAAAAATCAGCTCAGCCTCTTGTAAAAGAATTTTTCCAGCAATGAAGCCTGTGGATAGACTGATCCCAGAGGTGACAGTGCATTTCAGAAGGTCACGTTTGTCCCTCAGGGACAGCTGGATGACGTTGCTGGGGCAAGGGAGAGGTGCTGCCCTGGGTGAAGAGCTCAGAGCTCTGCTCGGTGACTGCAGGGTCTCCTCCTGTCTGTTCCCAGGAAGGATTACTCTGGAGAATACACCATCTTCCTGATCCCCTGCACGGTGCAGCCCACGCAGCCGTGGGCAGAGCCTGGAGACAAGCCCCTGCCCTGCACGGCTCACGCTCCCGAGCGGTAAGGTGGCCCCGTCCCCAGGGCAGCAGGGCAGGGCCAGCCCCTTGGGGCTGCACAAAACTCATCTCTCCTTTCTTTCCTTCCTTGTCCCAACTCCAGGTTTTTGATCCCGATTGCCTTCCAGCAGACAAACCGCCCAGTTCCAGTTGTTTACTCCCTGAACACAGAGTTTCAGCTCTGCAACAACGAGAAGGTTTTTCTCATGGACCCCACCAAATCCGAAATGTCTCTGGCAGAAATGGATTACAAAGGGGCTTTTTCCAAGGGTAGGATTTACCTCTCCTCTTCTGCTTGTGCCCAGTGTTTTTCCCTTCACAGCTTCCATTTCCTGGAGAGAAAAGGGCAAAACCCAGATGTGGCTTTGCCTCTTCCGCAGCCACAAATGACATTTTGAGCATCTTACAGCCCTGGAAAGCAACAGCGTGCTCCGGCACCTCGCTTTGTGACTCCCATACCCCAAGCCCTTCCCAAACAATCCAAACCCTTCTCAACGCAGACTCACGTGTGGTCCGGCGCATTTGGCTCTAGCAGCGTTCCCCTGGTCGGGGAATTTCACCTGCCCCTCTCTGTGTCCCCACCTCCCCAGGGCAAATCCTGTACGGGCGCGTGCTCTGGCACCCGGAACAAAACCTCAACGCCGCTTACAAGCTGCAGCTGGAGAAGGTCTACCTGTGCACGGGCAGGGACGGCTACGTGCCCTTCTTCGACCCCACGGGCACCGTCTACAACGAGGGGCCCCAGTACGGCTGCATCCAGCCCAACAAGTACCTGAAGCACCGATTCCTCCTGCTGGTGAGTCCTCTGCTCCTGCTTCCCCTTGGGGATTGTCCCTGGCAACGAGCGGATGCTGGCCGCAAAGGGACGAGGAAAGGAGCGCGCTGGATGTTTTGTACTGCTGGCGCGAAGGGCGAGCGCAGGATCAGTTTCCCCCCGCCCTTTGTCCATGAGTGTTCCTTAATCCGTGCCCACATGTGGGGCATTCGCATTAGATCCCTTACACAGGTAGTGCCCTGGCTTCCAGCCTCTCTTGGGAAAGCAGACAGCATCCCTCAGGACACCTCTCTGCCTTCCAGGACCGAAACCAGCCGGAGGTGACGGATAAGTATTTCCACGATGTGCCTTTTGACGCCCACTTTGCTTCTGAGCTGTCTGAGTTCCACTCGGTGAGCAGCATGCCTGGGGTTGATGGCTTTACTCTCAAGGTGGACGCTCTCTACAAGGTATGTACCCAGTGCTTTTGGTAGCCCAGCATGGACTTGTCTGTCCAGGACCTCCCAAACACTTGGTGAATTGTAGGCTCTGGGCCTTCAGAATTCAACTCTGACAGTGGAAATGGAGATTAGGATATCATTCTGGTAATCTAATTTTTTTTTTCCTGAAGCATTCATGAAAGAGCTCTTTAAAAGCTTATTATTCATGTTCCTAAATAAATTATTGTCTCTGGCAAAGGCTAGACACCTCATTGGGTGGTCAGTGTTACTGCAGGTGCTTAGAAAAACCCACTGAGGCGACTTTGTCAGACACAGGACACGAAACACACCCGCTCTTAACAGAATCACTTGATGTAAAAGCCGTCGTTAACATTCCCTCTGTCCGTGCCTTCTCTTTGGTAAAGGTGGAAGCCGGACACCAGTGGTACCTGCAAGTGATCTACGTGATCGGCCCGGAGGGCACGGCCGGGCCGCGTGTGCAGCGCTCCCTGGCTCGCCGCTGGCAGCGCGGCCGCAGGGACCTGCCCGAGGGGGCCGGGAGGCCGGCGCTGGATGACTCCCTCATCTACGACAACGAGGGCGACCAGCTCAAGAACGGCACCAACATGAAGTCGCTGCTCTTGGAGAGGGAGGAAGCTGCCGCCGCAGCCTCCTTGTCCCAAGCGGGCGCTTCCCTGGGCAGCGCCTTCGCCGCCCTGACCCTGCTGCTGCTGGTGCTGTCCGGAATTTGCCTCCTGGCCAGGGAGTGCCGGAAGCTGCGCAGGAAGCGGGAGGCTGCCAGGGGCGCTGCCGAGGAGCTCCCCTTGAACACCAAGGTGGAGCTGCCCCGGGGCGCCCCGCAGGCCGTGGGCAGCCGGTGTTGCACCGTCAGGAACGTTCATCCCCCGAGGGACTACGGCGGCGTCTGCCAGGGGCAGGGCAGGAAGGTGAAGCAGGTGAACTTGGAAGTCAAAGTCCACAGCAATTTGCACGACGGCACGGAAGTTTAACGGAGCCACTCGCGTTGGGAAAAGCTTTTTATAAACTGTAAAATAAAGATAATCCCACACTGAAAAGCCACGCGGGTATTTTTTCAGTCTGGTGAGCAGGGGGGCAGCTGTCAATTCCCGCTGCTCCTCTCTTGGCACTGCTGCCATCTCTCGGTGCTGCTCCAGCTCTCCCCGGGGGCTGCGCAGCGTGGGGAAACAATCCCTCAGCCCCGGCATGTGGGAACTCTCAGCCAGCCTCTGCGTCCTCTGCAAGAGAGTAGAGCTGAAATAAAAACTTCACCCGCCGTGGCCGGGCTGTCCCTTCCTCTGCCGCCGCTACGGTGCGACTCAGTTCCCTGCGGCGCGGCGGGCGGGAGCCACACGGAGCTGCGGCGCCGGGGAAGGGGAAGGGGAAGGGGAAAGGGAAGGGGAAGGGGAAGGGAAGGTGCCCGCCCGCGGCCAGCCCGGGCCCGGCATCGGTCCCGGCCCCCATACCAATCCCGAGCCCGACGCCGCTTCGATCTCCCGACGAGGGAGAGGCGGCACCCTCGGGAACGCACCGGCAGACCCGGCAGGATCCGAACGCCCCATCCCGGCTCCGTCTGTGGGCTCCATCACCCGCTTTCCGTCAGCCCCGTCCCGGCATGGTAGCAGGAGGGGGCACCGAGTCCAGGCTGGGGTTTGCCCAGTCCTGGCCCCAGTGCGGCCGTGGTGCCCCGTCCCCGAGACCCGCAACCCGCCCGCCGGGGGAGAGGCAGCCCCGCTCCGGGAGCGGACACCGGCGGGACTCGGTCTCACAGCCCCGTCCCCAGGCGCGGCCCCGCCGCAGCGCTGCGGGCTCCGAGCGGTCCCCGCCGGGAGCAGCCCCGGGGCCGGGGCTCGCACAGCGCCGAGCGGGGGTCCCGGGACAGCGGCGCGGGGCCACGGAGTGCGGGACGGGGCCGGCACAGGTGCGGCGGGGCCGCGACCGGGGCCGGGGGTGGGGGGGCCGAGCGCCGCCGGGGTCTGCCGGGGGTCCCGGGCGGTGCCGCCTCTCGCCCGTCGGGCGGATGGAGGCGCCATCGGGGCCGGGATCGGTGCCGGGCCCGGGCCGGCCGCGGGCGGGCGCTGCCGGGTGCGGGATCGCGGCGGTTCCCGGGGCGGGCGCGGAGCCGCCGGGAGGGCCCGGCACCCGCAGGGCGCCCTCTGGCGGACACGGAGCGCGGTGCGAGCGCGGCGCCCCCGCGTGGCCGCGGGACGGCGGTGCGGGGGGCGGGGCCAAGGAGGGGCGGGGCCGGCACAGGTGCGAGCAGGGCGGGGCCACAGAGCGCGAGGCGGGGCCGGAACAGGTGTGAGGGGCGGGGCCACGGAGCGCGTGCGCAGCTCGGGACAGCAGAGCGCGTGCGCAGTTTGGGGCCGGCACAGGTGCGAGCAGGGCGGGGCCACGGAGCGCGGGGCGGGGCCGGCACAGGTGCGCGGGGCTCCAGGGCGCCTGCGCGGGGCGGGGCCGAGGGCATTTAAAGCCCGGAAGCCGCCGCAGGCGCCATTTTCTCCCCAGCGCTCGGGGGTGTCGGCTGCGGCCGGTGCGGGCTCCCCAGGCGGGGCCCACGTGAGGTTCCCTCTACCCCTCTTTTCTCCTTCTCCTACCCCTTACCCCTCTCCTCCCTAGCTCCCCATTCCCTCCTCTCCCTGCCCCTCTGTGCACCTCGACCCCCCACTCCTCACTCCTCTCTCCTCTCCCTCTCCTCTCCCTCTCCCTCTCCCTCTTCCTCTCCTCTCCTCTCCTCTCCTCTCCTCTCCTCTCCTCTCCTCTCCTCTCCTCTCCTCTCCTCTCCTCTCCTCTCCTCTCCTCTCCTCTCCTCACGTCGTTCCCTTTCCTGTCCCCTCCTCTCGCTGTTTTCCAGCCCGACCCCCCTCTAATCCCCCTCCAGCTCTTCTCCCCACACCTCATTCCGCCTGTACCCCACTGCTCCTCTACAAACCCCGACTCCTGCCTCTGTTCTTCCTTCTCGTTCTCCCTCCATCCTCCCTGCCCATCCCGACCCTGCCTCCCCTTCTGCTCCCCTGTCCTCCTTAGCCCCCTTATTCCCGTTGTCTCTCCCTTATCTTGCCTCTCTCTCCGTTATCCCCCTGTTTCCCTGCCTTATCCCCCTGTCTCTCTCCCTTATCTCTCTCTCCCTTATCCCCCTGTCTCTCTCCCCTATCTCCCCCTGTCTCTCCCTTGTCCCCCTGTGTGTCCCCTGTTCCCCTCGCTGTGTCCCCGCAGCCGCGGGGTTCGGGGTGCCGGATAATAAAGCCCCGAGGGCCGGAGCCGGCGCCCCTGGCTTGGTTCAAAAGGGCCGGGATCCGCTCTGCGCTCCCCCCTTGCAGATGCCACCAGTGCCCGCAGTGCCGGGCTCCGGCTGTGCCTGCATCACACGGGGCTCAGGGCGGGCCCTCCTCAGGAGGGGTCCTGGGCTGGGCTGGGGGAGTGGGGCTGGGGGATGGGCCCCTCATGGGGAGGGGGTCCGGGGGGGTTGGGGTTGGGGGTGGGATTGGGGGGCGGGAGGGAGGGCGGGGGGGGGGCGGGAGGGAGGGAGGGGCCCCTCCGGAGGAGGGGTCCCGGGGAGGGGCGGGGGGCGGGCCCCCTCCGGAGGGGGGGGTCCGGGGTGGGAGGGGCTGGGGGGGTCCGCCCCCCTTAACCCCTCCCAGCCCGGACCCTCCCCTCCGGACGGGGTCTGCCCCGGCCCTCCCCGGACCCCTCCTCCGGACAGGGCCCCGGGGGGGGTAGCAGAGGGGGGTCACGTCACTCTGGGCCGTAATTGCACATTTGTGTCGCACAACAGCAGTCTCCCTCCTTCCTGACACCCCCCCCACCCGCCCCTCCCTCCCCCCCGGGGCCCTGTCCGGAGGAGGGGTCCGGGGAGGGCCGGGGCAGACCCCGTCCGGAGGGGAGGGTCCGGGCTGGGAGGGGTTAAGGGGGGCGGACCCCCCCAGCCCCTCCCACCCCGGACCCCCCCCCTCCGGAGGGGGCCCGCCCCCCGCCCCTCCCCGGGACCCCTCCTCCGGAGGGGCCCCTCCCTCCCTCCCGCCCCCCCCCCCGCCCTCCCTCCCGCCCCCCAATCCCACCCCCAACCCCAACCCCCCCGGACCCCCTCCCGCCCCCCGGACCCCCTCCCCATGAGGGGCCCATCCCCCAGCCCAGCCCAGGACCCCTCCTGAGGAGGGCCCGCCCTGAGCCCCGTGTGATGCAGGCACAGCCGGAGCCCGGCACTGCGGGCACTGGTGGCATCTGCAAGGGGGGGAGCGCAGAGCGGATCCCGGCCCTTTTGAACCAAGCCAGGGGCGCCGGCTCCGGCCCTCGGGGCTTTATTATCCGGCACCCCGAACCCCGCGGCTGCGGGGACACAGCGAGGGGAACAGGGGACACACAGGGGGACAAGGGAGAGACAGGGGGAGATAGGGGAGAGAGACAGAGGGATAAGGGAGAGAGGGGAACAACGGAGAGAGACAGGGGAGTAAGGCAGGGAAACAGGGGGATAAGGGAGAGAGACAGGGGGATAACGGAGAGGGAGAGGGGGATAAGGGAGAGGGAGATAAGGGAGAGATAGTGGGATAAAGGAGAGAGAGGCAAGATAAAGAAGAGCTAGCGGACAGAGAGGGGACATAAAAGGGACAGAGGGAGGATAAAGGGGCCCAAGAGGGGATAAGGGGGACAGAGGGGCGACAAGGAGGTGCGTAGGGGAGATAGGGGGAGAAAAGGAGAAGCAGGGGAAGGTAGGGAGATAGAAGGGGGACAGAGGGGAGAGCCAGGCTGGGGACCGGGGTGAGGAGGGGGCCGGCAGGAGAGACAGAGCAGGAACAGAGGCGGGGGTCAGGCTGGGTAGTGGGTGAGGATGGAGCAGGAAGAATGGATAGAGCAGGAACAGAGGCGGGGGTCAGGTTCAGCAGTGGGTGAGGAGAGGACAGGCAGGAGGGGCAGGGAATGGTCGGGGTGCGGAATAGGGCAGGGAGGGGACAGAGGGAGCGGGCGGTTTGCGGGGCAGACGGGGGAGGGCGGTACAGGGGGAGAGGTGGAAGGGGAGAAAAGCAGAAGGAGCAGACAGAAGGAGAGAGAACCTCACGTGGGCCCCGCCTGGGGAGCCCGCACCGGCCGCACCCGGCACACCCGAGCGCTGGGGAGAAAATGGCGCCTGCGGCGGCTTCCGGGCTTTAAATGCCCTCGGCCCCGCCCCGCGCAGGCGCCCTGGAGCCCCGCGCACCTGTGCCGGCCCCGCCCCGCGCACGCGCTCTGCTGTCCCGAGCTGCGCACGCGCTCCGTGGCACCGCCTCGCGCTCTGTGGCCCCGCCCCTCACACCTGTGCCGGTCCCGCCCCTCCTTGGCCCCGCCCCCCGCACCGCCGTCCCGCGGCCACGCGGGGGCGCCGCGCTCGCACCGCGCTCCGTGTCCGCCAGAGGGCGCCCTGCGGGTGCCGGGCCCTCCCGGCGGCTCCGCGCCCGCCCCGGGAACCGCCGCGATCCCGCACCCGGCAGCGCCCGCCCGCGGCCGGCCCGGGCCCGGCACCGATCCCGGCCCCGATGGCGCCTCCATCCGCCCGACGGGCGAGAGGCGGCACCGCCCGGGACCCCCGGCAGACCCCGGCGGCGCTCGGCCCCGGTCGCAGCCCCGCTCGGCGCTCCGTGGCCCCGCCCCTCACACCTGTGCCGGGCCCCCGCCTGTCCCGGGGCCCTCGCTCGGGACCCCGCTCGGCCTCTGTGAGCCCCGGCCCGGGGGCTGCTCCCGGCGGGCACCGCTCGGAGCCCGCAGCGCCGCGGCGGGGCCGCGACCGTGGCCGGGGGTGCGGGGACCGAGCCCCGCCTGGGTCTGCCGGGGGTCCCGGGCGGTGCCGCCGCTCCCCCGTCGGGCGGATCGCCGTGTGGGCCCGGGCCTCCGCCGGGGATCCGGGCACGGTCGCGCTCCGCATGCGGGGAGCCGGGGCCGTGCCGGGGCCCGGCAGGACGGCGGCAGCGGCGTTTCCCGGGTGCCCGCGATGTTCCGGGAGCCAGGGCGGCCGCTCTCTGTCCCTCCACGTGCCCGCCCTCGGTGGCCCCACGAGCACACCTGGCCTAGGAGGTGGCACTGACCGCGCCGTGGTCCCCGCTCTGCCTTCAGCGTTTCCTGCCCTTCGTGCCTTCGGAACTTAGGGAGTTTCGAACAGCGACTTTTTCCCTGCCACCAATAAGGTGCAGCTCATCTGACAGCTGCCAGGTGAAATCTGATGCTCTCCTTTCAATTTCTCTGCACATCACGCTCTCCAATGGCAAAACTTCTGTTTTTAAAAATCCCGTTAAGGTATTTAATCTTTATTTCCAGTCGGGGAAGGTCCTGCCTGGGATGGAAATGGCTAAAAAAGAGAAAACTTAAAAATGGCAAAACCAGATGCTGCCACGTGAGTCAAAGCAGGGAAAGCCTCGGGATGTCCAAGGTTTGTTTTATTGTCACGTCTGAAACCTCTGCTAATGCCAGTGCCACCCTTATTTCCCCCGAGGGACCCCCCAGGGCCGCCAGGATGTTCCCAGAATTGCATCTCTGGGGCCCCCATCCCCTCACAGCATTCAATGGCTCCATCCTGGGGACTTCTCACAGGGGAGCAGCGATTGCACTGAGAAATGAGAGAGACCTGTGATAAAAAACCTTTTCTTAAAGAATAAGATCAACAATTTCTCTACAGCAGTTGAGCACCTTCGATATCCATACGACACAGCATCTAATTCCATCTCCTGACTTGATCTTGGCAAAAGAAAGAGTCACCTGCCCTCAGTGTAAATATTTAGTACACAAAATACTGTCAAGAAGGTTATAAATAGCAAATTCTATGGAATATAGACATGTCATTGTCCTGATCCTGCTGAGCTTCCTCAGAACCCTTACTGGTTCCTGACAAGCCTGGTGTAAAAGCAGCAGCTCTGCATGGGAATACCTGCGCTCCGTGAGGCACCGTGAGGATATTCCAGCCTCAGCATGGAATTCTGGGCTACAGCTACAATTCCTTTTGCCTTACCAGAGTGACAGTGGCCCTCATTTGGTGCTGTCCTCTCATGGTTCATTTTGGAGTTGTGCTTCTCCACTTCCAGCAGGTTCCATAAGGACCCAAAGCAGATCCCAGCTGTCCAGTCTTGGGGAAAACACCTGCACCTGCCAGGAGCTCTGACTGCTTTTCCTATCAGCTCCTGAACAGTCTCAGGGCCACCACGAGGGAGTTAAAACCCCAAATCCTACAGAGTGAATAATCCAAAGGAAGAAATCCATTGTTGTCATAAAAAGCTTCAACACCTGTTTAAAATTCTATGGAAACAATGTAATGGATTCCCTGGAACCTCATTAATGCCAGGACTGGCCCCTACAGATGGCCTGACATTTTCTCCCCAAAATACTCATTGTACTTCACAGAGCAGCTCAAGTTTTACACCAAAATTATCCTGACACGTTCACTGCTGACAACCTCCTTTTTACCTCAAAATGTTCATTCAGTCCATTACAAATTACCTCAAGTTTTACCCTCAAAATGTTAATCTTGTCCCCTGTGGATGACTTGGATTTTACTACCAAAACCCTCCACTATTTACCTCTAACTAATCCCTAAAATATTAATTCTGTCCCTTACAGATTACTTCAGGTTATTCACCCAAATGTTCTTTGTTCCTTACAGATTATCTCAAATTTTAAAGCAAAAACTTCACTTTGTCAGTACACTACTGACTACCTCCGTTTGCCTCAATTTTTTCTTTCTTTACAGACTCAGCAGACAAGATTTTTCCTACCTGTTACTATTAACTACTTCATTTACCTCACAATGCTCATTCTCTCCCTTTCACAGCCTCAAGTTTTAATCCCAATTTTTTCCATGCCTATCTGCTAATGACCACCTAATTTTTACCTCAGGATTTTCAGTCACTCCTCTACAGGTTAACTCACATTTGAACTCCAAAACATTCATTTTGTCCCTATAGATTACTTCTATTTTCCCACCAAACCACCCCCCCCACACACACACACCAATTACCTCTATCCTATCCCAAATATTCATTCTATCCACTATAGATTACCTCTGGATTTTCCCCTGAAATCTTCCCTACCTGTCCAGTACTTTTAACCTCATTTTTAACCTCAAAAGGTTGTTTTATCTCCTCTACACATTACCTCATACCCCTAAAATTTTCTGTGCCTGTCCACTGGTCACTCCATCTGTTTACCTCAAAATGTTCATTCTCTACCCTGGAGCTTAACTCAGTTTTTAGCCACAAATATTTCCCTAATGTGTGCTACTGATTACCTAACTCTTAACTCAAAATTTTCATTTACTCTGCTAGAGGGTTATCACAAATTCCACCAAGATTTTCCCTACTTGGCCAGTACTGATTTACCTCAGTTTTACCTCAAAATATTTATTCTCTACCCTGGAGATTATCTCAAATTTTAGCCCCCAATATATTGCTACCTTTGCACTACTTATTACCTCAGTTTATCTCAAGATGTTCATTCTCTCCCCTAGAGATTACCCCAGGTTTTGCCCCCAAAATATTCCCTCTGTCCACTTCTGATCAGCTCATTTTCCCCTCAAAATCTCCATTCTCTGCCAATACAGAGTACCTCAAGTTACTCCCAAATTATTCCCTGCATGCCACTTCTGATTACATCATCTTTCCCTCAAAATATTCACTCTCTCCCCCAGAAAGTACCTCAAGCTTTTCCCCCATAAATTTCCCTTCATTACTCATTACCCACATTTTTACAATAAATTGATCATTCTCTACCCTCAAGATTACCCCATCCTTTACCTCCCAAATTGTCTTCTCTGCACACTATTGATTTCCTCATTTTTACCCCAAAATGTGCATTCTCTCCCCATAGCTATTCCCTGAAAATGCCACCTCACTCCCCTCCGCATCCCCTCACATTTTCCTACACAAACACACGTTGGGTCCCCTATAAATTGCACCAAGTTTTCAGCCAAAAGTGTCACCTCTGTCCCCTCTAAGTTATGCCAGGTTTTCCCAGCTTGGAGCTGCAAGGAATTCAGGCAGGTGAAATGATATCAGGGAATACCTGTAAACAGAGATTTCACCTAGGGTTTAACCTCCAAAGTATTCATTGTACCTTACTTGGCAGCAAACCCAAAAACTCCCCTACCTGGACGCTACTGATTACCTGAGCTGACCTCAAAATGGTCATGCTCTCCCCTAGATGTTACCTCAGATTTTACTGACAAAAGTTTTCCTACCTGTGCACTCCTGATTGCCTCCATTTACTTCTAATTATCCGTTCTCTGCCCAGTGGACTACCTCAAGTTTGCTCTGAAAATTTTCCCTGCTTATGGAAAATACTACTACTTCACTATGGATTACCCCACTTTACCTCAAAATGTTCATTCTTCCCCCTACAGATTAACTAAAGCTTCACTCACAATATTTTCCCTGTCCACTAGTGATTACCTCATTTTTACCTCAAAAATGTTCATTCTCTGCCCTAAAGGTTATTTCAAGTTTTACCCCCAGAATTTTCCCTGTCTGTTCCCTACTGACTCCCTCAATTTACCTTAAATTCCATTGCAACCCTGCCAGCTCTGAGCTACTCCCAAGTGCCTGGAGTGGTTTGGGGAGTGGCAGGAGAACATCCCACCTTATGTTTTGGAAAATATAAGGTAATAAAATAAAAATTCACTTCTTTCTCTGACCCATAAGCAAAGTGTGTAGAACAACACAGACTGATCATGGAAGGCCTGATTCAGTGGTGGGGAAAACAAGCCCTAAACAAAATAAACCACCCCACATTTCAAGGTAAAGACATGCTGCTTCCCTAACAGGAGCACACAAAACTAATTTAAACCAGAAAGGAAATGACAAAGCAGAAAGAGAGCCAAAAGACATGCTCTCCATTGATACCCTCTCTGGTTGCCGATTCCAAAGAAAACTCCTCACGGATCAAAAGTAATTGCTAATAATTTTTCCTCAGTAAAAATTACTGGCATAGGTTTCTCAGAGACTCTGTCCTCAGAGGGAAACACAACCCTCCTGTTTCTGGCCTCCTTGGAATCTCCAAGTCCATACAACCCCGTGGACAGCACATCCCTGAACACAAGGGTAAATGGAGTTTTAACCAGATCCCGGTAAACAGCAGAGCTGTGCTGACATTTCCCACTGAGCTAATCCCAACAGACAGGAAAAGGGAAATGTGGCAAGCACATTTCTCTCTCTCTCAGGATTTTTCATTGAGGTGCACAGAGAGGAATGTGCTTGCCACAGGGAAGTGTGTCCCCTTGACTTACCCCACAGCACATGCAGGAGCAGGTGTCCTCCAGAGCAGGCCATCAGGGCTGGAATCTCTGGGGTTTGGCTGCTCAATCCCACCCAAACCCAAAGGTTTTGGCATAGCTGGGTCAAATTAAATGATTTTTCCTGTCCTGAAAGAGAGAAGAAAAGGAAAATTAAGTCCTCTGTGCAAGTCAAAAGCTCCTGGCTTTCACATATTTGTTCTCATTGCTTATTATAGAGCTTTTAATTTAAAAAAAGGAGAGGTGGCAGCCATATTAAATACATAAGTGCCCTTCTCCAGGTTTTTTATTAGATGGAACAGTGAGGAATGAGCCCTGAACAGAGAGAACAGGATAAACACTGTGGAGAAAAAACACCAAGCAGCAGCCCCTGTGCTTGGCAGGGGGCTGGGGCATCCAATTTCAGGCTACTGGCTTCCTTTTCCTTCTTCTGCAGCAATTGGTGTGGTGGCCTAAAAGCCACCTTCCTGCTTGCCACTCCCTCCACATTTTCTTCTTCAAGGGGGATGTGGCTGCAGCTCACCAGAGGCAAGAAAACTGCCTTTCAATTCCATACAAAACCTACCTGAAAAGACCAGGACAGCAGGAGCAGCAGGAATTAGTGTTTCTGCTCACAGGTGTTTTCACTGTGCTTTGCTTCACAAAGGCTTTCCTGCCAAGCTCATTTCAATCTTACCTTATCCTGAAGAATAATTTTGAAAGTTCAGTTTGTGGAGAACTGCTTCATCTTTTGATTATTCCTAATTTGGAGTTGTTAGTGCTACACTTGCCATGATCCTTAGGGCTCGAGGAACTTTCCAGATTGACCCAAATCTTCCCATCCAGCTTCCTCTGCTCAGTGCCCCTTGTACCAGCTCACTGCCCCTTCAGAACCAGCAATGGATCTACTTGAGCCCCGGGGCCTGTGGTGCCATGTCAGCCCAGGGCATGGAAATGGCCACAGAGCTCTTTCTGCAGCCACAACATCCCCAGACTGGATTTCCAGTTAAGGATTTTGTTCCCTGCACAACGGGGACCCTGTCAGTGCTTTGCTGCTGTCAGCCAGTGCCTCAGGCCGATAACCTGCCAGGGAGGAATGTCTGTGCCACAGGAACGTCATTCCAGACCTGGTGCTGCAAACCCTTTGCTCCTCACACCGGCTCCTACGGGACAGAACTGCCACTGCAGGCAGAAATGCTCCTTTGGGGAACACCACAAGCCATCTGTGAGGTCCCACTGGAATTCCATCTCCTGTACAAGCTGTGAGAAGCACTGAACCAAGCCATGTCCTTGCAGTCCATCCAGCACTGACACAGCTGCTGCCAGCTGAAATTCTCCCTGACACCTCTCCTTCCCTGCCTGGAAGGCACCCCTTCCACATCCTGCACTCTTACCTCCTTGAAAACAAGAGCTGCATCCTCCTGGCTCTGGGCAGCTGTGGTGACTGTGCCCAGGGCAGGTGACACCAGCAGTGGGTCACACCAACGCCGAGCAGCCTCGGGCCTGGGCTCTGCTGCTTGCAGGGAAACGGCGGCCAAGCAGGGATGCTTTTCCTCTCTGCAGAAACAAGCAGTGACCAAAAACGACGGGGCTGGGACAGCAGAGCAGCCAAACCTGCCGACTTGCCCACTGCCACAGGGTCCTGTGGCCAGGCATGACCCAAAGCCACACCCAGCACGGCATCAGGGGAGCTAAACCGTGAACTTGGGCATTCACCAGCATCGACACCGTCACACGGCATTCTCACACGGTGTCCCCAGCGCCAGCTGAGAGTGGAACAAAACCACCCAGAGCTGGCGCCGCCTGTCCACGCCAGAAGCACCAAGCCCGGTCCGGCTGGCAGAGATGGTTTTGGGGCTCTGAAAGGAGCCCAGGTTTCCCAAACCGCTCCTCCGGTGCCCCCGTGTGGCGGCCGCGACCGCAGCGCGCTGCTCGCAGCTAAGGGCCAGAACCGCTGGCTGCTACTTGTGTGTTTCCCGCTGATTGATATTTGTGTGTTTCCCGCTGGTTGATATTTGTGTGTTTTCTGCTGGTTGATATTTGTGTGTTTTCTGAAAGGGGTTGTCTGACCTGACAGTGTTGTCTCGGAATGCTCGTGTCTTCGCCCTGCTTGTCCCCGCGGATTTCTCCCTGAATGAAACCCGGATTTTCCTGTGGTTATGGAAGCAGTTTTGTTCACCTCCTCCTACCTCCTCAGGGTAAGGCGCACAATTCCTGACTGGAGAAGGTAGGAACACTTTGAGTTACATCACACCTTTGAGGCAACCAGACTATTAATTAGCACATGTATATTTTTGGGGTAGTTTGTAGAATCGTCTAATAGTTGACAGGTTGAGCCAGGAAATGTGAAATGCTGAAATTCACTGAAGGAGAACCCTGGACTGAGAAGCTTGAATGGAAGTGAAGGGAGTCCCTGGCCCATCTGTTGTACTCCTCCAGTCACTGCAGCTGAAAAATTAACTCTGAGAACTTTCCTTTGATCCCGATTTTCCTCTCATCTTTCCTGTGATTTTGAGACTCAAGGAGTGGGGAACATCCTGATCTACACAGACTGATAACAACACAAGTAAAACGGCCCATTTGACAAATTTTGTCTGTTATCTCCTGTCTGCTTAATAAATAATTCATTTTGTGAACAGAGCTGATCTGCCGTCCTTAGAACTTGTGGGCCAGAGCGAGTTCTTAAATTTTAAGTGCTGACAAAAATCTGAGGCTAAGGCAGGGCTTGCCTGAAGCTGCCACTCATCCCGTGACAACCAGGAGCCCGAGGATGCTCTGGGAATTGCAGTTCACAGCCTCAGGCAGCCCTGCACGGGAAAGCCAAGTGGGTTTTCCTCTTGCCAGAGAGGAAAAGACACAGCAGGAGGAGCTGTGGGAACCTGAAACGTCTGTGTAGTTCGGAAGCTGCACACCCCTAAAGCTTTCCCACATGTGCTCTGTACTCCCACGTGCACTTCCAGCACTCTTCAAGAGAGTTTAAACAAGGATGAGCTGACTTAGTGACAGCACAGCGTTAGCTCAGCGACATCAGGACACTCACTAGACAACACTCACTATGGATGGCACAGCTTCAGGGCTCCAGCTTTTCAGTGCAGCTCCACTAATGGAAACCTAATGGAAAACACCTAACGGGAAACACCTGGCAACAATTCTCATTAACCCAGGAGTGCCAGTGCATCACCTGTGTGTTACCTCAGCAAGTGCAGCTTCATGTTCACCCACTATAGTGGCAGGCACTTGACTGAGATAAAGACATCTATAATGCATTCTTTTATGCTGGTTTCCGAGAGATTTATGTGCTCCTGGCATTGTTTCGATGCACTTGAACCTGGGTTCTGCTCCTTGCTGTGCTCTCAGTCTTAAAGAAGAGCTTGGATATCATCCGTGATGCAACTCTAGTTGATGAAGTTACTGCTGCAAACAGACAGAAATCAATGGCTGGAGAAATTAACGCAGAAAAAAACCCTGTGTGCTTCCCAGTCCCTGCCCAAACATACCCCAGTTCTCAACTGAGAGCCTAAATCCTGTTCTTATCGTAGAAACTCCATTATTTCATATAGTTATGTTTTATAGGAAAGCTTTGCAGGGCAATTGCCTCTCCCAGCATCAACAGCAACCTTCAGCACTCCACCAGCCCCACAGGAAATGCCACCTAAAGCTTAGACAACACAAACTGAGCAAAATGCATCATTTCAACACGAAAAAGATCAGTAAACAACGGATTTAGAAAATATTCCCCTCATAATCTGCACGGGGAGAGGCTCTGGGATGCCAAGGCAACCTCAGAGATCAAGAGATTCTCATCCTTGCCATGGCTTTACCGGGGGTCACGGAGTACCTGCCCCGCAGCACATCACACACTGAAACATCACTCCAATTTCCGAACATCACAAATAGACGCATTAAACTGTATTTTTACCTCACCGAAGCCGGCAGGAGCATCCCCAAACCAGAAAATTTAAAAGGCCGCCTCAGGCACCGGTTCTTATATACCTTTGGCCGGCTCGGGATTGGCTGGCGCCGTGAGGCGATCGCAGCGCTGATTGGGCAGCGGGAGGCGAGCCTCTGTCCCGCCCCGCCCTCCCCCGTTCCCGCCTCCCGCGGCCGAAGGGAGAGATCGTGTGAGGGGAGGGGACGCCGTGTCCCAAATCCCAGCAAATCCCCGTTCTCCTGTCTTTTCTGGCAGCGCCAAGCACTGATTCCGTTTCCTAAATCGGATGTGGAGTGAGTGAAGGTGCTGGCTTGTGGGAGAAATGTTCCTCCCGGGCATAAAGTCGGAGTTGTTCCCTAGGGCAAATGGACATTCTGAGATGAAAATGAGTTTTTTCTAAGCGAATTTGAGATAGCCTATAGTGCGGAAAATGAAACTTTTGAGGTAAACTGAGTAGTGCACAGGTAGGTAAAGCTTTGAGGATGAAATTTAGGTAAGGTGTAGGGAAGAGAATGATCCTTTCGAGACAGTGAACAGTAGGGAATGTCATAAGATGGAAGCCACTCCCATTTACCTGAGGGAGGGCTGCCCTACGGAATGGCTTTACCTGAGACTTGGCTCCTGTAGGGCCTTACAGAGTAAGCCACAGTGCTCTGTGATCCTTGCACAGATCCCATTCCTCCAGTGTCACTCTTGTCCCTGCTGAGGTTTGTCCGAGCCAATGGGCTCTCAAGTGTTTTGTCCCCTGCTCGTAGTGAAATCTCAGTCTTTTTGGGTGACTCCTATCCCCCACAACATCAAATCGAGGTTCCCAAAAAACACACCATCAAACCCGTCTTTTATCTTTTATTTCTCAAATTTCCATTTCCATTTGTTTCTCTAGCTGCAATAATAATGGATGCGACAGAAAGAACAGCAACAAAGGGGAATAAATGGAATGTGACGGAAAACGCTAAATTTTGTCATTTGAGCAGGACCCAGCTGGCGTTCACAAGGTCCGCAAGAAAATCCAGGGACCGCTGGGCTCCAGCCCGTGTCTGCAGTATTTCAGTCCATGGGAGCTACAGGATAAGGGATTCCTCACAGGCTGAAATGTGACCATAAATAGGGTTCAAGCAGCCCAGCTCCAGCCGCTCGGGGAGCTTCACGGAGTCACAGCGCTTTTCACTCAAGCCCATTGTCGCAGGGCTCCTCGAGCTCCTCCACCAGCAAATCCTGCTGCTTATTCACCCCGTTCCCTTTCTTGGCTGTCAGGGGAGCCGGGTCCTGGGGCAGCTGGCGGCGGGCAGCCGGCAGGGCGGCATGGCCCGGCGCCGGCTGGGAACAGGCCGCCCTGGAGCAGAGCTGGAGCTTGAGGACGGCCTGGAAGCCCCGGCGGAAGTTCTCGTTGCAGAAGCCGTAGATGATGGGGTGGATGCTGCTGTTGAAGAAGGCCAGCCAGTGAGCCAAGGGGTAGATGTAGATGTTGATCAGCTGCAGCTGGAGGTCGGAGAGGCTGGCGTAGTCCGACAGCAGCATCAGGGTCCACAGGGGAAGCCAGGACAGGGCGAAAAGCAAAGTGACAAGGACGAGCATTTGAATGGCTTTTCGTTTCCTCTTCCACGCGCCGTGCCGCTGCTCCTGGCTGCGCTTCCCCGCCCCAGGCACGGCGGCGTGGGAGAGGGAGACGCTGATCCTGGCGTACGTGAGCACGATGAGCGACAGGGGAGCCAGGTAGATGTTGGCAAAGAGAACCGTCGTGTAGATCTTCCTCATTGCCGGGTCCGGCCACTCCTCCCGGCACCAGAACACCGGGCGGGTGGCGTTGCCGGAGCCCAGGAGCACCTGGAAACGCTTCTCCTCCTGCACCTGCAGCAGCACTGCCGAGGGACACGTGATGGCCACGGCCAGCACCCAGATGACCGCGATGGTGGCCACGGCAGCGGGAACGGTCAGCTTCTGCTTGAACGGGCGCACGATGCACCGGAACCTGCGGCCAGGGCGCCGGAGAAGACGTTGAAGGAACACTTCCTTACCCAGGCAAGGATGCACACAACATTTTAAACTGACTATTTTTCATCCTCCCTGTCAGTTGCTGCCTGTGCTGCTCCACTTAACCAAGGCAGGTATTAACACCTCTGCTATCCAGCTTCAAATTGGCTGAGGAGCAAACCAATTCCAGGCAGGCTAGGATAGCCCAGTTCCACCATCTCTAAGAGACACCGGTGGAGGAGCAGATTGCTCCTTAGACCTGCCCACAATTTATTTTGCTTATGAGCAAAATGCATCTGATTTATTGTGGTGTTGGGAGGGTTAATGAATGGGCTCAGGGTGGTCAGGGGGCCAGGGGAGACGAGAGTGATGGTTACAGACTCTGCAGAATCTCACCTGTCCACAGCAATAGCAACCAGAGTGAAGACAGAGGCAGAAACAGAGATTCCTTGGACCATCCCGCTCATCTTGCACACCAGGCTCCCAAAGGGCCATCCTGCAAGGAAACAGGCATTTTGGAATTGCTGCCATCTCACTGCAGGACTCTGCTTAAAATCGTTTGCTGTCATCTTCCATTTCCCGAGTGGAACTATAGACTCACGGAGTGGTGTGGATTGGAAGGGAACTCCTAAAGACCAGGAACACCGTGCCGTGGGCAGGGACTCCTTCCACTAATGCAGAACACCCAGAGAGCCCCCCGGACACGTGCCCCTGGCTCTCCCTGCCCCAGGGGCGCCCAGCCCACCTGCAATGATGTTGTCCAGGAGGGTGGTGGGCATGCAGAAGAGCCCCACCAGCAAGTCACTGACGGCCAGGTTCAGGATGAACAGGTTGGTGACCGTGCGCATGTGCTTGCTCCACAGGACGATGAAGCAAACCGCCCCGTTGCCCACCATGCAGAGGAGGAAGATGAGGAGGTAGGAGGTGATGAAGACAGCAGCCATCCAAGGCTGGTGGAGGTAAAAGTCCACGTAGGAGACGTTTCCTTCCAAGGAAAGGTACTTGTATGTCCCGTTGTAGTTCAGCAAATCCAAGTGAGGCCAATCCAGTGAAGAGTTTGAGTCCATTCTCCTCCTTGTGTTCTCCTCCTTGTGCCCTAAAAGACATTTGTAAAGAGGTCATTTTAGTCTGCTTGCAACTGATCTGAAGCCATGTGATGATATTATTATTATTATTATTATTATTATTATTATTATTATTATTATTATTATTATAGCTTTGGGTGCACTGTGTGCTGAAATAAGCGTAAAGCTCGCGTGCACCCTGGCAGCAGTGAGGTGGCTGAGCAGCAATCACAGAAAAGCCACTAACTCCATCACTGAAAAAGAGGGATTAAAGCTTTCTAAAGGCAGAAGCCTTCTGCCTGCACGTATCCAAATGCAGCCCCATTTCATGGACATGAGATGGTTTTGTGTGCAGTTGGTTGATTTCATTCCCTGCTCACAAGCTATGTAACTCCAAGCCTGCAATGAAGAAGGACCACACTTATGTCTGAAACATGCTGAGCTACAAGAGAGCTGGGTTCATTTCCAGGCAGGTAACTTGACTTGGAGAAAGCATTCTGAACTTTTTTCCACATATATTTTGTCTCCCAGATGAGGATGCCTAAAGAAGCAGGGGGCAAAATTAATTGGTAGCAGCAGGCATGAAATTAAAGTATGAGTGTAGGTGCTTTTAAGATGCTTCAAATTCATTAATAGAAAAGGAATTTAAATTTTGGCACAAGTTATCTGAATCCTGATGAGCTTGTATGAAAGCAAAGCCTCTGCAAGTGCTTTATTTTCAGGAAGCAAGTGCAGTAAAAAAAAGTATTTATTCTGCTGTGCCTCAGGTTTGGAACAAGCAGAGCAGTGAAAAACCCATCGTGCTCTGGTATCTTGTGCCTGTTTAGAAATCAGCAGCAGTGCAGTGTTTTAATGAGTCTGTATTTTACATACTTATTAAATGCCTGCACAGCCAGGTAGGGAGACAAAAATCTGGAATCCCTCACCAAAAACCGGCTGCTTGTGGGTTTGAACAAGTGTAGGAATAGTTGTACAATCTGTGGGGCTGTCCTTACAAAGAAAGGCTTATTTATCTTGCTTAGGTTTTACTCAATATGCTTCCAAAATAATTGGAAGTGATCTTATTGAGGTGTCTGATGTGCCAAATTCTTTCCCCAGCCAGAGCTCAGAGTCAGCCTTGTGCTGACTTGTTTTCAACAAGTCAGCTGCTTCCTTGTTTGGAAGCAGCACTGGTGCACTTGCACCCCAACCTGGGCTCAAGGTGGGGAACGCTGGCAGAATGCAAACACAGATATTTGACAAAACGAGTTCACTCTGTTCCTTTAATCCCAGACCTGCAGTTGGGCTTTATAAATCCCAGCAGATGCTGTCTCAGCCCATTAAAAATCAGCATTCCTCCTGCTCCCTTAGACTTACTGTTGCTCCCTTTGCTGCTCTTCCCCACATTACTATTATTACTATTATTATTATTACCCACTAATTGTCTTCCGTAATCTTTTGCTTCCCAGAGGAGTTGCTTTAGGGAGACACTGTGGCCAGGGGAAGGTGGCTTTTGGCTACCACCACACTCCAAGTCCCCATGCCCAGCTGTCCCTGTGCTGTCCCCAGAGGTGCCTTTCCTTCCTTACCTGCTGGAGTTTGGCTTTTTGAGGGGACTCTGATGATCCGAGGGAGAAGTTCTTGGTCATGCCATGACAGGGCTGTCCCTTATCACACTAAAATCAGGAGGAACAATGGTTATTCTGGATATATATTTTGTGTTTTCTCTCTGTTTCTGACACGGTGTTGTGAGGCAGCAGCTTCTAATATCTCCAGTAATGATCTCTGGATTAGTTTTTGTCCATAGCTGGTAAACAAGAAGTTGTAAACAGCCTTGAGGCAAAACTGGAGCTGAGTCTCATCCCAGTTGCACTAATGAAATTTTGACTGTGGCAGACATAGGGAAGTGGCTGTACAAACACTGCAGATGACAGGAAATGGAAAAGCTCCACGGATTTCCATTATCCTGAAGCTGAGGGGGAGGAGGATTGGCTGGAAGGAGAAATTAAGCCAGTGCCTTGTGTTTTCACAGGGACCTTGCCTGCTAAAACAAGCAGTGATAAATAATGGAGAGAGGCACAGAGGACAGAAACATAAATCATCTAAGAAAAGGAAAAAAATTATGCAATACCTAATTGTTATAAGATGATAAATAACAGTAATTTGCTCCCACGTGGTAACTTGGTAAGAGCAAGGCCTCCCTTCTTCATTTAATACACCAGAGAAAATCTGCAAAGGAATAAAGTGGGAGGCTCCCTGAGTGAAAACCTGCCCCAACCCACACTGAATGCCCAAACACAGGAGGCTCATTCCCTACTGGTATCCCAGACACAGCCTCCACAGACAAATACACAGCGTAACATCTCACAGCCTGACCAGGACAATCTTGTACCTCTGGCTACAGAAATTCAGTTTAGAGTGGCAGTTAGAGTGGCAGTTCAAAGCCATTGTGAAATGATGGAATTATTTTTATGTTGGGCACATGGAAGAAATCCCCCGGAGCAGCCACCACTGCTTCAGCCCTGTGCACAACCCGCTGGGTTTGTCATCTTGATGTCTTGATTTTCATGTGTGAAATACCCTCACAGAATCCTCTGAGGCTGAAACAAAAATAAGGAAACTTCAGAGACAGCAGGAGCACGTAGTTGTACATGAAGAACATTTAATGTGGAAAGTGCTAAAAAATGTGTCCGTCCCTTGCCCTGAGCTCAGTAATGGCACAACAACAGAGGCTTCCCAGGGTTCCCAGTTCCCAAGGTTTCCCACCTTGGAAAATGATCCCTGGTCTGCTGAAAAGTGAGAATGTCCCAGGGGCAAAACACAGCCCCTGAAGGATGTCAAAAAGACCAGGACATTGGTCTGAGAAATAAGGGAGAGAGAAATTTATGGATCATCCTCTGCCTCAGGGGACCAGGAAGGGAACCAGTGACTGAAAAACTGAAATGCTGTTCCACAGGGACCCCATGCACAGGCCATGGGAATCCGGGCTCATCTTTGCTTTTCTTTCAGAGCAAGGGGGAGCTGCAGTCACCCCAAATCCCCCATTCCCAGTTCCTGCGGCTCAGGGAGTGGTGCAGGAGATGTTTGGTCTGGGTCATGCAGGGCTTGATCTGGGGACTCTGGGGATATTTGTGAATTAAGGTAATAGAACTTACTCTTCAAGTATTTAACTTCTTCATCCATCAGTATTTCCATGATATTTTATATGACATACCTCAGAGTGGTTTATCTCCAAATAAGCCCGAATATCCCAGTAGGTTTTCAGCTGGCAGAAAGGAGCTGTGGAAGAAAACACACCCTAAAAATAGCCAGTTGCAATCAAATAATTTTTTTCTCACTGACATTTACTTTCATAAAGAAAAACAAGTGCACCTTGGGAAGCAAATTTCTCATTTTGAAATGGGCAATCCCAGGGAGAAGTGCCAATCTTGGAGTTGCACACACATCTCCTCTCAATGGGCTTAAACTGCTTATCCTCCCCTCAGAGTCATTTATCTGCATAGTCTGAGCTGGGGCCAAAGAAAATAGTTTGTAGGTATTTCTTTTGAAGATAGATATTTCTTTTTAAGAGATCTCAAAGTTCAAATGATGAAGAACAAGGCTATTAGCAGAATGATTGTAATAAATACCAGACTTAGTTGCAGATTACTCATCCACTTGAGCTGGGAATAGAAAACATTTCACTCCAAAGCCAAATCGTAAATGTAAATCAGGAGAGGCAAATGGCAGGTGAGCCATTCACTACAAGTTTGTTATGGCTCTCTTTATATATTTTTATATATGTGTATATATATAATTTCTACCCTGCTTCATTAGAGCCGAGGCTGCTTACCTATTCCTTGTCATTAAAATCTTTTTTTTTTTTTTTCACTTGGTGCTTAGTCAACCTTTAAGCTTCTAAATATCTATTTTTTTTATTTGATGTGTCACAGGCTGTTTAAAATCTTAACTAAAATCTCAGCCAAATGTTCCCTGAAATCAGGTTAAAGTAAGATTTCCATGCCCAGGCACACTTATGCCAGCACTTTATTGAGAAGCCTGGCAAGCAATAAGATTTTAGCTGCCTTACCTTGGAAGCAAGTCATTGCTTTAAAAGCTTTCAGTAGGAAATTACTCAAGTTCTCCTGGGATCCAGTCTCCAAGTAGCAGTTTCCCATCCATCACTGGAAACTGGGCAGGGACCCCACGAAATATCTGGACTGGCCACAGCTTTTTCCCTGGAGAGATGCTCCAGTGAGTGCTGGGCTTTAGTCTATAGGAAGAGCTAAATCAATGATCCCTGCCGGGCTCTTGGCAGCACTAAATTCCCCACTTATGGGACATGAGCCTCCTAAATTGCACCTTTCAGTTCAGCCTCTGCTCATGAGTCACTCCCTGACAGCCCTGTCATTTGGGGCACTGAAACTGAGGAGAGTAATTGGGGAGCAGGTAGAAGGAGGCTTAAAAAAACAAAAAAAAAACAACAATCCTGAAAAGTGGGACAATCATGAGATCCTCTCAGTGGAGGAGAGAATTGGCAAACAAAAGTGTTTTAGGAGCCCATCAGCCAGTGAGGGCTAATTCACCAGGCACAGGAGACAGCTCTGCCAGCATGCAGTTCATGTCCCCCCTCAAAATGGGGGGCACAGAGGATCCTGTAATCACTGCCAAGTGAAAGACCAAAAGAAAACCAAACCAATCCCAACACGCAGAGCACATCACAGGGGTTCTTTGCACCAGGCGATGCCTCTGCTTCCAGCGAAAAACGAGCAAGAGCCATAGAATTGTTTGGTTTCCATCTCTTTTAGCAGGAAGTGTCATTGACAGGCATGAGAGCAGACAGCCCACGGCCTGGTCACACGGGGGCATCGTGACTTAGAGACTGTCACAATAAAGAGCATTTTACCCCCCACCCAAGCTCCTGGGATACAGAACATTGGAACTCACTAGAAATTAGGCAGAGCAGCCTGGCTGGCCCAAGGGCAGAAGAGGTGAGCTCCCTGTGCAGCACCATGGGGTTGGATCCTGAACACTCCACCAGAGCCCGATGCTGGATTTGCCCAGAGGCGACACCTTTAGTCTTAAATAACTGTGCAGGCTACACAGGAGAAGATCTGGCTGTGCAGGTGACAGCAGAGGTTTAAATGCAGTGTCACCTCTCCAGAAAGATGATGATTGTGGAAGGGCTGAACTCTCCCTGTACCTTCTGACTGTTCCCTTTTACATCACAATCCATATCCACACAGGGACTTTAGGTACTCATTGATTTTTTTTTGTTTTTGTTTTTTTTTTGTTTTTTTTTTTTTTTTTTGTTTTTTGTTTTGTGACCTGCTCTGAGGATTTGAATCCTTTTGGTGCTCTTGAATTTCAATTTGCTGCTGCCTCGGTGACTCAATTTTAATTAACACCAAATTCTAAGCCTTACCTGGATAGCATGGATAGGTACCCCTGATTGATGTCAGGAATTTGACACGCTGAGAGGTTACCTCGGAAACCTCCTGGTTTGACTCCAGTTGAAGCCAATTCTCTTCAGTAAACGACAGCTGCAACTCACAGCAGTCCAAACAGCAAGGATTGCAAGTAAGTTTTCCTTGCTAGGATTTTCTTTTGGGAAAAAAAAAAAAGCCAGCAGCACAGGCCCACTCTTTTGGGATGAGGTGCCATCTTACCTGCCAGCCTCAGGAAATGCTCAGAGTTACACTCAATCCCCCTTTGCCCAGCAAAACACCCGAAAAAGATCTCACTGCATTTTATACTTTGCAGCCCCTGGAGTGGTTCAGATTTAAAGGCTAACATGAGCTACTTCAAGCTCCAGACACTTTCCTCCTAATAGAGGTACCTGCTACTGATAGAAGAGCAAAGTAACATGATGTGAACTTGTCTTAATCACTGAGGGAAAAAAACAAAAAACAAAAAAAACAAAAAACAAACAGCCCCAGGATCTTCTTTTCCCAGTTCTGGAGCTCTGCAGAGTGGTCCAGCTCCCAGCCCAGGTGGATTGGCCCTCCTGCAACACGGGGGCTGGAACTCCAAAGCCAGAGGCTCAGGGGCACCTGCTGCCACCCCCGTCCCTTCCAGGGCACAGATTGCTCCGTATCCCAGCCCTGCCCACCCCGGGCAGCACGGGGAGGGTTGGTTCCAGCCAGCAGGTCCCTGGCATCACCGGCATCCCCGGGCAGGCAGTGCTGTGCCCCCCCAGTAAATCAGGGCAACTCCAGGCGGTGGAAGCAGCATTCCATCTCTCACACACACACACACACAGACCTGTTGCTAGCCAAGCTCCCGCGGTTTTCCCCCGGCTCCCGCCTGCAGCAGGGAGGCAGGAGCAGCCCAGCCCCGGGCGGAGGCAGCCCCCAGCCCGATCCCCCCGGGGTACCCCGCTTACAGGCGCCGCAGCTCCGCCGCAGCCGCTGGTTCCGCGCAGGCAGGAGCGAGGCTGCAGCCCCTGCAGCTCCTGCCTCAGGCAGGGAGGAGGGACAGGAGGAAGGAGGGAGCGGAGCGCCCAGCCCAAAGCCAGGCGCCAAGCCCCGGGGCTTCAGGGCTGTCACCCGCTGGCTTTGGGGGGGTGCCCGTTTGGAAGAGTTTCTGGGATATGCTCCATTGCAGAGCCTCCCTGCTCTGCCGTGCTTGAGGCATCCCTTTGCCTTGGGAAGCTCTTTCCTAGGGCCAGGAACTCAACTCTGCAGGTGGCACCCCTGACAACCCCCATCCATTAGAGTCCAGATTCCCCCCGGTGCTCTGAGTGCTCCCAGCACAGTGGCATCTCCTGGACTCTGCTCCTACCTGCTGAACTCCAGCATTTAGGTACAGGCTCTCCAGAGATTCCAGCTTTTATGTCAGGAACTCGGGGAAAAAAAATCAGTTTGTGTGGCCCAGGTGAAAGCAGGTGGCCCCTGTAGCTGAAATGGCAGGTTTTGCCTTACCTGCCTCTGCATCAGGTTTTTCTGGAAAGAAAAACAGCATCCCAAGGATAGATTCTAGGAGAACAGGCTTCCAATTAATGATTTGATGAATGTAGGAATTATTCTTTTATAATAATAAATTCTCTATTTTTTACACTCCCCTTTTTATTCCTGGCATATTTCCTGGCATACTTTAACAAATCATTTTATTTCGAGAGAACAAACAACTATCCTAACGTGAATTTAAACCAACAAATTCTTCTCCAGCATAACTCAGCGTGAAATTATAACAACTCTGTATGGAATCATCACAGGTAATCCTCTGCATGCAGGTAAGAGGATTTTATCTAAAATTCCTACCCCAGCTCTCCCTGCGCACACACACACCCTGCTGCAGTTCTCTGTCTCCCCATCACTTTCTCATATTCACACTCCCTCTGCCTGGAAGCCCAAAAGGCGGCGAGTTCACTTTGGAATCTGAAGAGCTTCAGATGGAGAGGTGTTACTCATGGAAGCAACAAAACATCCACAACGCAGGGAATCGAGACTTGCAGAGAATCGCTTTCTGCTTCCCCCATACCCCGTGGAACGTCAACACGGAATCTTCGTCACGGATTTATTGCAGAATATTGCCCTTTTAGTTTAAAAAACGGCTCAGTGAGCGGCAGGGCCGATCCGTGTCCCACGACACTTCCATCTCTTTTAAAGGCCGGCGGCACCATCTGCTGGGAGCAGAAGGAAGGACGCGATGCGAAATAAACCCAAGGAGAGCTCATGGAACCGGTTTGGTTTGGGAGGGACCTCGAGGGTCACCCAGTCCCACCTCGGAGCCTGTTCAGGACAGGCTACTGTCCATCACTGATTGCATATGGATATAGAAGTGATGGAGGTATTCAGGAAACGCTGGCTGTTTTTCCCTGTGTTGGCTAATCTGGTCATTAAAAAGACTAATTGACCTCTTCTGACAGGGAAGTATATAAGCAAGATTTGAGTTCCTGGCAAATTTGAGTTCCTGGGAAATGAAATCTGCAAGTATCCCACTTTAAATTCCCCCTGGATCGTCACCGGTTTGACTTCCACGGACTGCTCACAGTGCGTCCAGTTCTGCTGTCAATGCTTTTGTCCGTGGCGTGATTTCTATTTTTTTTCCTTGCAAAGAGCATCTGGGTGATAGAGGGGCATGGAGGAGAAAGGAAGGGGAGGCGCAAATGCTCCTGGTCCCACGCTGCACCCTTGAGCCCGCCCCGCAGCCTGGCACTGCCTCTCTGCCCCCTCAGTCCCACCGTCTCTGTCCAGTCTGGGGTCTGCCCTGACCCCAAAAGGCAGATTTGGGCTCTCTGATCAAAGTCTTAAAGTGCCTGGATGAGGCTCCATTCACACTCTCCAGACGGGGCTGGAGTCTGTTTCACTGCCCCGAGACTGCCCGGGTGGGGCTGGCTGCAAGTGCCAACAACGTGGGACTTGCCTCCATTTCTGGGGCAAAGAAAACGCCTGATTTATTTATCACAGGACCCTAAAACTGGCCAAATGAGCCTGGTGCCCCCCAAACACACGCCTGGCTCTCTGTTTCCAGGACATGAAGGTGCTTGGCCCAGGCTCACCACGGGGTGCCCCGTTCTGACGCCCAAAACCCCACAGGACTCGGGCCTCTTCTTTCCCAGCTGGGTCTGGAGCTTCCAGCCGTGGGAAATGGGGCTGGAAACAGGGAATTTGATCCCTGAACCCCCAGCCTGGACCTCCCCTGTAATGTCAGGACAGGCTGGAGAGCCAGTGGTGTTGGCACATGAGACAACGAGGAGCACGGAGCACATCCAGGATATCCCAGCACCCAGGAACACCCCAAGGACCCCACTTGTCCAGCCCCTCTCTGCTGCTTCCTGCCCAGCCCCACTGCCAGGGATTGCAGAGGAGGAGCCTGACCACTGCCAGCCTTCTCCCAAACCACATCCATGGACCGTGCCAGCTCCCTCCACGGCCGGGCACGGCGGGAGACAGGCACCAGAGAGCAAAAGGCAGAGACTGGCCAGCATCAACGTGTTTACTTCCCACTCCACAGCAAGCCGTACCCACCTTACAGACACAACCTCCAGGCACCCACCCAGCAGTAAGGCACTTTTGAAAACACAAGAAACATTTTTGCCAGCTGCAGCCGCCATCCCCAGGGTGTCGGTGCCCGCAGGCTCAGCGCAGCGTCACCAGCTCCTCGGCAGAAGTGGGGTGAATGGCAACGGTGTTGTCCAGGTCGGCCTTGGTGGCCCCCATTTTGATGGCCACGGCAAAGCCCTGCAGCATTTCGTCACAGCCCAGCCCTTGCATGTGCAACCCCACCACCTTTGGAGAAGAAGTGAGAGGCCAGATGGGACCCAGAATCCAGGGTGAGCTCTTGGGCTTGGGGAACTGGATCCCAGCCCAAGAGCTGACCACATGGGGACAAGAGGACAGCCAGCCGTGGTCCCCACCACTCCCCAGCTGTGCCCCCCGGTGCCCTGCCCTCACCTTCTCCTCCTTGCCAGCGCACACCAGCTTCATGACACACTTCACCTTCCTCTGGGTGACAGCGTGGTACAAGGGAGTGAAGGATGTGTTGTAGATCTTCACGTTGTCCTTCCCATGTATGGCCACAGCCTCCTCTGCAGCAGAAGCCACGGAACAGGAATCAGAGGGATGCACATGGGACGTTCACAAAGTGGAGTCAAAGACTTTTGTCAAGGCTCACTTGCTGGAGATCAAAGCATCTCCAGCACCCAAGCAGCAGCTCTGAGCCAGTGTCCCCAGGCCCTTGTGTCCCCACCTTCAGTGAGCCCCACGGTGCCGATGGGCGGGTGGCTGAAAACGACCGTGGGGATGTTCTCGTAGTCCAGCCTGGAGTCCTGCTTGCCCTCGAAGAGCCTGTGGGCCAGCTTCCTGCCAGCTGCGATGGCCACTGCGGGGAGGGACAGGGACCTGAGTCACGGCACGGCACCGAGGGGCCCCGTGCAGGGAAAGGGGCACGGCTGCAGTACCTGGGGTGAGGAGGGCTCTCCCACAGACATCCCCTACGGCATAGATCCCTCTCCTGGTGGTGTTCTGGTACTCATCCACAACCACGTGGCCCTTGGGGTCCACCCGCACGCCCTGCCATGGCAAACAGCAGCCACATATGCTCCAGGAGGGATGGGACGGCTCATGGGGCACCTGTGACAGGCTCTAGAGACCCAAGGGATCCCCAAATGCCCGTGGGACACCCAGAGACGCGTGGGCACCCGCCCACCAGCACGGAGGGGACACGCTGCCATCTCACCACTCGGTCCAGGCGCAGCCCCTCGGAGTTGGGCTCCCGCCCCACGGCCCACAGCAGGCAGTCCACGTCCCGGATCACCTCCTCCGTCGGCTTGCGGCCCGGCACCGCCGAGGCCACCGTCACATCCAGCAGCCCGCGTGGAGACTTGGTGACCTTCTTGACCTAAGGGGAGCAGGAGCAGCGGGAGAAGGTGCAGATGGGCTTTGGCAGCCCTGGATGGCAGCCATGCTGCAGAAGCAGGGATGTTGCCAAAACCACGGCTCAGCAAGCAGCACCCAAAACGGCAGCTTTCCCCCAGCCCTGCCACTGCAGGAGGGATGGGACAAGCCACAGGGATGCTCTGTGCTTTCCCACCTGTGTGTGCTTCCAGACATCCACCCCGGTATTCTCCAGCTCCTGGGTGCAGTTGGAGCTGATCAGGGAGTCAAAGGTTCGCAGCACCTGGGCAAGGATCCCCCCAACCCTGTCAGATGAGGGCCTGCAGGCAAAGGCACCACCTGGCAGCCCCTCCACCGGCATTTCCCTGCTCCTGGAACCCAAGAGGTCTGGGGTGCTTCTGGTTAGCAAACTTCTCTGTTTGTTTCTCCATTCTTTTCTTGTCCTTTCTTCCTCTTTTCAAGCAGTGACTTGAAATAAAGCTCAAGGGGACGGATGTGGTGACACGCACGGCTGCAGAAACGCCGGGCACGTGGGTGGGTGCTGTTAACATGCCCCCTCCACCCTCTCCATGGCTCCCATGCCACCATCCCCTGCATCACTATTCCCGTGCCAACTCAGATCCTCCTTCACCAGCCACTGACGGCCAGAAATCAATCTGACCATCAGGGCTGGGGTGTGGCAGCCGGGCGGGAAGCCCAGCTGGGGACAGGCGGTGGCGCTACCTTGTCGTGGCGGATGAGCAGGGATGACTTGGAGCCCAGCGTGGAGAGGATCCCCACCATCTCCACCGCGATGTAGCCGGCCCCGACAACGACGCTGCGCCTGTGGAGGAGTGACAATGCCGTGCACAGGCGCCCCGAGCTGGCGCTGGTGGCTGCGGGGGATGGACCCCGCTTTACCTGGGCAGCTCCTCCAGGTCGAAGAAGCCGTCGCTGGTCATCCCCAGACTGGCACCTGCAAAGCAGAGACCCCTTCAGCCGTCCCCCTTCCCCTCCCAAAGCCTGCTTTGCTACGGCAGATCTCTCCCCAGCCTGGGGAATTTCAGGGGGCTCACCAGGAATTTCGCTGTCAGAAGGGACAGCCGGGCGCCCTCCCGTGGCTATAAGGATGTGAGGAGCCGTGTACTTTTTCCCATCCACCTCGATGGCTGGCTCGGGATCAGCGGTGAACTTGCCATAGCCCCGGATGATGTCAATGTGGGCCTTAGGGGAAACACTTATGGGGTTAACAGCGGGATGAGGTGAGGGAGACAGCCAAGGCTTCCACAGTCGGAGGACACCCATTAGGGCTGGAAAAGTGGCCAAAAACCCATCACTTCTGCCACTCGGATTGCAGGATAAACACATCCCACGCTCACCTTCTTAACGTTGTTCTCGTAGATGTCATTGAGGCGCCGCACGTACGCGTCACGCTTCTCCTTGATGGTCCTGGATCAGAGTAGGGAATGCCATCACTGCCAGCAGATGAATCTCGGAGCTCAGGAAGAACCTTGCACTCAGTGCCATGGTCCAGTTCACAGGGTGGTGGTCGGTCAAATATTAGACTCGATGACCTCAGAAGTCTTTTCCAACCTTAATGATTCTGTGATTCTGTGAACTGAACCCTTCTGGCACGTGGCAGACATGCCACAAAACAAAACGGCTCCCTGTGACCCTTTCCCCACCAAAGCAAGATTTCTGTGCCCACCTTCCCAGCGTTTGTCTTTTCCAGAGTCTCTTCCCACAGCCAGTTTGGCACCCTGTTCTCCAAAACACAGCTGGCCCTGTAACCAGCTCTGCACAACCCACGGGAGCCTGGAAGAGGGCAGGGACCCCCCTGAAGTGGACAACAGGCTGCTCCCCACGGGATACTCACTGGAAGATGCTGGTTTCCAACCGGCCCTTTCCATTCTTACCTCCAGTTGAACTTGATGCCCGCCGTTTCAAAGCCATAGTCAGCGTGATCGTGGACAAACTCCGCGTGCACCGCCGTGTTCCACATCACCTGCCCACACAAACTTCAGGTTGCCTCAGGAACACTGCTGTCATTCTGGGAAAACCCCTGCCAGGCTTCCTGATTCCTCACCTTGGCCCGGAGCACCCACAGGACACAGGAGTGCCCACGGCTTCCCGATGGCTCAATACCCTCGGAGGCCCTGCTTGCTCCCCACACCCTGTGCCAGCACCTCCCTAAAATTTGGCAGGCACCCACACCAGACCCAACCCACGCCACCGGAGCCGGTGGCAGAACAGCCTCACCTTCTTTGGCACGCATCCAACATTGACCTGGGGGCGGGAAAAAGAACAAGTCTCAGTGTCAAGGCCCTGTTTTCCAAAGGCAGTGCTCCAGAGAGCATCCCACATCAGGCTGGCACTGCATCTCTGCTCTCTGCTTTGGAAAACAAAGGCAGGATTAGAGGTTCCTGGAAAAAGAGGGGTGTAACCGCCCCGGGAGGCTCAAGGTCTTGCGGTTTGCCCGTTTTCCTTCACTTCCTTGAAAGAGAATATGGAAGGTGGAGCCTTCAAACACAGGGTGTTTTTTTCCACTGATACTCTAAAAATTATTTACTAGCAGAAAAGGTGTTGGCCATCCCTTGCCTGCACTTCTGGGAATATGGCAATTTTCCCAGCAGAATGCATTTAGGGCATAAAACTAGAGCCTGTCCCTGGCTTGTCTGAGGAACCAATTTGTTTTTTGGCTCGTTACCAGCTCACCACGCTCTTCAGTTCTGCTTTACCGCCTTGCAATTGTGCTACACACATCCAGGATCCACCGGCATCCCGTCACCTGCCTGAAAACGGCGTGGAAACGGCCAGGAAGAAGCTGGTGGAGATGAGGGATCGGGAGCCGTCCTGCTTCAGCCTGACAACACAGCTCCTCGCACAACGCTCGGACGCCGGGAAGCCGATTCCTGTTCTCCCACCTGCCGCACCGCCACCCTCCCCGGGGCCTCCGCCTCCATCCCAGACTCACCGGGGTCAGCGTGGGGGCCCCGTCCCTCCCCGCCCCGGGTGCGGGTCCTCCCGCAAGTGACTCACACAGGTGCCGCCGAGGCGCTGCGGCTCCACCAGCGCGACCCGGGCGCCAAGCTCGGCCGCCCGCCGGGCCCCCGCCAGCCCCCCGGAGCCGCCGCCCAGCACCAGCAGCTCGTAGGCGGCCGCCGCCATCGCTCCAGGCCCGCTCTGGCCCCGCCGCCCCGCCCCGGGACCGCCCCCGGCCCGCCCCGGTCCCGCCCGGCCCCGCACGACACCACGTGTTGGGGCTGACAACGGCGAGTTTATTGGTTCAGGTACAGCGAGGAGGATTGCAAGCACTTCCAGGACAAATATACAGAGGGGAAGGGGGGGGGGGGAATAACAAAAAGAGAAAACAAAATAAACAAAATACCCCAAAACAATTAAAAAAAAAAAAAAAAAAAAAAAAAGGGGGCAGGATCAGCACAGAATGGGAACAGAGCTAAAAAGGGAACACTTTTATCTGGGTTATGACAACGTACTCCCAAGCAGGAATCACTTCCTTTCTCCAGTTAAGTTGAGCGGTCTTTCCAATAAAATAAAGAGTGGTGGGGGATGAAGTTAGTGTGCACTTCCCTGGAAAACAAACTCTAATTCATGCCAGTTAAACACTAGAACTAAAAATGTACAAAGAAGCGTCAGAGGAGATGAGTGTTGTTTAAGTGTTACCTTTTCCTCTCTGAACAGTCCAGAAGGAAAACAATGACTACAAATACAGCAGGCAAACTGACTTTCGGGCTGATGGGCATGGGACAGAGAGAGTGTCGTAAGGAATTCAGTCTCAAGTTGTGCTAAATGCTCTTCGTCCTCTGTATGGCACATTTTGGTCCATGATGGGGATTTGAGTTGAGACGAACCCTGATTTCTTACAGAAACGTGTAAATATTGTTGCTCTTTTAAAATGCCAGGTGTACTTCCTTCTACAAAGGTTGGGAGAGGTTTATAGGAAGTAGTCTGGGGTACGACGGGTAACATGAGGCTCTCCACGACGAGGTGCTGGGTCAAACTGGAGGCTGCAGGAAAGAAAAAGGGATCACTTACCCTCCTCCACAAGCCATTTTCCACTGCCTCGATAAATACCAGGCTGGCTCTCCTGCTGCTAGCTCACATAAAACATTCCAAGCCCCAAAACAAGAACTCATGGGAGTTAAAACTCAGAGTGACCCAGCGGCCCGTCACCGCTTTCTCGTGGGAGCAGCTGGAAGCACAATTCAGACCCTCTCCCCCATCTTACAAAGCTCAGCGCTACCAAAGATGAAAACAAATAGATAAATCCACGTGTTTTTACTCTCTCCATCAAGGTTTGGTCAATAAAGAGACAGAAGTGCAAAAGCTCCAACTCTCCATCCAGCCAGGAAGAGCAGCTTTTGGGAGCTTAACTCATTGCTTATTTTAAGGCAGAGCACACGTTAATTCCAGAGTGGTCTGAGCTGGCTTTTCATGGGAGAACCCCTTTGGGTATGATCAGCCATTCCTCACAGAGTGGTTAGAAAGAGAGCCCAGCCCAAGGCAGGATACTCACAAGGAATATTTTAAAGTGTCATCTAGTTCCATGATAGCAGCCTGGTTCCCACAGCGGTAGCAGTAATTGGGGGCACTGAAGATGGTAACCACATTGCGGTCGTGGCACCAGTTATAACCCTGCCAGGGAGAGAGAGAGAAAAACAAAAGGTCTCTGTTAAACCTCTGCCCCTCCAAAGTTCCTCTTCAGGCCTGAAACTCTCTGAGGCACTTGTGAAACTGCAGATTTCTTGATTTCCAACTGACTTTGTTTCATTTCAAAATGTGTGCTTTACCACAAGAAGCAGCAGCAGGTACCTGGCAAAACCAGCTTCCAGCAGCCTACAGGAGATCATCCACTCCTCACTTGTAAACTATGGACTGTACCACTAAAAAGCCTTGGGATTTTTAGGGATGCCTTCAGCTTTCCTGCACCACAAGTGACAATTTGCCTGCTGAATGCCAGTGACTTCTGACACATGGTTCGGCTTAAGGGATCTACCTGCACTAGATTTTAAAAAGGCATCTGCTCCATTGACCCACCTGGCATTTTCCCAGCAAGACATCCAAGAATAGCCTGGCGACAGCCAAAAATGGCATAATCCCTGTCACATCTGACTGCCGAGCACTATGGGACAGGCAGCAGCAGTCAGAGCAAGAACAATCCAGCATATAAAAAGATTATTCCTGCCACAAACAGGGCGTGACACGACCCCTTTGGCAATTTACTCGGAGGGGGAAATTTGCTTGGAAAGGCCAGAACATCCCCTTATTTAGGCTGCAGGTCAAAGCACATCATTTTACGTTGTTGTTCTCACATGACTGAAGCCTTTCTTTGGTACTGACCTGCGTAAGATTTAGGTGGCAACAAACCTGTGAGTGGAAGGTGTCCCAGAGGAGACCCCCGTGGGCCCCTGTTTTGTTAGCCCTGGCTAGCAGAGTGCTTGCCCTACCTCCATGACCAGCTGGTGAGCGCGGGAGACCAGCGTGAGACCATTGGCGTGGTTAAAGGTTTCGGAAATGTCCTGCCCGAAGGTGTAGCCAGCACCACGTGGAGAAATGCCCCAGCCGCCGCGGTCATCCGGATCCGACCACAACAGATCACACATGGGACCCTCGGGAAAGATTAAGAGCTCTCTGTTACGTCACTGGCAAGGTGCTTAAACACGCTTTAGGTACAGCAGCAAGACTGCCAGCACGTCCTGCTCGGTGCAAGGCACGTGAGGAGTTTACTGAACACACTCCAGCCACTCCCAACACAACTTCCAGCTGCCCCGGGAGCTACGAGCCTGGTTCTTCAGCCCAGATTGCGGGCCCCAGGAAGCTGCAACAACATGCAACACCACAGGAGGAAGGCTGGGCTGCCTGGGGAGGAAGGATGGTGATACAGCGCGGCTTCACACGGTGGTTGTCGGTTCACAAGCACATCTGTGAGGAGGCTGAAGATAGTAAACACCCTCCCCTCCCCTGCCAAATCCTGCTCTTTGAGTCAGACTGAAAGCCCAAGAATCCCACGATTCTGGGGAAAACAGCTGTGAAACCCCCACAGCTCTCCTTATGTAGGCTGCTCTAATCAAAGCACACTGACTTAAGTGTGTTTTGCTGAAATGTTCATCTGCTCTAGCTCCTGGCAAGGCCATAATCCATGTGTAACCACGTGTTTAAATGGACTGCAATGTGAGAAAACATTTGCATTTTCCACCAGCAGATATTTAAGTTTCTGAAGCACTTCCTTTCCTATTACCTCGTGTGGAACTTCCTGCAGGCGGTCCAGAGCCCTGATATGATCCAGTGTATCTATGGATGGAGAGAGGCCACCGTGGAGGCAGAATATCTGTTCCAGAAAGAAAAGAGCAACCCATTAAGTGGGAGGAATGATCTCCAAACCAGCTGGGTCTCACTCTGTTATCACTCATTCACAACCGCAGCCATCTCGCCCTCGGATCACAAGTTAAAGGAGCTTGTCTGGGACTGCTCCTCTGGATGTCAGACAACACAGCCCGCAGAAATCTACAGAAGGGAGGGTTTTCCTCATCCCAGACTCACCTGGCCGTCTACCAGAGCTGTGAGAGGAAGGTAATCAAACAGGTCTGTGAAGTACTTCCAGACGTTGGCGTTGCCGTACTTGCGCAGGCACTCGTCGTAGAAGCCGTAGACCTGCGTGATTTGCCTGCTCTCGTGGTTGCCCCTCAGTATCGTGATGCGCTCCGGGTACCGCACCTGGGGGCGGAGAGAACGCTTCCTCAGCACGGGCACGGAAACAAGGAGCGATGGAATATCAGCAACAGCAGCCGGGCACTCTGCTCCCAGCACGCGTCCGCTGACACGGATCCGCTTACGCCCGCTACGCCCCAGCCGACGGCAGCCTCGCCGGGAGGAGAAAACGGTTCTCAGCTCCCAGGTTTCATCCCCAGTCTCCCAAGCCGTACCTTCAACGCCACCAGGAGAGTCACTGTCTCCACGGAGTAATAGCCTCTGTCCACGTAGTCTCCCATGAACAGGTAGTTAGTGTCTGGAGACTTCCCACCGATCCTGAAGAGCTCCATAAGGTCGTGGAACTGCCCGTGGACATCCCCGCAGACGGTGACGGGGCAGCGTACCTCTTGCACATTTGATTCCTTTGTAAGGATTTCTTTAGCCTGGCAAGGAAAGCGTGCTTAGGGCAACAAGGTAGGAAGCTCCTCCAGAAGCTGGCGATGTTATTGTGCTGCATTCCCACTGGAAACCCAGTTTCATCCCCACTGCTCAAGCCAACCACTGGAAAAAGAGTTTGGTGGGTGAGCACGGACAAAGGGTGCTTCCCAAATCCCAGTGGCATGGAGATGAACAGGTTTACTACAGCAAGGCCAGATGCCCTTGCCCAGGGCACATTTTGCCCTCCAGAATTCCAATCCTCTTCCAGGCACAACAGTTCAGCAACTTCTACGGGCAAGCCACTTACAACTGGAAAGCAGAGACAGGGGCAATTGGAACATATGGAGCCACAACCAGCTTCTCTGGCTGTGCCCAGCTGGCAACAAAACGACCACAGATGGAGGGATGGCATCCCTGGATTTAGTCATCTCTTCTTCCACACCCAGCAGTTCCTCTGCTAATTACAACCATGCAATGTAGCCTATCTGCACTGTCTTATTATCCTTATCTAATACCAGGTTTGTTGTGCTGCCTGCAGCTCACTGACTGATGCTGATCAGCGCTCCTGGCACATCTGAGGCACGGGGAACACCCACAGGATGGCTCCATCTGATCCAAACAAAAGGGCTGGAAGATCACCAACACTAAGCAGTCACCAGCAGGTGATGTTCTGGGTATTCCCTGCCATATTCCCTTAGCTCAGGATGAGCTAAGGCTCACCCTGTGCTGCCAGAAGGGAGCTGCCTCCCAAGGATACCCTCTGTGGGCTTCCTGAGGATGCCTGCGTTCCCATTCCAGTGTTTGCTGCCTTGCCTCTTTTAGGAAAAACGTGTATTTGGAAGGAATAACTACACCCCAAGCAGTTTGGACTGCATCCAGCATGCTCTCTGCACAGAACCTGACCTGAGGGATCCTTAAAGTCACATCCTGCCCATGGATTTGATGAGGGGGGCTCTGCCTTCCACTTCTGGCGCGACTGGGAACTGCTGAACATGTTGTATTTGAGTGCAGTAGTAGCACTCAAATTCTGCTCGCACGCCTTTAAAAGCATTTATAGCGCCTTCTGAGAGCTTCCACCCTCTGGGAGAGACAAATATAAACCCACAAAACAGCTGCTCCGTGCGTTCTGGCTGTTGCACAAAGCAACAGGCAGGGGTTTGTTCCAAGCTGGAGCTCAGCAGTGCTCCTTTTCCACAGGAACAGGGCAAACAGGCTCACTTTAAACCTACCCTAGGAATGGGGGCCAGCCCACGAACTGAAACGTCGGTGCTAGGAGAATCCAGAAGTTTCCCCTGATGAGCAAGGAAGAGCTGGCAGGTGACAGGAGCGGCTCCTTCCGCTGCCAAGCAGCTGTTCCCCTGCAGCCCATTTTAGCTCACCCTGTGGACACTCATCTGTGCACGTGGACAGATCCAGGCTGTCATTTGAACTCTGCAGAGCTGGTTTACATCAGGCTCGGGAGCCCCAGTTTGCCCTCACGTGATGATCTTCTAATGCAGAACAAGACTTCCTCAAAATGCTCAGCATCAATAAAAACACCCCAGAAAGGCAGTGACTAACCAGCGCATCTGCCTGCAGCGTGAACACTGAAATCAAACGACTTAAAATAAAAAGCACTATTACAAAGCAAAAATAAAAACCTCTGATGCAAGCAGGCTGCCTGGCATCACCAGCACTTACTTAATCCAGGAGGCTAATAAATAACTATGACTTAGAAGTCAAAATTTAGCTACCTTTGTTGCAGAAAACAGTGACTAATGGTATCAGCTTCCTGTGCATCTGTCCCACTTGTGCTGGATGAAAGCCATATCCAGGTCAGGATAAAAAGCAGCAGCTTTTAGGTGTTTTTATTAAATAAACCTCCTTGTACTAAGTAAACCGAACCAATGGTTGCCTGTCTGTGCTCAAAGAGCCTCTGAAGAGCAGCCCATTTGCTGGCTGTGAGCTTGCCCATCACCTCAACTCCTGGTATGCTTCTGAAGAGCCTTGGAGAGAGCAGAAACTCCATTCCTTCTGGAAGATTGATTCCCTCAGCTTGGTCTGACCCACAGAGGCTCGTTCTCTGGGAACCTGAGGCCAGGCGTGGAGCTGGGGATCGAAATCCACCTGAGCCTTCATCCCACCAGTGGCCACAGACCAAACTACTGTACCAACAAGTGGGCTGAGGCTATTGAACCTCAGGGAGCCTGGCTGGAATGCGAACCAGCCACGTGAGATGGAAGCCAGAGGGATGGCAGGGATGGAGCTGTCTCACCCTTCAGGAATGAGGCAGCAGCAGGCACCCAGAGCCTCTGCCAAGGTGCCCAGGTGCTCCCAGAGGCACCTGATCCAGGATGAGCATCACCAACAGAGAGATAAAACGCTGCCAGCCACAACACAACGCAACACAACAGTGGGAATTTCCTGCAACGGGACTGTGTCCCCTCTTACACCTCCAAAGAACCAGGAGAGGAAGGAGAAGCTGCAAGGAGAGGGATGGTCATGGATGGCTGCTTGTTTAATTCAGGAGACAGCCTTTTCCCTGCCTTCCTCCACAGCCCATCTCATCATCTTGGTGAAAAACCCTTTTGCCTGGATTAAGCAGGGTGGCTCCCAACTCCCCCTCCCACACCCCAAACGTGCAAGCTCCAGCAGTGATCAGGATTAATCCTTCTATCAGCCTCTGAATTTGTGCAGGATTTGAGCTAATTTTCCTTTAAACACCAAGGGAATGGGAACAAGAACAGCACCTCCCTCACCTGCACCAACCACGGGGGGCTGATCAGCTGCCTAACGAGGTTGCCACGGGGCAGGTGAGGACAGAATGTCACTGCCACAGCTGCAAATTTCAACAACTTCTAAGGGTGCACAACCACTGGGCACGCCTCCATTGTGTCCAATCCTCCCCTCATCACTGCCCACTATGCCAGTACTTAAAACCAAAAATGAGCCACACAGACAGCTCTGGGATTTTGCTGGTTTGGCTTTTTTTTTTTTTTTTTTCCCTTCATTTTGATTTTTTGTTTTAGTACTGAGTTCTTCCACAAACTGAAACCTGAGGCAAAAGGTACTACTGTGCTGGGCCTCTCTGAAATCAGCCCCAAAACCAAGAGTGCTAAGAAGTGTTCTGGAGAAGAGGATTCCTCCAAATATAATTTCAAGGAAACCAACTAAACCAGCTTTGTGGCAGGGCTGCACACCCAGAGGCTGTTGTAAGCTCCTCTCCTAGGTGACACAAACACTCCCCAAAACTTAAACAAAGCCAAGTCAGTGCAGGGCAGTGTTTCCTTCATGCCCCAGTCGTTTCCATCAGTTTCCATCAGCCTGGAAGAACGAGGTGCTGTGACAGATGACACACCTCCCTGTCACCTGCCTCCTGAAGGACATAAAACACCCTCCCCACCTCCAGCTGAGCTCTCCTGTCCATCCTCTCCCTATTTCCTGTGTGTCCAGCCACAATCTGCCAGCATCGGCCTCCAGCTTCCCAAAACACAGCAGCCACAACTCCAGCTTCCCAAAGAGCCACAGCTCTGGAAGGAGCTCTGGAGAAAGAGTCACAAAACAAACGGATAGCCCCAGCACGGGACTGAGAAAAAGAAAAGCAAGGGAAGAAAACAGAAGCTCTGGGGGGGGGGGGGGGGTTAGGGAGTGTTAGGATCACTGTTGGAAGAACATGCCAAGGAAAATCTTCCCCTGGTCGCACACTGCAGTGCTGAGGGAGCGTTCACGAAGAACTGCTGGACTGCTCAGACAACAGCCAGCACCGGTCTGAGGATGTTTCCCTCAATGGGAAAAAAAGGCTTTCCCCAGTCCCGACTAAACAAACCCAAGCACGCGTTTGCCAAGGCCTGCCCAAACCGCAGTCCAGAACAGCAGGACTGTGTCCTTTATCCGACCACTCCTCTTTCTGTTTTGGTCCCCTCAGCAGGCTGTGAGCCTGTTTGGGGCTCACCTCTGCTTCCCGAGATTGCACCTCGGAAGCCAGTGGGTTTCCTCACTGACTCGGGGTCGATTTTTCAGCTCCATGTTGTGTAGGACACCAGGACGTCGGATACCCCACGGGCACCACCCCGGTGTTCCCAGCGCTGGATATTCCAGAGGGAGCAACCTGGTCACCCCATGTCCAATCTCACAGAAACCACCCCAAACATCCAATGCCCGGTATCCCACAGGCGCCATCCCGCTCTCCCAAAACCCACGGGCACCACCCGCTTTCCCAGCGCCCGATATCCCCCCAGCCGCATCCCTGCCTCTCCCAAAACTCGACATCCCGCAGGCACCACCCCGCTCTCCCCACGCCCGGTATTCCACAGGCACCACCCCGCCTTCCGAAGCCCCATATCCCCCCGGCCGCAAGCCCGTCTCCCAACGCCGGACACACCACGGGCACCGTCCCGCCCTCCCAACGTCCGGGCCCCGCACTCACCTTCTCGCACAGGCTGCGGACCTGGCTCTCGCTCAGCTGCCGGCACTCGTTCAGCTGCTCGATCCACTGGTCCAGCTCCTTGGCGAAGCCCTTCTCCTCCATGGCGAGGGGGGCCAGGCGGGCCCCCCGAGGCCCGGGCCCGCCTGTGGGTGCCGGCGGCGGCCGGGGACGTGCGGCCCGCTCGGGTCCGCTCCGCTCCGCGTAATGGCGGCGCCCCCCGCCTGCCGCGGCTGCTGCGCACTTCCGGCCACGCCCACGGCCGCGCGCGCCGCGCGCCGCCGCTTCCGGCGCGCCGAGTCGGCCTCAGCGCCACGCCCCCTCCCCCTCCTGCCCCGCCCCCTCGCCTTGGCCACGCCCCCGCTCCCCTCACGGCTTTATTGCGAAGAAAAAGGAATGGAGTGCTCCCTGCTCTCCAAAAAGGATAAAATCACAAGGTTTTGCGCCCGCTGCGGGTGTCGAGTCGCAAGCGTTGGTAGCAGGGCCCGGCAATGCGCCAATCCCTGTGTGCCTTTCAGTAAATGCGCGGTGTTAATGCCTTTCGCCATATTCCCGTGAAATACCGTGGGAGCGCTGCTCACAACAGGAGCGCGCGCACGATGGTGTACTAAATATGACGCGCGGTTAGTGAATATAAGCAGTGAAAATTAATGCATTTGCCGCAATCTGGCGCTCATCTTATCCCTCAGCTTTAAGGCGTGACAGACCTGCAGAGATTCCTCCCCGCTGCTCTTTATTTGTTGCCTCCTTTGGGCTCGTTGTGCCGTCTCCCCCGTGCCCAAGTGGAGCAGTGATGTGGTGACAGAGATGCAACAACTGGGGCTATGACACTGCCGCAATCTGGAGCGCCCAGCCCAGGCAGCAGGGACTGCTGGACCGGAGGAGACCCCTGAGGGGGGAAATTCCCTGGGATTTTTAGCAGGATAAGGTAGGTCGAGTCCGTGTGGTGTGGTGTTTTTTCCTGTCAGACGGGAGGTTTGCTGAGGCGCTGCTCAGGCTGTCCTGGCCAGGAACGCTCATGTGGATCACAGCTCCCTTCGTCTCCTCTGGGTAAAAAACAGACGGACTTGTGGACTTCGCCCTGGAGTGAGGGGAAAAAATTGAAAGGATTCACAACATCACGTCCCCGATGTGAATTTTCTAACTAAAAGTACAAAGTAAAAGAGAGCAATTTGCGTAAAACACAACTTCGTAGCTGCTGTTCTAGATGACAATCGCTCGCCAGTCCAGTTCCCAGGAAAGGCAGCTGCCAGGAACTGTTCACACTCCCTGGATGTTTTATTTGCTGATTTGTTTTCCAGAAGGTCATTTCTAACCTTATTTTCCATGTTTGTGACACTGCTGCAGAGAACGGCCATGGGAGAAGGCAAATCCTGCCTCGGGGCAGTGGACAATAAATCTTCCCAGCAGGAAGCACCCCCAATAAAAATCATCCCTGGCTTGCCCAAAATGACCCAAAAAAGGGCATCCTGAGCCTCGGGAGGTCAGCCTTAAAACAAATGCTGAGCAGCTTTTATTCCATCTTTCAGTTTCTGGAGGTTTCCCCATGATTTCGTTCGAGGAAACAAAGCACAGACGCATGGATGTGCACGCTTTGGTGCTCGGTTTCTATTTACTGACTCCTTGCCACCATTAAAATGTTTAATAGGCGAAGCTTAAATGGAAAGATCCAGCTGAGAAATTTCTCTTGGCTCCCCGTCAGGAATAAAGAGGTTTCTGAGGTATCGATCCGATGGCAGGTCCTCAGCAAAGCTCCAGCCAGGGCCTTCCTCAGAGCAACCACGACGTGGTTTGCTGGAAAGAGGGAGCTCTTGGGATGAGCCGGGGATTTTCCTGCAAAGGAGTGGCAGGGACGGAGCCTGCGGAATCTCCCGGCGGCAGAGGGGGACATTCATCAGGCTCCCTGGCAGGGAAAACTGACAAGCCTCACCGACAGGGAATTAATGAAGGCAGGATTTTCCACCACCTTCTCTAAAACCTCAGCATTTCTGCGCTACAACCCTCTAAAAAGGCAATGCTGGTGAAGTGGCATGAAAGGCCACTTCATTAAAAAACACATTACTGTTGGCTGTGTAACATTAAGCCCCACCATGGGGTACCTTGCTTTCTTATTCTTGTGACTTTTCCACTGAAACTGGGCTTTTTAGGGTGTGATACAAAACACAGGAGAAACGGAAGCAGAAAAAAAATTACTCATGGCCACCACTGCCTGTGGAAGGCACTGCCTGGGCTTATCCACTGCTTCCCAAAGGGTGCTGGATTCCTGTGTTTTAGAGAGGGGGGAAAAACCCACCCCCACAGTGAATAAATAAAATAAATCAGCGAAGTTCTTCCTTCTGCCAGCAGCTGAGGCCGCACAAACCCAGTGGGAGCTGCTCCAAGGGCACCTGACCCACTGTGAGGGTGCAGGGGAGCACCGCACCGCCCAGGGGTATGAGGATAAGGATCCCTAAAGGACATTTTGGGGTGCAGACACAGCATTTTTGCAGTGGATGGGAGGCAGACCTACCTGGCAGCAGCCTCCGTGAAGCCTGGGTTCTTTCTCCCGAGCGTTTCCCCACAGGATTTGTCTCCCTCCTTCCTGTGGTAGCATCTATCACCATGGGCAGCACTGTGAGGAGCAGCAGGACACATTACAACATCTTGACAAACTGGGAAAAAAAGCCAGGGAGAAGTGAGAGGGGAGGAAAGAGGCAAAGAGAGGGGGAATGCTGCCAGGAGAAGGGGGATGAATCTCTGGAAATGGACTCTGTTGCCGTAATGTATGCACAGGGATGGATTCCGAAAGCAAGGAGAGTGACCAAACCCTCGCAAGGATCCTCCCGAAATGTTCCTCTCAGACACAGTTGCCTCTTTTAGGGAATAAAAAACGTCCTCCTGCAGCAGCAGCCCGGAACAATTTTAATCCCCGAATAGCTGTTTTGGGGAGGGGGAGGAACCTCAAAACCTGCGAGCCTCGCAACAGGTTTTGTTTGCAAACGCAGGCGAATCTGGAATATTTGCTTATTCCTTTTATTGAACCTGCAGGCTGATTCGATTACCTCCCTGGAAACGCATGTGCAAATCGGTTTTCCAGCCTTTTGAGGGCACTGCCTTCCGCCGCGACGTCTCCAGTGACTGATGCCAACGTCTGGCTAATGCGGTGTGCAGGAAGAGCCGGCGTTGGACGCCGACGCCGATGCCCGGAGCTCTGGGCCGCTGGCGGCCGTAAATCCCTCCGTTCCCAAATGCAAACCACTGCCGTCGGAAATGCCTCACCCTGAAAAAATGTGTCAGCAGCAATTCAGTCGCTCCGATGAGGCGGGCTGAGGCACAGCCGTTCCTCTGCCACGCGCTTCCCCGGATAGAAGGAGCCGATGATGGAAGACCCGCGGGGGGGAAAAGGGCATCAAATTGAAAAGCCCCGGGGAGATGAATGGGAGATAACGGAGAGAAAAACATTTACAGCCTGAAATTATTCCCCCTCCCGGAAAAATTTCCTTCTCATCTCCCTGGGAAGCGCTCAAAGGAGAGCTGTGATGCGGGCACCTTGGAGCGGGGGTAAATCTGATGGTAAGAATCCGAGCAGACAGTTAAGACTACACAAGTAAGCAAATTTATTTGAAGACAGAACAAATATCGTGGCAAACAACAATATGCAAATTCAGTTGAGAACAGGGGTAAATATCAGACTTTGTTTTCAAATCGATATAAAATATAGTCAGATTTCACTTTGTCCAAAAAGCAGCTCGCATCGGGGTGGGGGGTTGGAGGGGATTTTCCAGGTGCGTGTCACCTGGAAAACCTCAGGATTGGGAGGTGGCTCCTCTGCCAGCGGAGATGAGCGATGCTGGGAGGAGATGGAGGCGCCTTTGAGACTCTAAATTTCTACCTCCATTCTCCTTAAAAGCCAACTTTTGTCTCGAAGCAAGGGGCGGGTTCATCCCCTCCAAGACCCTCAGTGCCCACCCACCTATGTTTGGATGGTGCAGTCACGAGGATCCCAGCTGATTTTTAGGCTTGGGCATCTCTGAAGGCACCTGCACCTCCTGTTCCTCACTGGCTCCTGATGGATCAACCTCCAGCGGCTGAGCCTGAAAAGCCAGCGAGGGAGCAGCTGACCTCAGATGCCAGAGGAGCGAACAGGACGGAATCCCCTCCCAGGGCGAAGGTGCTGGCGGGCTGCTTTCTAGAAAAACCATCCCAAAATAAAAGCAGACATAGAAAACATTAGATTGTCAATGAGGCTTTGAAACAAATTCAAGTTTATCCTTAATTTTTCTCATGTGTGTGTGTGTGTGTGTGCGTGTGTGAGACTTCATACAAACAGACGAGAAAGACGTGGTGAACTTCAAGCTGGGGACGGGCATGTGGTCAGTTAGAGTCCGCAGGAGCACCATCGGATACGGAGGAGTTAGCACCAGAGAGTTTGGAGGACCCAACTGAGCACACGCGTCCTTTGGGAATGGGCAGTGGGGACACATGGAACAGTCCATTAGAAACAATACAAGGCAATTCATGAGTTTTCATACAGTACAATACAGTCACTGATCAATTAACCCTTTCAGTACAGTACATGACAAGTAACACTTTGCACCCTGTTAGCACTAGGAAAGGAGGGTTTGGGCTGGAGAGGGGTGGCCGGTGAGCTGTCCCTTCTGCCCCCTTGGATTTCAGGGACTGTGGATTCCCACCCCAGCTCGGACAGCCCGACCCCAGCCTGGCTCCCGGGGGGATGCGCTGGTGGAGCGCAATGCCACCAGCCCATCCACCCACAGCGAGGGCTGCGCCCAAATCACAGAATCCTAGAATCCCAGAATGGAGGGGACCTCAAAGATCATCTAATTCCACCCTCTCTGCCATGGGCAGGGACGGTGGAATTAGATGATCTCCCTGCCATGGGCAGGGACGCCTTCCACCAGACCAAGCTGCAAAGTGGTCCTGGTTTGGCCACGGGGATGGAAGAGCCACCCCGCTCCGCCCTGTGCCAGCCACCGAACCGATGAGAAAACCTCCAATTCAAGCTCCACCTGGCCAGTTCTGGTGCCAAAACACGCAGAAAAGGGTTCAGGGGCTGCGTTCAGTCGGCCTCGAGCCAAACCTGCTTCTTCCCTCAGGCGTAGTGACAACAGGGTCCATTGGAAAAGTGCTAAATTACAGTACATTGGCATTTCCATATGTCAACTATTGAACAGCAAAACAGATTGTTTGAAAACAGAATCAGTATCGTACAGTAAGTTCACACTTAATTCTTCACCGTTTCTACACTTGTAACACATGCATTTTATTTCCATTAGTTTAATGCCAGTAGGACCAACATCCTCCAGAACAATGATCTAACATTAAACAAAACTTCCTAAGGAAAATATTAAGCATCACATAAAGTTTCAGGAAAAAACCTGTTAATTAGCATCACAAGGTACTCAGATTTACATTTAGGAGTTTTCATGCCATGACTTTAAAACACCTTTTGGTTAATATCCTGGGGGTGGGGGAAAACAAACCCCAAAAAAAAAAAAAAAAAAAAAAAAAATCAAAAAAAGAGAAAGAAAATATTAAAAAAAAAGGAATGTTTTGGGAAATAATATATTTCTCTTTGTGTATACACACCCAGGGAGACAAGCACGAACGCGGGCCGGTGCATGGGTGTGTGCACATTTTTGTTTTGATAAACTTGACTCATTACAAGGGCATTTTCATGGGTCCAAAAAGACTTTCAAGGAAACAAACTCTAAACTACTGAAGCAAATGAAAAAGTCTCTCTTGGAGGAACAGAAAAGGTTGGTAAAGCATCGCCTGTGTGCTGTTACAATGCGCTTCCCCACGAGCTATCTGAAAACCCAAACAACTAAAAATCCTTTTTTTCCACCTAAAAGGCCCTTCCAGAGCAAAGGGTGCTGTGCTAGGATTTGCATTCAGGCCTCAAGTGTGACGGGCAGGAGGAAACACTTAATTCTACCTTCCCAAAGGATGACATTCCATCTCCAAGGGACAAAAAGCTACACCTGAGGGGTAAAATAAGACAAAAATACCTATTACACACCCCCCTTCCTCCCAAGCTTATTTTCAAGGACTCAGTGAGACTGGTGGGCTTGCTGGGAGGGAATTTTCCAAATGGTTTTCCTTTATCCTGGTGACAGTGAGCGGGATGTGGGCTCTGAGTCACCTAGGTACTTTCTGAAGAGGCTGTTCCCTCAGCCACTATGATTTTGGGGGCTCAGATAGAGCAGCAGCATCGTCTGGTGCTATTTCTTTAAAGCTAAATTTGCAGGGATAATTTGGTGGGGATGGGGAGGGGAGGAAGCAAAAAAACCTACCCAACCCAAAATGTGGATTCTATTTCTGTTTTCACATCCAGTGATAGAGGATGTAAGAGCATAATACCTGGGGTTGCTCAAGATTTGGGGTTTTTAACCATCTCGGGTTCCCACTGAATATCCAAGCCCCTGAAGGTCTATTGAAGAAGGAAGCCAAGAAAACCAGCCACTAAAACTGGAGCTGTTTAGGAAAACTCCTCCATCTGCTGCAACAGGGAAACCCAACACACCCATTTCTTTTTGTTGCTGAAGGTTATTTCCATGCTGGCCCCCTGCTAGCAGCAGTGAAGGAGAAGACCTAATTCCCTTCTCTGCATTCCCACTGATCGTGCTGTACTGGCAGGGTTTATCCATCAAGTGTCACTGGGGAGAAACTCCCAAACTGCCATCATGGAGGACTGCCAGAGAAGGATTTGGATTGACTGTGGGCTCGTCAGGGATGATGAGCAGCAGTCCTAAGAGTGGATACCCCGCCGTGAAGGGAACATGGGGCTCTCCCACCCACCACGATTTATTTGCTGCCGTGGAAAACCCACAGGGGCTTTTAAAGAAGCAGAACCCCACCAGGTGGTTGGGAGTGGGTGGTTTGGGACACCAAACCCCAGATTATTCAGCATCCCAGGGATCACTATTTCGAATCTTAGAGATTTCTGACTCTGTTTCCTACTAACTCTACCCTGCTGCTTTCTTGCTGGCAAGGGAGCTCTGATCCCTGGCCTTCCATACGGAAATACCACAGGAATTTAACAGGAATAGCACATCTGAACTGCCTCTGAACACGAGAGCTGATCAACTCCTAACAACGCTTTCCAAATTCAACAGCAAACCCCAGGGTTATTGTGCTCCATCCTCTAAATGGCCCGTAGGTCTTTTTTACTTAAAAATACCTTTTGCAGTTGAAGCCCACGACCAATCCCAACAGCACTTCCAGTGCAGGCACAATGTTGGCTTTTATTGCAATGGCTTGAGCGCAGCCTTTATTGGTACCAGGATCTCAGACTGGTTTGAACTGGGCTGTCCCGTGGACTCACTGGGCTCTCGCACCAGACACAAGAGCGTCTGCCCTGTGACTCCTGCTCCTCTCAGTTCCAGGTGTCAAGGAGATGATCTTGCACCATCCCAATCCCTTTTCAGACTTCTCCTGTATCTTTGGTGTTTTTAAAAGCCATGCCCTCGGGTCTCCGGGTGACCTCGAAGTTTACAACAACCACCACGTCTGCCTGGACGTCAGTGATGTAGGTGTTGGTTCTGTCGTGTAAAATAAGCTTGGACGGGTAAATTCCCTACTCTCGGGTCGCTAATGGATATGTAATGGAAATCAGGCACTGGACAGTGGTCCAACACACCTCAAAATTTTCTTCTGATGGCCCCTACGTAATTAACACTGCGCCTAGGAGGGGAACTAGATGGGGAAAAGAAGAGAGTTCAAAACTCAGTGCTAACAGTACGTACAAAAGTGCAGTGCTCAGTTCAGTCCGAAGCAAAGTGACTACTAGTACTTAAAGTGCTAGTCCCAACGTCGGTTTGGTTCAGTGTCCGAAACACGGGGGAATGCGGGGAGGGTACCCCGGGGGAAATTAAAAACAGACAGCACCGCAACTGCACATGCCACACCAAAAGTGCTTCAAATCACGCCACGGCTCAGCTTGTGAACACACACGAGCAAACGACTGACACCTTTTAGGCTACTATAAAGAACAGCTCCATTAACTCCATCACTACGAACCCGCTCGGGAAGCAAGTGGTCACAGCGCACAGAAAACAAAGGACGACCCCACTCCAAAACCAAGAGCCTTTAGGAACACTGACGAGCCTTTGCAACTAGGATACTCAAAGTCTAGCGAAAGCAGCCTTGCCCAGTGTCTGCAACAAGCTTGGCCGATGCTTATCATGCACTTTGCAGAGGCAGACTGCCTCCTCTTACACGCTATCTTACAGCTTAGCCTATTTACCTATTTATTTGTGGTCTGCTTCGTTACTTGCAGCTCTCTGACCATGCATTAAGCTGGCTTGTTTCTCTTAACCACCCTACCTGTCAAAGGACAATGAACGCAAGGACGAGACGACGAAGGCGGTCTGGTAAACGCTGATGTTACTAGTGGCCTGGCTTCATTTTCATGAAGAACAAAGCTCCAGAGAAGGACTTTGGATCAGCACGCTCCTGGAAAGAGGCTGGGAAAGGAGGATTCATCCCAACAGATGACAGGCATACCCTTTTCTCTTGGTAAACACACGCTTCCCACCAACTGCCCCATCAACCAGCCCGATCCTTACACAAAGCAGAACCTTCAGTTCTCGCTATGTTTCAGCAAGCACCCCAAAAAACGGTCACAGGGCAGCAAAGTGGCTCCCCGGGCCCTGCATGCATTGCCACCAACTCTCCCAAGTGTTGTACAAGGCAACATCTGGCTGTGCAACATCTGGTGTGTCCAAGGTGGGTGTGGATCTTTTTTATGGAAGAAAGCACTTTTTCAGTCAAAAGTATTGACTTGCCGGAGCTGGCAGGATATGCTGGGGATGCTGCAGGTACAGCTGCAGACATGTTTCTCATCAGGGATCAAGCACCGGGGAGATGGTTTTCCAGCAGCAGGGAACACTAATATCCCAGGAGTAAAAACAGAGCTACAAACTCACGTCACTTATTTCCATTACTGCCAGAAAGAGCTGGATTTAACACGCAAAGAGCAAGGGGATATGGATGTAGGCACACAACTGGGAAGAAAGGAAAAGATGTGGGAGCTGGAGAAGTGCAGCGTGATATGGGCAGTGCCTGCAGTGAGGAGGGCAACGAGGTGCAAGGTGGGGAAACATCACCGTCTCAGTCCACCATCCAGACATGAAACTTCTGGAATGATATAACCAGCCTTGCTGCCAAAGCAGCAAGGCCTGGGGAATGTACACAAGCACGTGGATGTGGCCATGACCCTGCCACCCAGCAAGGAACAAGTCCATCGTGGGGGAAAAGCATGCCAGCTTGCACACCATGGCTTTCCCTAAGTGATACTGGAGCCTGTGGGATTAAAAGCAATCGTTGAGCAATAGACTGGGCAAAGAAGCATCTTCCAGGACTGATCCCGCAAGACTGGCACCTCTCACCATGTGCCATATGTAGGCACTGGGATCACGTTTGGTTTAAGTAGCCTTGACCTCAATGTTGAGACCAAACCCAAACACTGGAGGCATGGACAATTACCAGCCTGAAAACTCCCGTGCCAAAATGACTCCTTTTCCAGGTCTTTTTATAACATGTTCTTTCCTGTCTTCCGATTGAAAGGATTTTTGGCAGATGATTTGGAAGTGGATAATAAATCTAATGCTAGGACACCGCGTCCAATTGCACAGTAATTTCCTGCACGGCTCTCACCAGGAAGTTTACGCCTCGTGCTGCATTTCTGCCGCCTTGATTTCTCCTTCGGAAACATTGTCATTGTGTGTGACACTCCTTATAGTTCTGCCTCCACCTGGAGTGGCAACCCTGTTAAATTTTTAAAAAGAAAAGCTATTACAAGCTTTTTAGGAGAAAAAGCTGTCTGCTTGCCCGTGACCTCACCTTTAACCCGAGCTCTGGAATTTAAAGGCATTTATAAAATCCTGCTCCGGCCGCTGTGCTAGATTTTCACCTAAATATCCTCAGCAACTTCTCCAGTCTCCAAAAAACAACTGATTTGAAAGATTATTAGGAGCAATGATTTAATTTTGGAGGCAGAGGCTTTCGCTGCTGCATTGAAGCCTGCAGATATCCGTGCACTGGTTTTCAGTGGTGAATCAAGTGATTCCCAGACACAGCCTATTTCCAAGGAAAACACCATCCCAGACTGCTCGGTACCAGAGACACTACAGTGCAAACTGAAGATGCGGGGCCATTTTTAATTCTATGCTAATTATCGCAATAAAAACCAGATCCTGCAGCGGAAGACCCATTCTGGGAAGAAATAATCATCCATCTTTCGTAGCTGTAGCTGTGCTGCTGGAGAAGAAGCTTATTTACAAAATGGCAATCTCCAGAAAAAAATGCTGTTATCGTTGCCTGACAAAGTCAGGTATATTCTGATACCTTCTGGGGGGCTCTGTCTGGGAAATTCCTCTTTGAAACCCAATGCTATAAACCTCAAATATGGAAAAACCCCATCCTGTTCAACAAAAGGCAGCTGTAGGGCTAATGCAACCCACTGTGACACAGAAATGATGCTTGGAGGTCCCTGCTTTGAAATCCCTGCTTTTGGTTTAGAGCAGGAAAATCACATGAACTCTAAATTATTTATATGCGAAAAGATGGTTTTAATAAAAGCATCAGAGGTGTGTAAACAAAACTGAAATTCCTAAAGCGGACTTTCCACATTTTGTACGGTTACTGAAATGTGAACGAGAAACATCCTTTTCCCTCCCCCCGGCCGAAAACATCCGTCGCGCAGGATGGCATGAAAATGCCCTTTTTTAGTATGCAGGAAACACAAGAAAGCCAAATAAAGCCATGAACCTGCAGAGTGGTTGTGAAAGGGACGAAGAAAACCCAACCAAGCAGCAGGACCGCAATCTGTTCCCGCTCCCCCCACGTGGCGCCGCGGTCCCCGAAGAGGCTCTCACACCAGATTGCAGTGCCAGACAATCTCACGGAGACGGGAACCTGCACTTGGGTGGCAGCCAAGCAAGACCCCCAGCGCCTCTTGCCTTGACTGCCAAGACATGATCTTCCTCCAAGAGCTGCTTGCGCCTGGGCATGCCACCACCCATGGAAAGGGGCTCTGCTCCACCTCTTCTCCATCTCTCCTCGCTGGGTATCCAGGAGGCCCACATCCAGTATTCCCAGGCACGTTCCTGGGGAGCGGCAGAACAGCTCCGATACGTCGCCCCGCCGCAGTGATGGAGCCTGAAGACGGGAACATTGGACCACAGGGACAGCATGTTGAAAGCAAAACATTTTATTACCATCGGTTAAGCTTCATAATGCACGCTTATGAGTAAGAGAGAGGTTATATGGAGATCACTTTGCTCCCTACCAACTGCAGCTTCTGGGATTAAATGCAGCAGCTGTTGAGCAGAGCGGAACGGGACCAGTGCAAAGAAAAGGAGAATAAAATACATTTGAAACGGTGGGGGGTAGCCTGGCAGAAAACAGGCCCCTGACTTGAAATTCAAAGAGAAAGGTTTATTTTTTTTACTCCTGTACCAAAAGGCACGGAGTCCGGGACAACAGCTGGTGACCAAGCAGTGCTCTGGAAATGCACCCCTCTAACTTAATACCCACCTCAGCAACCACCACCTGGTATGGGCGCCGCAGCTCCCACAAAACGCGGGAATGTCGGAGTGGAACGCTTTTCCTTGGGGCCACGACACCTCTGCAGTCTGTGGATCAAGCCCAGGACGGTGCAAAACCAGGAGCTCCTGACTAATCACACCCCCGCAGGTGTCTGTGGGAAATTTTGGTGGCCGTGGACCACCAGGAGGATGGATGACAACGGGGACCTATCCTGAATTCTGGGTGGTTGCCTAGCTCAGCCACAGCGCCCTGCAAGGCTCGCCTGGGGCTGGCTCAGATGCGTGATTTTCCGCTTGTTTTCCGTCCACTCCCATGAAACGTTTTTGACAGTAAATGCCAGCCTGGGATGGTTTCTAAAGAACACAAGTTTCTTCCAGCAGAAATTGCCCCTTCAATCTAAGATCAAAAATCCAGTTATCTTTCCTGGAGGTCAGAGAGCATAAAAAAGCTATTTTGGACCATCTGCTGAAGAGTCACTAACACACTTTACCAGCACCATCTTTTTTAAGCCCAAATCAGTTTACCTTCCAGCCAATCTTCCACAAGCAGCTTCAAATTGTATCAAACCCTATCCAGAGGAACACTCTGCTTTCCCCTTTCCCGATATTACCGCTCTCATTTCACAATAGTTTCTGCATTCAAACAGAATTCAAAGGAGAAAATGCCTGCGCTAGTGAAAGAGGACTCTGGTTATTGCTAGCACAAAGCTACCAATTTTTCTTCTAGCAAACAAACTGCTTGGCTAGAAAGGTGGGAAGCTCTTGGAAGACTGAGAGCCTGGAGGAGGCTGGTTTTTAGGCTGAGGCAAATGAAAAATCCCCATATTGTGCCCTCTTGCTTGTTCTGCACAGCATCTTCAGCCTTGCTGAGAGGAAGAGGCCGGCGGGGGTTTTGAACAAGGAGAGAGAGCACCTCAAGGGCTATTGCAACAGCTCAAGGGCTGCAGTGGGGAGGAGGAGGAGGGTGAACTTCCCTCTGTGAAGAGCCTGAGGAGGGAGGTTTAGGGAGGTTATCCCAGCTTTAGAAGGTGCCTCCTAAGAGGTGTGAAAAGCAACAGGTTAAACTGCAGCTCGATGCTGCAGGCAGGAGTTAAGTGGGCACCACCTCTGCCTCCTGCTCTGCATTGGGGGTTTTCTTGGGGTTTTGCATATATCAGCACAAAGCACACACTGCCAAACAGTTAGTTTTAAGCTCTCTTTAAAAGAAATGTCTCTGCAATATGCCTTCACCAAGGTAACCCACAGTAAAGAGCTGGCAGCATCCATGAAAATGTTCATCAGGCAACTACAGCACCTCCCTCCTCTTTTTTATTTCTTTTTTTTTTTTGAAAATAAGACAGCTAGAGGGAACTTATCAGTGGTTAGCTCAAAGGGTTACCCCTGGCAGCACTGAGGGATGACGGTGCTGACATCAGCAGTAAATGCTGCTATGGAGAGGGGGCCGGGACGCAGCAGGATTACGTGCACCCTGCATGCTGGCACACGCCGATCCCAGGACAGACATGCCTCTAGGCGCTCCAGAGAGGATGTGCCAGGCAAGAGGTGAAAGTCCCAGAGGCAGAAAAGGAAGGATGAAAGAGCTGGGCTCCTGTGGTATCCAGGACAAAGCTGTTGACCCTTTCCTTCTGAGTTGTAATGGGATACACAAATACCTGTGGGTGGCAGTGCCTTGACCTAGCTCAGGTGTCTGCTGCCACTTTGACCCAGGTCCCATGGGCAGGTTCTGGTGGTCCCTGGTGCTGGTGGCTCCCACTGCAGCAACCGGAGTCAGTACAGGACTGCAAGAGAGTAGACAGGAGCTTGGCAGAGGCACAGCTCTTATCTCCACATCTTGATGCTTTGCTGTGGGCACGCTCATCCCACGTGCCTGAATTTACAAACCCACATCAAACCCCTGGGTCGATTCCCAAACTGATTTGGAAGCATTTGCTATTACACATGCAGAGAAAAGCGACTCTAATTACTCTGCACCCCATTTAAATGTCCCGGGGAGAATGAAATCCTGGCACTGCTCAAAGAAACCAAATTGAGGTTACACATAACAATGGATCCAGGCATGCCACTGAGCTGTGGTGGGAAGGAAGAGCCTGAGCTCAGAGCAGCACTCGCAGCAGATGCAGCAAAGCTCATCCCTGGGGAAGCTGTCAGACATTGCCTACAAGCGAGATGGTGCGCGCCGGCTGCTCGGAGGAAGCAGCGAGTCTGCCACCAGCACAGGACCAGATCTGCCCCAGGTAACCGGTTCATGCAGCCCTACTCCACGTGGGAGCCATCCCTGAGGGAATGGCTGACTGCAGGGTTAAATAACTCCTGCTCTGCTGCAGCTTCACCCCAAGAATCTGCCCCAGCCTAGAGGTAACGTCTGCCAGAGCCCCACCACCCGTGCAGCAGCTGCAGAAGCACGTGAGAGCTGCAGAACGGGATCCCTGGAATGGTTGAGGCCAAAGCACAGCAAAACAGACACGGAGCAAAACGACTGTCTGGGAAAAATATAACCAGCTCCACATCTTTGTGTCCTACATTGGCTGCAGCAGTTAGCAAATGCACAGTGAGGGAGGGAAGCAAGGCACATTCGGGCTTTGCACAATATTTCCAGAGGGATTCACAACGAAAGCCTAAGAAAAAGATGCTGAACTTCTAAGGAAAAAAAGAGGTTCAGGGCCCTCAAGCCAGGTGTTGCACAAGACATGAACTTGGTGATCCAACAGGGAAAAGGAACAACACTAGCAGGATCAGCAAAGTGAGAGGAGAATGTCCCTACGCACTCAGCCATATAAACACCTACAGGGGTTTCTGCCTGTGCTGCTTTAGTGACCTTGATGTTTTGCAGCCAGATGGAGCAAGAAATAAAATGCCAGCCTAAAGGATATGCTCTGAGGTAAGAGGCACGGAAGTTTGATTCACCTTGTGAAACACGGTGCCTATTCTCAGCTTACAGGTAAACATTTCAGCCAAAAAACTCTTTCCCTAATTTTACCAGGATGGGGGAGATTATTAAAAATGCTTAAATTAAAAAAACTTCATCACTTACTACAGGGATGTGCACAATAACTGAGTTGTTGAGTCTAGGATAAATCCTACTGCCAAGAACTAGATCAAACCCTTGCCCTCTGTTCTTGGCTGTCAGGAGCCTCTGCTCACCCCTGCTGTGACATCTACCTAGGAAAAAACTCTTTTCAAAGTGCCACCAGCACAATGCTCCACTTTTCAAACACTTTGCCATGTTTATTGGAGTCTCAGGGGAGAGACTGTCCTTGGAGGCAGCTCAGTTCCCTCACAGATTCCTGTTCTAGGCAGCCCTGTAGAGATCTCGGGAGTGTTCAAACATCTAGAAAGAAAGAACAAGCAGCTGTGGTGAAGACAACCCAAAGAGAAAACACATCTACCCGTTGACTTCATGCTGAGCTGCATTTACTCCAGAGCACTGCTCCGTCACCTCCCTCCCAGAGCTTAAGGTCTCCGGCCTTAGATTCCCCCTGCCAGCTTCCTGGGAGAGAGAGAGAGAGAGAGACACTCTCTTTTTTGGGGTACTTCCCAACCAGGCAGCAGCACAGCAACCTCCTCCGTGCCCAAAGCAAGAATGACAATTTGCAAAACAGCCACGGGTCCAGGGGGAACTTCCAGAGACAAACCAGCTCCTGCTCAACACCAGTTGCCAAGGGAAGCGGTGGGAGCGACGCCAAGGCCAGGCTGGGCTCCCTGTGAGCCCTGAGGTTTGCTCTCGTGCTGCAAAGCCGTCGGGGCCCGCCGCTGCCAGCACACGACGTGCTCCAGATCCCCCTCTGACATGGAACAGCAGGGATAATTGATTTATGTTAAAAATACCAGGGCTGCATTGGCACACGAGGCCTTTTTCCTAGGAGGAGGAGGGAAGAAATAGCTGCCTGACACATGTGCCCTTCTGGAAGCTGCTGGGATGAATATACATCATATATTCACGTGGAGTGGTGACACTGTGGGACAGGAGGAGCTTCTCTCTCTACACAGAACTCTCAGATCTCCTCGCACTAAAAATGTTACTGAGGGAAAGTTCATGCCAATATTTCTGTGACTCCTCATATGATGACAACACACAATCCTGGGAGAGTTAGGAACATAAGGGAAAACCTGTATTTCCAAATTTGCTGGCACAGGGAGCTTATATTGTCACTTAGTGCTTTTCTTACACTTGTGTTTGAACACACTCACCAGAAAGCAACAAGAACATGACCAGGGCTAAAAATTACACTTGGTGGAAGGTTCTGTATTTCCTTTGGAAAGGATGCAGAACAGACCTGACAACAGCCTTTAATTATGTGTAAGAGCTGCAGCAGGGAAGAAACCAAACTGTTTTTATAACTCCTCTGGAGAGCATGGCCTGTAAGGCAAAAAGCAATAGAATTAGATGGAAGCAAGGGACACATGGACTGGAAAAGTATCTGAGAGGAAGTAGGGTGAAATAGCTTAGGGAGGGAAGCTGGCAATATCCAGCATGGGAGATTTGAAAGAGCAGATTTTTTCCAGGTTCTTCCACTTTGGAAAAATATGGATGCTTTTTGCTCTGTACCCGGCCCTGAAATGCACCATTAGAGGCACCCTTGCATTTGTAAATTCAAGTTTAGAGTCAGGTAGGTTCCAAACCTTCCAAGCACTACAATTCACCCCAAATTTCTCCCTGTCTCGCTTTCGGATACCATCAGTATTGATCAGCATCAGATCATCACAAGAACTGTCGCACTCCTTTGAGGTAGGGAGGTATCATCCACCCCCTTTTAGTGGTGGACAACACAGGCACAGGCAGGATAAAGCCAAAGCGATCCCATCTCCATTATCAGGAGGCCCAGCTCCACACACTGACAGCTTTCCCAGAGTCCAGGCAATTACTCCAGCACTTCACTGGTTCAAAGCACAGCTTTCAACAGCTGTTGACACTGACCCCTGCTGCACCTCAGACCTCAGAGGGGCAGGCCCAGGAAAGCAAAGGCGGTACAAGTGGTGATCATCTGCAGAGTCTTGTTAGAAACGACAAAAACCCCCTTGCAAAGGCAGGCATGAGATTGCTTCTTGAAAGCCACTTTCTTTCCCCTCTGATCCCCTCCAGCCTTCACCAACCCCTTTCCTTGGCAATGGAAAAGAGCAGCTGCCCCATCGATACACACAACACTCCATCACTCATTCCTGGAGCGGGAGGCAGCCGATGTAGAGTGCGGAGCAAAGGCTCCGGCGAAAAGCACGCGCAAGCATCCGTAAGTTGGGATGGCACCAGCAAACCTTACAGGCCACCAACAGCTGAGTGCTCCTCTAAGCTTCTGCCTGTATTCCTGGGCAAGCCTCCCAGCTCAGCAAGAGCCCAGCCAAGTGAGCCTCCAAGAGCGAGCTGTAAAAGCAGTAACAGGACACGCAGGACAGGCTTGGCCCTGGTGGGTTTGTTGGCAACATCAGACACTTGCAGAGCTTGTTACGGATCCCAGAGAGGAAGGAGAACCAGCCCAAAAGAACCACCCCGGTCCCCAAAAAGAGCGTTAGGACCCAGGCGCTGTGTCTCCTTCCCCAGCTGGGTGGGACTCCCGTGCTGAAGGTGCCGCCTATTCCTCCTACTACAGATACAACCATCACCGTGCTCTATGATTCCCTGGAGCACTCATCTTGTCCTCACTTCCCTCCGCCCCCTCCTGCCTTTTCGTTCTTCTGCCTCGGTGGGAAGCGCTTATCTCTGCTCTTACTCCCCCTCTCCCTCTGCACAGTGCCAACAACATGTGCTCCCAACAAGGACCAGATGGGAATACTTGTAAGAGCCTGGGGTTAACCCGTGTCTTTTATCCCACATACTCTCTGCTGTTTTGAAATGCAGATTCTATTGCACGCGCTTTGCAGTGTAAAGATTTAAGGTTAGTAGTAGAGTATGTTGATATTGCTTGTGAAACCCATCTTGCTCCTCTATTGCACGCTGAACGTCTCCAATATGGGAAACAGAAGAGACAGATAGTGTTTTAATGTCTCCAAAGGAAGGACCTATTGGAAACAGGGGGGAAATGAGTATTTGTAATATGTCCATGCATATATATCTCTAATATTCCCCTCTCCCTCGCCTCTTGCGTTCACTTGTGCCCACACAAGAATTCACAGATGTTGTGCCAGCGGGGCTGGGCACGAAGCCTCGGCTTTCTCCGGCTGCCAGCAGCCGCCACCAAGGGCCATCTTTGCCTCCAATTAATCTCTGCGTGGCAAATGATCAGGACCAAGAGCAGATGCGAGCTCCCGCCTGCCGGATGGATTTCCCCCACCGCGGTCAAGAAATCCATCCGATTGTCTGCGTGTCCGACCAACAGCTCCAGGGCAGGAGCCATTTCCCCTCCCAGTTTAATACTGGTGTGTTGGATGGGTCTAAAACCCCGAAAAGATGGAATGTGCCTTCTTAAGTTTCGGCTCTGTGCAGAGCTAGCAATTTCCATGTGCCACTCCAAGCGTTTCTGTGCAGCCTAGCAATTAAGAAGATGAATTAGCAAGTCGTTAATGACGGTTTTATTGTGGGGGGGCAGCCAGGCCCCTGGAGGCTAGGCCGGTAGGAACACAACCACGTTCACCACACATGAGAAGCCAGCAGGCACCTGCACCTTTCTAGAAGCTGGTGCACACGAGAGAGCCCCGAGGCTGCGGGTTCGGGTTCCGCGTGACGCCTCCCTCCGCACGGGGAAGGAGCGATCTAATTACATCCATCACAGAAATGCCAAAACGACATCCGGCTTATAAAACCTCAATTTACGCTTTGACATTTCTGGAAAACCAATTTTTAATCCATGTCATCTATCAGGAGTTCTTGATATTTTACTTCACCTCGATGCTTTATATATACTGTTGCCTTTATTGAGGTGCAGGTGGGGAACTGAACACAGGCTGACAAAATATTAGGAAGAAAAATTGATGTCAGCCCATGAAAGCTTCCACGGGTTTTGGAGGAACAGAACAGCAAAAGATCTGGCTTTAGCTTTTTCCAAATCCCCCAAATCCAGAAGCACCTTGTCCCCCAGCTGGGGCTTTTTTCCTGTGGCCATGACAGGATTTGGCCATTTTTAAGGCAAGACCAGATCACCTCAAAACAATACATTTTGGCAAAGGCCGTGATGTGACAGCCTCACTTGGGTGTAGCTTATGGTGCGCCTTTAATTCCACTCCTTGAATAAACTCTTAATTTCAAACACAACCTTTACTTGAAATGAATGGAGGCATGGGAGGGGAAAGGTGAATTTTAGACATCACAACGTGTTAAGTCATTAAAAATAAAGGGCAACTTAATTTTGGAGTAAGCAGCATAGAAAATTAAGCAGAAAGTCTAATTTTCTTCAGGAATTCTTTCATAAATCACATATATCTAGTGTATGTACAGCAAAAGTGGGAGTGCCATGAAACTGAAAAGGCTTATTATATAACTTTTGACCCGGTGCAAAATATGCCCAATAAAAATACACGATAATAAACTCCTTTCTACTATAAAAATTACTAAAATTGGAAAACAGGACTGCAAGTCACGCGAGCAGAAGGCTTCCTAACCACCAGCGGCTCCCTTCCCTGGGAGTTTAGGTCACTTCAATAGGCCATAGGGGAAAAAAATGATGCAATTATCAGACTAGGACATCTGTAGCTGAAAAAAAAAAAAAAGTGCTGACATTGATTTTGGTAATTGCTCGGGGGTTCTTTTTCGTATAAAGGACGTGATTTCAATACTTCTGCTTGGGATTTTATGAAGGCGGCAGTACAGATTTGCAGAGCCAGGGGTTGTAAAACGGCACGGGAGACATGACGTGGCCGGCAGCTGCCTCTTTACAGCTCTCACCTCGCCTCAACGACGCCTCCAAGGAAGAGCTTTGCCTTCTTTTAACTACGCTTCCCCTTGCAGCCTTGCTGAAAACCTACGGGATTCTTACGGGGGCTGCGGCCAGGAGCTCGCACCCAGCCCTGGGTGGAACAACGCGCTTATCCAGACCAGTGGCGGGAGCACACGCCCCCTCCTCAGACCGCACTTCAGATAAATAAGGTTATTTCGCTACGAGCTACTACAGGCTACAACATACTCACATAAATATATTAATGCCTATACGTGGATATGAATCGGTATATATCGGATACAGATAAGAAACACTTAGACGACGAGTAGATACCAATAACCGCTGCAGCTTCTCGCTGGGTAAAGTCCACCGTCCATCCAGGCTGCACGCGAGGAGCCCGCGAGGGAGGGCTTTGCCGTCCCCCCGCAGCGCCCGGCGGGTCGCCCTCTCCACACCAGTGCAAAACGCTTCCCAACCCTTCCATAGCTCTGTACTTTACCAGGAAAGCCGGCTCCGTGGGCCGGACCCAACACAACGTCCCCCCAGCTGCAAGGCAGGGGAAGCCCCCCAGACCCTTCCGTCTGGGATAAGCTTTTCACCCCGCCTTTTGCGCCAGCAGCGGGGAAAGCCAGGTACGAGGCAGCTGCTGGACTCGGCTTTGTCAAGACTACAAGCGCAAAGCTCGGTTTTAAGCCTCGACAGCAACACGGGGTGGGGGGGCCCAGTTTGCAGAAGGGGCGAGGAGCCGCTGCGGAGCTGAGGGCGCTCAGCAGCTCTGCACATTGCAATGCAAAAAACCAAGTCTTCATCCCGCTCTTGGTGGTTTGAGAGGAACCTCAACACAGCGCCTGTCCTCCTCTAACATACGAGCGGAGCTGGACCAAGCAGGATCAACAGGTCTCTAACAGACACGTGCATGCAGGAGACGGCTTCTCTCGGCATTAGACTACGTTACCAAAGCATCCCCTTACCGGAGCGGGAGCAGAAATGTGCTCCTAGCATTATTTACACAATATAAAGTGCATTAGGATTTAATAATTCAACTGACAGACTTTCTGCCGGGACCATACAATTTCGAAACAGAGGTGAGGGCTTGAATAGGAAATTCTCTCATGAGAAAAAGAGGTTCAGACCGGTGCTCTTCACCCTGTCCTCCTAAGGATTGTTTTTGGCCGTTCTTTCTAGTGCAAATAAGCTTGTGTTTTCTCAAGTTTAAGGGACATGGCAGTTTCAGGGCGTCAGGAACGAACATTTAAAACACATCAGGGATTCAGTGTTCCCGAGCATCTCGCTGGGCCCTCCTGGGCACCAGCAGCCAGCGTTGTCACTGCTCTGGGAAGCTGAAGACGCGCTGCCAAAAATACAAAGGAACCCGTTTCCGAATCTCACCGTTCAAGTCTTGCATTGCTACACTCCGAGTGCATCCCTACACCTTCCAGCCCAACATCTGCTTCCCATCGCGTGGAAAGCCGTCATCCTCCAACCCAACACCAGTGCTTTCCGTCGCGATGGAAACCCACAGCCACTGGTCTACCCACGAGTGATCGGCAATGAACGTGAAGATCCCGATCCAGGTTTGGATACTAAGGTGCATCCCGTGCCAGGGGAGTAAATGCATTAGCGGATCCTACGGGATACCTGCGTGCCAGAACCCAGCCGTCGCTGGATTCCCAGGTGACATTTACAACAAACTAACAGCGTTGGAAAGCCAATTCATCAACAAAAGATAAAGGGCTTTTTTAAAAAAAATGGGCAGCAATAAGGAAAGCAATTTTGCATCCTTTTTTGCATCATTTAAAGCGGTGAAGAAAACATCCCTTTCCAATCACGAGTAATTTCCTCACCAATACTACAGGAACACAGGGAAGGCATGAGCACTTACAACACACGTGGCCACTCAGGCTAATTCCAGCCGAGGAGCTTTTACGATCCCTTGAGGCAAAGGCGGGCAGGGATGGGAGATGCCGAGCTCGCCGGGGAGGAACGCCACACAGAAACGGGAAGGAGAGCGTAAAAAGTTCGTACATTCATAGCTCCGGTTTGTTGGACTAGAAGTGAATTTTTTACCTCAGGCACTGTGACGGGCAGCAGCAAGTCAGCGATACGCTAACGTATCAACGCATCAACGACTCATTCACTAAATTCTGGTTTCACACCGGAACAGCATGGAGAGTTCTTTTAACGTGGGGTTTTGTGGGGTTTTTTTTTTAATTGACCTGTTAAAACCATTGGGACGAAAGCCATAAGAGCCACGATGAACCAGGACCCGGCACAACGCCCGCTGATTCATCACGGTCCACTGGCTGCTCGAGTGATGGAGCGAGAACATCTCTTCCAGGTTTGAAAAGGGACCTGAAAGAGCAACCTATGGAGAAAGGGATGGGAGTTTTGACACTAAGCCAAAGGCTTGGTTGCTGTAACTGCTATATGTGGTTTTAAAGGGGGAATCACCTAAAACAGTGAAATTAACTTGCTTACTTCTTGTCACAACTGTAACATTTTCCTAAAGGTTCTTTGGTGACTTTGGTGCAAGCTGTTTTTTTTTTTCGTTTTTTTTTTTTTTTTAAACTTTTTTAAAGTTAAAACAGATTGACTAGTTTTAGTACCCAAGCTAAAATCCAGATTATCCTCTTGGTTCCCAACCCTGTCTCCCCAACCTTTCTCATTATGACATTAACAGGTAACAGCATTCGGATTGAGCGTGGCCATGCAGTGTGCAGGTGGCTCCAGACTCAGAGTGGTGAACAGTCCGGTTGGAGATAAAGACGTTTCTCAAAAGGTTAAAAAATAAAACAGGACATGGTTGCATGGAAAAATAGCTGGTCCACATGCACACTAGGCCACTCTGTAATGAAACCATTGGAGTGATTACAAATATCTGATCAGACATGGCAATGCCTGCTTAAAACAATCTTAAAGGTGAGCAACATGCTACTAGAAGTACCTGGAGCTCAATCAAACTCCCGCTGGATCAGGGGGAAGGAGCTGGTCATCCAAAGGCTGGACAAGCCCCTTACGTTATAAATATTCACGTTTTAAGAAACACAGAATATTTCAGGTAATTGCACACATTCTCCCTCCAGGAAGAGAGTTAATATCACGAGATTTAAAATTTACATCACAGATACTCCAGGATGACACCAAAACCTTGGGGCAGGCAGGCAAGATCGGGACTGGAGCCACTGAAGGACAGCTCCAGCTCCGAGCTGGGGGGCAAGGGGGCGATGGCAGGGCACAGATGTTGTCTCCCCAACACCATCCACAATCAACACAACAGAAAACCCAACATGGCATCCACCACAGCTTCCGAGGCGCGCCACGGGTGAGCATGAAGGAGATGCCTTTTCACACGAATCCAGTGGTGCGCCCAAAACCCCAAAGGTCTTCCCCGTGGCGGGAGGAGGAAAACACCCAAACGCTTCCCTCGCACAGGTAACGTCCCGAACCACGTTAATCTGGGAGAGAAGCTGGAAGCCTCGGTCGCGGCATTCCTTCCACCTCCCAACACCCGCTCCACAGCCGCCTACTGGAGCACCTAATACAAAAATACCTTCTGAAATTTCGGACAAAATGCATTAAAAATCAAAAAAAAAGAAAAAAAGATCACCAGCCTCTAAGGGGCAGAACACGGAGATGAGGAGTGGGTTATTATTCACTGCCATTAATTCAGAAGGCTGAGCACTCCGCTGTCCTGGGATGCTCAGGTGATCTGGTCAGCACAAAACTACGGAATGAACGACAGATCTTCCGCCCTTCACCGGCACGTGACTGAGGTCTGACGGGTCATCGAGACTTTACCCATAAACAGACTATTGTTTCCAACTCAATAACCAGGAGATGCCAACTTTAAAACCTCTCTCCCTCCTCACACACAGACCAGAGATTCACGTGGAGCTGATTTTTGCCATAAATGCTCTACGGCAATGCTGCTCGGCCTTTGGACCGGGCACGGGCAGAAGCCAGTCCTGAAAAACTCGTGATAAGCAGAAACTGATACATTCATCGTAAGGTTCAGGGTGGGGGTACTTTTGCATCGTGTTTAAGTGCAACACAAGCCTTTTCTAGACTATTTAAAGGTCAGGGTGCCGGATTTTGTTTGTGCTGATACGCGTACTTCCACAGTCTCCAACACTCGAAGCAGCTGACTCATACGGACTCGGGAGGTTGGTCCTTTCCTAAGACACACGGAGATGTTTTGGGCATAGTTTAACGTGATAACCAGACTCCTATAACATTATGTACTGGAGTTAGCAAGAACTACCAGAAAAGGACTATACAAAAAACTGGGGCAACTTGGAATTACTATAGGTCAGTCCCTCTCACCAATTTCTGCTTGCTTTGTTTGGTTAATTGTCCAATGCACTCTAGTCCAGACCCTCTTGCTCTTCACCACTGTCCCCTCTGGCATCCATTCTTTTCTCTTTATGGCTGTTGTAAATTCTCCTCATCTCTTCTTCGTACTTGATAAAATTTTCCCCGAACCGTGTCCACGCTTTGTAGGGAACTGTGATGGTGTTACGGTAGGGCGGCCTCACCTCACTTACCTTCAGGAAGATGCCGTACCTGTTGGATCCCACGTCGAAGTAGAAGCGCTTGTTGTCCACTCGGAAGGAGGTGCCCTCGGGGAGCTCCGGGGGCTCGTCACCTCCCCCCCGGCGATCCTCTATGTCCCCCTCGCCGTATTCTTCAATCAGCTGCACCAAAGCATCCCTGAACTCGATCATCCCTTGCGCCGGGAGGACGATCGTCTGCTCCTGTCCCAAGCTGTGGCCGAAGTAACCCATCATGCCGGGTCCCCTGCTCATGGTCTGCCTAATCCGCAGGAAGCGCCCGCGCTGGTTCTCCTTCAGGTCCAGGTAGTACTTCCTGTTGTCCCTCTCGATGTACTCCGTTTTGAGGACGCTGTGAGGGGGCTCCTCGGAGCCCACGGACGCCGGGGGCGAGGGCGGCGGGTGCTGCGGCCGCCTCCGGGGATGCTGCTCCTTGTCGTTGCTGTGCTCGTGCCGGTGGCCATGGCCGCCCTTCAGGCCCAGGTGGGCGTAGTGCTCGATGAAGTCCCCCAGGCAGTCCTTCAGCTCGGCAGCCACGGACAAGGAGAGGGTCAGCTTGCTCTTCCTGATGTTGTCCTGCCTGCCCCTTCCTATCCAGACCTCGGCGATCTTCAGGAAGCGGCCGCGGGAGCTCTGTTTCACATCCAGATAAAACCGCTTCTTCTGGATGTCCACCCTCTTGGAGGCCAGCTCCTGGATCTCCATGCAGCTCCCCTGGGAGGAGGCCGGGTAGTGGTACTGCTGCTGGGACTGGGAATAAATGTTCCTATGCAGGCCAGAGCCTCCCAGGTTCCTTCCTCCTCCTCCTCCTCTCCCTCTTTCCATCTTTACCAATCAGCTGGAAATAATACACAACAGAGACACAGATGACAACATCAGCACCAGGGGCCTGCTCAGCTCCTCTGCAGCGGCTCCGCTCGGCGCCGCTCTCCCTACAAAGGCTCCTGCATCCCCCTCCGCTGCCACTGGCACGCAGCATCGCAGCCCGACGATCCCGGGCGCTCTTCCCCTCCCGTGCTCCGGCTCCCGGACAAGGGAGCCCCGATTTCAGCGGCACTCCCCGGCAGCACTCGCTGCCCTGCAGCCCCCCTGTGGTGCTACAGACCCTCCAGCCGCCCCACGGGGGCGGGTGATGGTGCCCTGTTTCGGGGGGCACTCACCCCTCTGCCGGGGCTGCGGCTCCCCCTCTGCAGGGTCTGTCCCTGTGCCTCCATCACCCCCTCTGCTCTTCCTCCCAGGGCACGGGGGGGAGCACTGGGGTTCCCCCCAGCGCTGCCCTCCTGCCCCCCGCTACCCACGGAGCCCCTCCTGCCGCTGCATCTCCTGCCCCCCGTGCCCCCCCAGGCTGAAGTTCCTTCCCCCCCAGTACTGCCCCACTGCCTCCCTGGCCCCTCACTGCCCCTGCTGCCCTCACAGCCCTCCAGTGCCCCCAGTACTGCCCCCGGCAGTGCCCTCCTGCCCTCCCCTCTGCCCCGCTACTGCCCCCCCCGGCCCCCAGCGCCCCAGTATTACCCCCCCCAGTGCCCCCCATCACTGCACCTCCTGCCCCAGCGCTCCCACAACTTCACTCCTTGCCCCCCAGTGCCCCAGAACTGCCCCCCAGCCGTCCCAGTGCTGCCCCCCGGTGCTCTCAGTGCTGCCCCCGGAGCCCCAAAAGTGCCCCCCGGTGCTGCCAGCGCCGCCCCCGAGCGCTCCCAGTGCCCCAGCGCGGCCCCCCCAGCGCCCCCCCAGCACAGAATCTCCCGCCCCATCACTGCCCCGCTTACCCCGGCTGCCCCTCCGCGCCCCCCAGCGCCGCGCTCCCCGCGCCCGGTCACTCACCCCGCAGCGCCCATCGCCGCCGCTGCCCTTCAGCCGCCGCCGCCGCCGCCGCCACCGCCCGCAGCCGGCGGCCCCGCCGCCCCCCGCGCCGCGCAGAGCCACGGGGCTGGCGCTCCCCCGCCGCCGCTCCGCCCCGCCCCGGCCCTCCCCGGCCCGCCCCGGCCCCGCCCGGCCGAGATCGGCGGCGGCGGCAGCGCGGGGGGCGCCGGGGGGTGCGCGGCCCTCACGGCCGCGGGACTACAACGCCCACAGTGCCCCGCGGCCGCCGCAGCACCGCGCGTGCGCGTCACCTCGGGTAACCCTCCAGCGAAGGCGGGGCGCCATCTGTGGCGTACGGACAGCGCGACGCGGCGCGGCGCGACGCGCAATGTGCGCGCAGCGCGGGCTCCGTGAGGGAGGCCGGGCGCTCCCGGGCACCGGGCGCGGAGAGGCCGCGGCGGCGCTCGGGGCTACCGCCGGCCTGCCGCGGGCTTCGGAGGGAGCGCGCCGAGGCCTGCTGTGCCGGTGGACGGCGGGCGAAGCGGTGAGGGCGCTGCTGGCGGGACTGGGAGCCCTGGGGGACAGCACGGCAGCCGCTCCGAGGGGGCCACGGCAGCCTGCCCAGCGCTGAGGGTGCTCTTTCCCGTGGCAAATCAGGCGTGTCGGCGGCTCCACGTCCCCCGGCGGTGTTCCCGAGGAGTCCCGAGCTGGGCGGCCGCTCGCCGTCGGGCGCTGGGCGATCCCGAGTTCCGGAGGTTGGCGCCGGTCCGGCCAGGTGGGTGCGGCTGTGGCGGGCCGGGGTTGCGGGATTGTTTGTGGGTGCCGGGAGTGCTCTGGAACTTCCAGCTGGTGTTGGGGGCGGTGGGAGCTGCAGGGTGTCCTTTATTTCCAGTTTCTGCGCTGCTCTCGTCTGTTCCCGGCAGTCCCAGGCCGAAGAAGTGAGTGGCTGTAAAGGAGAGCTGTTGCCACGTTTTAGTGTCAAAATCCTTTTTGGAGTTGAAATGGTTGTGCTGGGAAAAGTCTGCTTAGCCTCGAAAATCAATTAAAAAAAGGCAAATATTTCCATAACCTTGTTCAGGCCTGATGGTAGTGACAGCTGACCTCCACATGAGCTGCTGGCTGTTCTGATTTCCTGCTCTTCTTTTTATTAATCACAGAAATGTGCCAAAAATGGATGTGGTAGCCGCTGGCCTGCGGGGTAAGTATCCCCAGTGGATGCTCACAGAGAGCCTGGAGGAAGCTCCTTTGGGGCACAAAAAGGTAGGTCCTGGCTCTTTGCAGGCTGCAGAACAGCTCTGGGGAACGTGCTTTCGGTTAGGCTTGTTGCCTCCAAGGGAATTCCGGTGTTCCTGCTGCTCGCCTGTGGGCTCTACATCAGCGGGGATTGGGGGGGGGGGGTTTCTCCTCCCTTCAGTTTGGCACCTGGAGTTGTGGCCCAGCAGGGTTCTGGGAAGGCCCTTCTGGTGGCCTTGATGTGTTAAAACATTCCAGCGCCTGTGTTTTGGATTCATCAGTTTTGGGTGTCCCCTAAGTGTTCCTTGTTTTGTGTTTTTTTGTTTTGTTTTGTTTTTTTTTTTCTTCCTCTGTGCGTGAGCAGTTCAGTGTAAAAATGCCCTCGAGGAGGGACCATCCCTGAAACAGCTTCATCAGTTAGATAATCAATTAATTAATTAATGAGGGGTGGGGGGGGGGAAGCAGAGGCTGCAGTTCAGCAGCTTTTTATTCCGCAGAGTGGGGGGTAAATGATTAGTTGATGAGTGAGTGGTTAGTAGCTTGGATATTAAAAGCTGCCAGGTGAAACAAGAGCAGTTTGGACTTTCTGTTCACTGGGTGCTCAGAGTTCAACGGGGAAGCTGGGGCGGGGGCCCAAAGGTTTTGGTGAAGGGGCTGTGTGAGGCTGGCTGGGATGGATGTCCCTGGTGAGGACAGGTGTGGCAGATAACCAGAGCTCTCCCACGTTTGCTTTGCCAGAAGCCTGGTGCCCAGAGGAGTGTTCTGGAGGATGGGCTGCCATTCCTGGAGTTCTGTGGCTCTGTTGTGTATAGCTACGAAGCCAGTGACTGTTCTCTTCTCTCAGAAGATATCAGGTAACAGCTCATATTCTGGTTTTTTTCCTTCTTTCCCTTGAGTGCTCCTTTCTTTTTGGAAGGGACTGGGTTCTTGGGAATAGTTTCCCATTTGGCCTTGTTGGTGGGAGATGCCATTTCTGAACCTTTCTGTCCCTCAGAGCAGGAGCTGTGAAGGCTCCAATGCAGATGGATTGCCTTTCACAGAATGGATAATTCCATGAGCTTCAGTGACTTCATGGAGAAGTGTTAATTCCTAACTTGGGACTGTGTGTTTGAAGAAAATAAAGTAAATTTTATTTATGGTGCAAATACATTATTATTCTTCCCCCTTTTTGTGTAGCACAGCTCATGTTGCTGGGGGGAGAAGAACTCTCTACAAAACTTCCAGTGCTGTGGGATAAATAAAGGACTGTTGTTCAAGGGATCATGGGGTGAATCAAGAAGAGCCTTTCAAAGGAATAAAAGCCATTCCATCATCTTTTTCCTCTGGCTGTCCTTGAGGCCTGTGCGGCCAAGTTTTAGTAGTGGGGATTAAAGGTTCTGTCCCTGTTGTGGTGCTGAGGGGGAAGAGGTAGGAAATTTGGGGGTCCAGGGCAGAAGGGGGGTGGTGTGGGAAAGGTGTTTTGAGATGGTTTTCTATCCCATTGCCCTGCTGTGCTTTGGCTGGCAGGAAATCGGTTCGTTTCGATGTGCTCGCTTTGCCCCGCTGGTAAATTCTGGGCGTCCTCCTCTGCACCCACCACCTGCAGATGTTTACCAGCAACGTGCTAGTCTTTGCAGGCAGATCTGCAGGGCTCTGGAGCATTTCAGCTGGCTCGGGGTTGTGCAGTGCTTTCTGTGCCTCACATGTGTGGCCAGGGCACCTTTGCCGCGGGTGACAGCAGATGAACGTGGGGGGGTGTCTGCTCCTTTCCAGGCAGAGTTTACCCGGCGGGGCTGCTGTTGGCTTTGACATCGAGTGGCCACCGTCATACACCAAAGGGAAGATGGCCAAAACAGCTGTAATCCAGATGTGTGTCGCTGAGGACAAGTGTTACCTGTTTCACGTCTCCTCCATGGCAGGTACTGTACCTCCTCTCTTATTTAGGGCCTGAGCTGCTCACTGTTTCTCATGGTAATTTTTGAACTGAAGCCTTGAGCAATGGCTAATGAGTCCTTCCACGTGGGACAGTAAAATCCAACCTTTTTCTCCCCTTTCCCACCTATGATAAAGGGATTTATTCTTTGAGGGGTGCCTGTATATTAAGACCATCTTAGCTTGCCAGGTGTGCTTGAAAACAGGGTGTGGGTTCTAATTATTTTTCTGTCTGAGTGAGAATATTTTATTCCAGTTTTCAAAACTTAATTCCCTGCTCCTATAATGGAACTTTCTCTTTAGTGCCAAAATAAACAGTGAACCTAAATAGAGCAGGCTGCGGGTTTTTTTGTGTTTTGTTTTGTTTTTTTTTTTTTCTTTGTTAATTTGGCTTCAACAAGAAGCCTCAAAAATGATGGCTCTTGTGCTCTTTATTCCCAATTCCTGCATTATATGGCATCAGCTTTGGGAAAGAATACTGGCTACCTGGTGTGATGCAGCTGTGGGGAGAGAAGGGGGTGTGCTTAGCAGAGGCTGAATTCATTATGGATGTGAATAAAAGCTTCCAAATAGGGAAAATGGGGATGAGGGAAGGAGCTGGCAATTTTATAACCTTTGGTTTAAAATGTTAGATTAAAACTATGCCTGTGAGAGGTTTCTGATTTCCCTGGGGGACTCATGCTGAGGTATAATAGCGATGATTTTAATGTTGGTGTTCAATCCTTTGTCATTTAGAGCAAATGGGGTGGAAAATTTAATTGCTGGAGGCTATTCCGCCAGGGAGGCTGGGGAGCACAAAGGAAAATGATGTGAGGAGAGGAAGCTGAGGGAGCAAGGGCCATAAAGAGCTGGAATGCTTCTGATTCTGGCAGGGAAGATGCTGGTGTGGCTGCTGTGGTACAGCAAAAGGTGGTGTTTCCCTCTGGATGGTTTTCCAAAGTGCCTGTTTTTGCCAGTGGAGGATGCACTTTGAACTGAGTGACTTGTGCAGGGACCAGAGCCAGTTTCTGCTTGTTATGGCAATATATGTGATCTGCAGAAATGCTGGCCAAACCACAATAAAAAGCACTAAGTCCTGGCGAAAAAGCTTTCTCCTGCAGCAGGAATTGGCTGTTCTTGGACTGTGTGTAGATTTCAAAACCACATTTATTTATTTATTGGGAAGGTTGTTCATAATTTTCCATTTTTAGTGGTTTTTTTTTTATTTCCCTACAGATTTCTCAAAATGTGACCTGTTTCTCAGATTGTAGCTTTTGCACAGCCTTCAACTTAGGCTTTTTGGTTTTTTTGTTAGTCACTTTTCTAGGAATCAGGTGGTGGAAATGGGGCAGGAGCCCTCCACTGGCGAGTGCCCATCCTGGAAGGCTGTAATGATGATTCCCTTAGGTGAAAAACCCCTTGTCCTTTTTTGCAAGCCTCTGTGTATGTTGCAGGCTTTTATTTGATTGAATCCCCTCTATATGTGGAGGACTTTCCATCTTTTCCCATGGCTCACAAGCTTTGGAAATGATGTACTTTGCCTCTCACAGCACCAGGCTGCTACTGTTTGGTGGGGGGAGGTTTACCAGTTATTTTTTTTTAATGTTTTGGGGTGGCTCTGCAGTTTCCCAGCCCACAAGCACAGCTGACTGTGGCTGTAGCTGCAAGTGTACCCGTACAGTGGCAGCCGTCAAAGGGCAGAGATAATTGTGCACAAATAAAATCCGTGGTGCCAAGTGTTTGTTGGAGTACATAAATGCATATTGCAGGGCTGGGGAAAGGTGATGTTTGAAATGAGACCCAAGGCAGATGAGCTCTGTGTGCCTGTGCAGTTCTGTGTGTTTGCAGGTACTAGATTTGCACTTGAGACTAATTCAGGGTATCCAGCTGTGGGGTCCTGAAGGTATGGATTTAAATAAGATGCTCTGAATTTTAAATGGGAGCAAACACACAGGGGAGGAAAAAGGCTGTTATTGTTCAAGGATGAAGTGTCTGGAGCTGTTCTTCCTGTAGAAAATGAGATGAGAAAGCTGCCTGCTTTAATTCACTCCTGTATGCTTGAAAATGCCCTTTGATCCAGGTTTGCTGTGCCATCAGTTTGGGAGAAATCAAAATATAATACTCAGTATCTGTGTGCACCTTGGAACACTGTGGGGCTTTGCTTGCTGACAAGACTGACGTGTTTGGGCTTGGCACAGCATCTGGTTGGTGGATTCTGTTTTCCAAATGCTGTTGTTGGAGCAGCCCAGCCTCAGCTCCGAGTTTGCCTCCAGAGAGTCTGTGCTTCTGGTGATTTCCCATGCTTATGGTTTCAACTGTTGCCCAGAAATGTGAAATAGCAAAAACTGTGAAGAAATTATGGGGAAAATAGTAAAATAATATTTGATTTCATGTAACAAACACTGAATTTTGAGAATTAAAGTACTTTACCAGTGAGGGGTTGCTTTTTTTTTTTTTTTTTTTTTTTTTTTTTTTTTTTTTTTTGTGATGTGACTTATCAATCAGAAAGACAAATAAGGTTTGGGTTGTTTTGTTGTTTTTTTGTTTGTTGTTGTTTTTTTTTTTTACTTGGTTTGTTTCCAGGTGCAGGATGATTTGTGTATTTCAAGTATTTCCTTCTTGCTTGTCTGCAGATGACCCATCACAACCAGCTGCAGTTTTCAGTCATTCCAGAGAGAAATCAGAGGAACTATGGTGGCTTTTCCTTTAAAAACACAGGGTTTTGCAGATGGCCTTTGTGCTCAGATTTTGTCATTGCCATTACACTTTCTGGCATCTTCCAGTATTTAGTTTCTCATGTTTGGGCTTAATCTATTTTAGGTTTTCCCAAGGGACTCAAAAGGCTGCTCGAAGATGAAACAATTAAAAAGGTTGGCGTAGGAATTGAGGGAGATCAATGGAAGCTGATGAGTGACTTTGAAATCAAGCTGAAGAGCTTTGTGGAGCTGGCTGACGTTGCTAATGAGAAAGTAAAACTCTAAAACCTTTTTGTTGTGGGAGGGAATCTTGTTCTGGTGCTGCTGTGCAAAAGGAGGCTTCCTTGTCCTGGTTGGAGTTCCATTCCAATGGCAAAGGTGTTCTGTGGAATAGAGCAGAGCTGTATTGTAACTTGTTCAGAAACTGTTCAAAAACACCTCTCAAAGCCTGCAGAACCAAGTGCTGTCTTTCAGTGAGCCAGTTTTTAATCAGCATTTGTCCCCCCTCAGGTCTGTTCACTTCAACTATTTACAAGGTGGTACCTTTTGAATTCGGCTGCAGGTGCTTTTCCTTTAATTCTTGGTGATGGAGATGGCCAGGTAGTTCTGCTGGCAGTGGTGTCATTGTCCCAGCAATGGCTGAACCTCATCAACAGGCTACCAGAAGGCAGCCCTGCTGGGTGCTAGAGGGAGGCATCAAGGTCTTCCCTGAAGCCCTTCCTGCAGAGGTGTTTCTGCCACGCCATCTGGGAATAGATTTTCTGTAGGAATATCTCTATTCCTATGATTCTCAGGCTGGTGTCACCTCAGCTGTGGTGTGGGTGCACCTGGTGAGCTGCTGTTTACAAGTTGTGCTGCCTTTGGCACACCCCGAGTTTCATTTCTGTGTCAGAGATGGTTTGATGCAGGCACACCTGTGCTGTCTTTTTAGGGAGGGGAGCCAAAGGTTCGTTGCTTTCCAAATCATTCTTATTTCTTGCATGTCCTTTAAAGCTTTTCTTTCTGCGTGCACCTTAACCTGGGCTTGGTCTCTCCACACATTGTTCATTCCTTCTGTGATGCAGCTCAGTGCTTTCCGTAGGAGCCGCTGTAGAGTTTGGATTGGAAATGATACAAATTAACTGTTTTGCTCTAGCAATAAGAGGAGCTGTTACTTCTCCAAGCTGGAGTTTCCTGAGTCACCCCCTTTTTCTTTTTAATCCCGTCATTCGACTCGGGATAATTTGTTATGAAGATGAGCAATGTGATCTCTGATAGCAGCTTAAAAGTCTTCTGCTGAAGAGAAAACAAACCAAAAATAAACTTGAAAGAGAACAAAAGAACAGGGTTACATATAATGGCACAATGGGAGGGGAAGGGCTGGGGGAGCCTAAAAAGAACAGTTGGGAGGGTTTTTTTGTTACCAGACTCAAGGCAATGAGCTGCTGTTGCTGCACTGCTGCTGTTCAGCTCCCCAGTTGGGCACATTTTCCAAGCTGTAATAGCAGGCAGAGGCCTGGATCCTTGGGCTCTGAAGGAAAGTTTCTCAGACTGCCTCTGGACACAGCAGAGTGCAGCCACTGTGGCTGACAAGGGGGTGCAAAGGCAATTGGAGGCAGCAGCGTGTTGGGGTGGCTTTTGGGGACTTGGGACTCGTGGGCTAGAGCTGTGCTCTTCTGCTTTGTGCTTGCCTTCAGCCTGACAAAAGATGTCCAACGTGCACAGGCAGGCTTTAATATTCCTGTGGTTTTATTAGATGAATCCCTGGTGCTGGATACTGAGTTTTTCTAATTAGAAAGGCAAATAACAGGAAAATCCTGGAGGAGAGAGGGGGTGCTGTTTAAGTCTAGGGCTTTTATTTTACCAACCCAGAGGTTGTTTTGTACAGATGCTTTGTATTTTTAGTAGTGTGACAGCACTGAGAAGAGTTACTGCTTTGACAAACTAAGTATGCTTCGACTAACCCAGAGCTCTTGGCTGCTAACAAGGGACCGAGTATGCTTTGCTCTTTTTGGGGAGGTGCAGATGCTTTCCTTTTTAAACAAATCCCCTGCTTCTGGTGTTTTGTTGGGCTTTCTTTCCCCCAGCTGAAGTGCAAGGAGACCTGGAGTCTAAATGGCTTGGTGAAGCACCTTTTTGGCAGGCAGCTGTTGAAGGATCAGTCTGTCCGCTGCAGCAACTGGGAGACATTTCCACTCAACGAGGAGCAGAAGCTCTATGCAGCCACAGATGCCTATGTATGTACCACAGGGGATCAGCATTCCAACCTCTGGGAGCACATCCCTTCTCCAGTGCTCCTAGCTGCTGGGTATTTCTTTAGTCCCTTGCCTGCAGGTGTTCCCTGTAGCTTGTTACCACTTCTGGATGCGTTTCCCTCGGGTTTTGTCGTCTTTCTTAGCCGCTAATGAGCCCAAATCTCGTTAAATGTCGTATGGGAGGTGAAATTCAAAAGCAGCTTGGGAGAAACACAGCCTTCACTGGTGGCTAATACAGGAGAACCACAATATGGATTTTCATATTGTTCAGTTCAAGAGTTCAGTTGCATATGAGTTTTGTGCTTCTCCAGAAGTCCCTGGTTTTTTCAGTATTCTGTATGAGTTTTGGTTTATCTGCAGTTCTGTGGAGGGTTTCACCGATATGCTACCAGTTGCCACCTGCTTCCTGGGAGAAAATTAAGGAAAAAAAAAATCCTTTCAGTCTCTTATTTCTAGGCTTAGAGGAAGGGAGGTGGGAAAGTAGTTTCTTTTATGACTTCTAGTTTAGTTAGGAGTTCAGCCATGGAGGGTTCAGCACCTGTGAAGACCCAAAGCAGTGCAGAAAACCTTTTCAATTTTTTTGTGCGTGGTTCAGCTTTTGTAGCCATTTTTTTCCAGGCAGTGCATCTTTCCCCCTATGCTCTGTTCACCTGGCCTGCCTTTTGGAGCCTCCCAGGAAAACATGAGGGAGTAACTTGTTTCTTTTTCAACACGTGTAGCCTAATTAGCACATTGCTGGCTTTAGGCTGTGTTTTTCTGTTAGAACTCATTATTCATACCAAGGGAAATACTAAACACACCGAATCCATCTTGGTGTGTTTGTAGCTCTTCTCCTGGAGCTCGGCATGAAATCTGAGTGAGGTGAGCAGATGGTGGGACCGGGAGCTGAGCGCTGGGAGCTTTCTGTGTGCAGCCAGCTTGCTGAGATGATCCGCTCTGGGACCTGTCTAAGAGTGTCCATTGCAGCATTTGGCCCTTAGTGCAGCATTCTGCAACATGTAACCTGGTCCTGGTGGACAATGCAGTCAGGGTAGTCATTAGTATGATGGGAGCTGTATTCCAGTTTGGAATTCTGCTGGTCACACTGTATTGCTGCCATTATTTGCCTGATTAACTCCTGATTAGGTTTTTTTTTGTTACTGTTTTTTCTCTGTGGAGTACAGAGTACTAATAGTTGGGGTTTTTTTTCCCTCCTAGGCTGGCTACATTGTTTATGAAAAACTGAAAAATATGAATAAGAGTGACCAGAAATTACTTAGCGTGAGCAAAGGTAAGTTGTCCATCCAGGCATAAGGAATTTATTCCACGTACAATTGCATATTCCGTTTCCCAGCAGATATTTAAGTCGTGGCAGGTTTGTTTGGCTTTTTGGTGATTACAGATGACTTGCAGAGGGAGCAGATAGGAAGAGGTCTTGGATGCCCAGGGTAACCATACTCTGTGGCTGTTTTCCATAGGACGTACATAGGAAGGTACTCTTAGGATATTTTTTTGTGTTTGTCTCTGCTGTACACAGGGATGGGAAGAATTCCCGCTGTCATTCCAGCTTGTTTATGGAAACACTTCAGTGAGTTAATTTCAGTGCTGCTGATGCAGGGACAAATACCTAATTTAAGATGAAACAGGGCCACAAAGCAAACCATGTTAGGAAGTAATGTTCTTATTGAGGCATATCAATAGGACCCAAATGTTTTAGAGCAGCTTAACATTATTTACTTCGTCAGAGGAGATTTTAACATCTTAGTTTTTATTCAGTTCTGTGTCTGATAAACATATCGTAGGTAGCTTAAGGCTGAAAAAGAGGTGGCGAGGGGTTTGTTTCCTTTTTGTTTTGGCTGACTTATGCTTTCCTGTCAAAAGCAGGAGTGGCAGTGCTGTCCCCTTGGTCTGAGGTGCAGGGTTTGGCCTTGGTTCAGTCAGCATGTCTGTGTTAGCAGCTCTTTTCCAGGAGCTGGGAGGGACTGCTTTGTTCCCACGGTGTACCTGTTTTCCCTGAGCTTGTGTAATGGAAGAGAAGCAACGCTGGAATACTTGGAAGCTTGGCCTGATTCTCTGTGCTTGATTTTTAAGCCCTGGAAAATGCTGTCTTGCCAGCTGTAGATGTTGTAGAAATGCAGTCACAGGAATGTGAGTTCTTTATGTGGAGATGTTAGACCCCAATTATTACAAAATAACCAGTTGCTGCACTGGTTACAGATGCCACATCTGAGGGTGTGAAAGAGCGCTTGGCTTCTCTGGCTGAAGAGATAACAGACCTGGCTTCTCACATCCCTGACTCTTCTGGACAACTGGAAAACTTCCAGAGGTCAGTTTTGTGCTGACTTGTCTCTACCTCCACAGTCAGTGTTTTGCTTTTGATCTCCCAGGTCCCCCACAACAAAGTATCTGTGTTTGAGCAGGCATCTGTTACCTGCTTGTTGTTTTCCAAGAAAATGTTTTTGTTTTTTTTTTAATATGTAGGAATATGTGTTTTCACTGGTCTGACTGCAAGGGATTTGACACTGAAGTTGGCTGAATTTTGTTCTGAAGCATAGTAACTGCCTCTGTAACTTTGCTTTACCTTCCTTGGTTTTACCTCCTAGGGCTGCAGAAATACTAGCAGAGATATCAGAGAACATCAGTGCCTTGAAAACCACCCTGCTGGGCTCAGGTTCCCCTTCTGGACTGGAGAGGAGCTGTGGTGCAAACAGAACACATTTTGTAGCCGAGTCGGCAAATGTCAAAGCACAAAAAGCAGAATGTGCTGAGCAACCTGAAGGTGACCTCAACATCTGCTCTGATGCTACGCTGGCTGCCCTCTGGGAGGAAGAAATGAGTGGAGAGGAGGCACTGAGAGGTAACACTGCTCTGGAAAACGGGGCTCCAGCAGCCAGATTTACAGACAGAGATGACAGGGATGACTTCATGTCCCTGGACATTACCGAGCAAGAGCTTCAGGTCTTGGAACGTCAGGCTGCGAAGGAGTTGGTCAGTGAAGCTGCACCCGAGGTAATGAGCACTTGTTAACTTCTAATATTTCTTTCAGACGTTTTGTTTTTAATGGACAGGCCCCAGAGCTGAATGTTGAGCTTAATTATCTTTGGTAAGAAGTTGAAGCACATGGAGAAGTGGCTTGTAGGAGGTTCAAAAGGTTGGAAGGTAGTGGGTGAAATAGAAATTACTTTGCTCCTAAGAGAATCGTGTTGATTTTGTAGGAGGCATGTTCCACAGACAATGAACAAAATGTGTCCTCTGTCATAGAGAGTGATGAAGAGCTGGAAATGGAAATGCTGAAAGTGAGTGCCTCAGGGTTTATTTTTCAGTTTTTTTTCTAATGATGCCGCTCTGGGATCACAGTGGAGTGGAGCATGGCTAAGGGGAGGGAATATGAAGCAGAAAGGTGCTGCCTACAGAAGAGGGACAGAATAAACACATGGATACCTCAAGAATTCAATTTGCTGGGTTTAGACTGGAGTATCATTGGCCTCCTGTGTCATTTTTACTACACCAGCTTGGACTTGATCCACCTGCTAGATTAAAGTTGTTATAACTGGATTAAAAATTGGTTCCCATATCATATTACCTGAGAGAGGCATTTTCTCTGCCCTTCCATGCTCCAGAATAACTTTTTCCTTCTTAATTGCTCAGTCTCTAAAAGATGTAGATGGTTGTGAAGGAGTTTTACATGAAGGAGAGTCCAGTAAAGCCAGGAAAACTCCTGACGCCGAAGTGGATGTAGCACCAGATGGTGATGAAGATGAAGGCATTGAGGAAGAGGAGGAGGAATATTTGGGTATGGTTTTTTAAAACTCTTAGTGCATGATGAAATAAACTTTTAAAACTCACTGTCTGTAGAAGCAGCCGTGGAAGCGCAGTGACTTTTAGGGGGGGTTGGTTTCTCAAAATGGGAAGGTCAAGCTTGCCTGGATTTCTAAGGGGAACTTGGACTGTGTCAAGATGAAAATCCAGAGGTGTGCTTGGCAAGGGAGAGTGAACTTCTGCCCTGGTCAGCTGATGTCTGCTCCACGGGAGTAAAACTGACATGGGGGTGTGGGGGACCTGCTCAGAACACAGCACAGGGGAGGTGACACCTCCCCTGTCTGCCTGTGCTCTTCTCCTGTTGCTGCTGAGTGGCAGAATTTTGAAATTCTGCCTTGGGGTGATTTTGACTTGATTTGGGGTTGTCCCTGTGGAGACAAATCAAAGAGGGGAAAGCAGCTGAAATGTGAGGAGGAACACACACCTCGACTTGTTTGGATGAAGCTGTTCCAGATGATGCAGTTAGGCATTGCAGTCCTATTGCTTTATCTTATTTATCAAGCCATATGTTCTCCTCCTCATGCAGGGTCTCTGAGGAGCCTCTTTGCTTTTTTAATCCTTCATTTCAGCCTGAAAATATCTGGAGTTTGATATCTCTTTTCACCGGAATTGCCCAAATTCTAACCCCTGGGTGTCACAAACCATGAGCAGACTGTTGTTTGTGGAGACAATGCTTTCTCTTTCTAAAATTTAATCCCAAATGAGTGTTTTCTCCTCTCTCCCACTAAAGATCCACTGCTGCCAGAGCCTAGAGAAAGCCACATCATGTGTCTGAAGACCTATTTTGGGCATTCTTCATTTAAACCGTGAGTATATTTTCTGTTAAAATGGACACTCTGGGGTGTGCGTTCCTGCCCTTCCTTCAGCCTGGATGATGTTTTTGTTACTGCTCACTTGAAAAAAAATGGCAACAAACAAATGCGGGTACTGTTCACGCGCTCTGTGTTGGAGATAAATGATCCACAAGCACTGTGAAAACTGCAGGTGTTATTTGTGATCTCCTGCGAGTGTCTGCTTCAAGTGCTGCTTGCCCGAGTCCTGTTAGAGATCCCCACTCTGGCACTCGTGGCCCTGCCTGCAGTACTTGGAGTGCCTGAGCGGCTGCAGCGTGCAGGCAGCCTCAAGGGTCCCCTTAACCCACAATTCAACAGGATATGCAGTTTCATACAATTTACTTGTTATCTGTGGTGGCCAAAATCAAATATTCCCCTTTGTTTAATTTAAAGGGTCCAGTGGAAAGTGATCAATTCTCTTCTGGAAGACAGAAGAGATAATCTTGTTGTCATGGCAACTGGTGAGTTACCACTGCATCCTAAGAAACAATAGAAAGTTGCTCCCTTTTTGGGGGAGAGCAGTACAACAAACACGGCTTGTTTTTTTGGGGTGTTAGAGTCGCTTGTTGTAGCTGCATAGAAAGCATGATGTCTCCCTTGTGCCTTTTTTTTTTTTTTTTTTTTTCCCCTCTCAGGCTATGGAAAAAGCTTGTGCTACCAGTTTCCTCCTGTTTACACTGGACACACAGGAGTTGTCATCTGCCCCCTTATCTCCCTGATGGAGGACCAGGTGCTGCAGCTGACGTAAGTGACGTGGTGGCAGTGCCAGGCTGCTGCTGGATTCCCCACGGACACACGTGGGTCCTGCCTGTGGCCTTCCTGGGTGTCTCCCATTTGCAGCAGGCTGCTTGTGTGTCAGCTGCAGGGCGTGTGTTTCTCAAGGAGCACACACAGCCCCTGTCAGCAGTCGCAGATCCCCGGATTTGCCACACAGGTGAACCAGAGGCTGAGGCTGCAAAGGACGGCTGCTGGTGAGAGGTTTCTGAAGGCACTTATTTCTGGATTCACAGGCCTTTTGTGCCCAGACCAAAGTGATGGGGGAGCTGTTTGAGGCTGTCAGACTCGTGTTGAAGTTTGGTAGGGCTTGCTTTGGGTCTGAGGAGTGACATCTGAACCCGGTATAGCTGGAAGCTGTGGGCAATCCAGATCAAAGCTGCAGCACAGGCTTTCTAGAGGGACAGTGTAGTAGGTCTCCTGACACCTGGCCTCTTCACTTCTTCAGAGGTCTGAGGGGGGAACTTGTGGGTGACACGAAATCACTCGGACATGAGCGGTTTTAGGTGTTGTCAAGATAAATCTCTTTGATCTTTAATACCTGATAATGCTTTCCCCACATGTATTCACTTCCTATTGTAAGAGCTATTCACTTGTGACACTTTTGCACTGAAGCTGTGGGACTCACGCTGAGCTGTGTGGTTCATTCCTGCTTTGTCCACCTTGGGAAGAAGGAATTTTTTGTGAGAGGAGGGGATATGAAGATGTTTTGAAGTGAAGAACATCAATTACGTGCGGCGTTTTCTGCTGCACGTCGTGGCTGTGTGCAGATGAATGGCTGAACAGCCTAAGCTCCTTGACTACTACTCAGCAGGGTGTCTGTGTGACTTTTCCACTGTTTTCCTCAGTGGAAGGGGTTTATTCACTGCCTTCCCAGTGGGTCATTCCTTTTGGAGGCCGAGGAGATTGAATCCCTGCCAACTGCAGCAATTTGTCTGTCAGTCTGTCTGCAGTTTGGACTGAGCAGCTGTGGAAACCAAGGGCTCTGAGACAATGCAGCAAATCACCAAGTTAAGAGGCAAAATATCAGTCAATTTGGCTGGTATTTATGTCATTAAAAACCAGCCACCTGATCTAAAATTAGCAGATGCAACATCAGTAGCTCACAAAAGATTGAACAAGGTAAAAAATAGTGGGCTAGCAAGGCTTACATCCAAATGTGAGGAACTGCTGCAGTGAAGAGTTGAAGAAAATATGTTTAGCATGTTCTTTTGGATGCTTTACTTGTGAACTTGTGCAAGGAAAATGGCCTTCCTTTCTCTGATTCCTACTAGTCCAGTGTGTGTCCTGTGGAGACTGCTGGAGGGGAAGTGGAAGAGCATTTGGGTGGCAGGAAGAGCCATGCACCACTCCTGTTTTTTAAAAGGTGTTTCACACGAAGATCCTTGAAGAAAGTAGTCTCTGACCTCACAGCTTGAGCTTCCTTTAGAAATGCTGGCACAGGCTGGAGGCTAAAGCTTGGAGAGTGAGTCTGTTCATGACTGTGCTTTTTTATTTCTGCAGAATGACAGGGATTCCAGCTTGCTTCCTCGGTTCAGCTCAGTCAAAACAGGTCAAGGATTCCATCAGAGGGTGAGTTTCAGCCAAGCTTTCTGGTACTCTGGGCTGTGACATAGGGGTGCTGGAGGGGTAGGAGGTCTCCCTGCTCCATCACCACTGAAACTCCTGGTTCTGGCCCAGCCCTGGGACCTGGCACTCAGGATATTGTTTGCATTCACCCAGGCTGAGTGTGTGGGAGGCTACAGCCACCCTCCTGTGCTTTTTGGCTGGGGAGATGGAGCTTATTGACTCAGCTGTGTTCTGATTTATACCTGATTTTAGTCAGGTTTTAGACCTGTACCTGTCAGCAGCACAACAGTCCCTTCTTATTCTGAAGGCTGGCAGATCTGGTTTTCCTGTTCCTGTAATGCCTCGCTTTCCTGTGGTTCTGGAATGTTTTCTGTGGTCTTCACTTAAATCCTCTTGTTTGCCATCAGAAATCTGTTGTTCTCAAATTGTTTGTCAGTGTTTTTCAATCATGACTTAATTGAAATGAGTTGTCTGGGGTCTTCTCTTCTGTGTCAGTGTATTTTCTCCTGGTCTTTCAGGGGTCAGTACAGAGTTATATACATGACTCCAGAGTTTTGTTCAGGGAACTTAGAGTTACTTCAGGACCTCAACCAAACTGTTGGTAAGTTGGAGGTAAGACTGTGGGTGAGTTGCCAGGCAGCTTAAACTGATCATTATATTGAAGCCTTTTTGGTAATTGGAGACTTCTCACCCATTTCTTGGTGAGAGTAGTGACACCATTTATTCCCATTCATCACACAAGATCCTGTCACTGATGAAAAAAATAATTTGTGAGCGTTTGTCTGAGGCCATCAGGCTTTGTGTTACAATCCAGGAAATACAACAAATGACATCTGTAATTCTTTCTTGTGACTGTGATTGAGAAGCAGTGAGTGGGGAAAGGTCCTGTTGGCGCTAGCTTGAGGTTTTGATTCGTGTGAGGGATGTTGGATGTCTGGAGCTTGGATTGTGGTGGGGGAACACTGTAAAAGCTCCTGGGCCTTTTTTATGAAAGAGGCCTTGAAGGTGGTGCAGCAGAAAGCATTCCAGGAACAAAAACCAGAGCGCTGCTGGTTTCCTCCTCTCAGGAAAGCTGGAGCTTGCTGTGCTGTGATTTGTCCCCCAGGTATCACCCTCATAGCTGTGGATGAAGCTCACTGCATCTCCGAGTGGGGCCACGACTTCAGGAGCTCCTTCAGAAGTTTGGGCTTGTTGAAGCAGGCTCTGCCATCGGTGAGGTTTGCCTGTATTGGGTTTCTGGTACAAGAAGAGGAGTTTGTGTGGTAGTTCGGAAATATCAGCCTTTTAATGTTGTGCTCTGGGTGTACTGACCATGCTGGTCGGGAGTTGGAGCATCCCTGTCAGTGATTGGCCTCTGTAGGTTTTTCCCAGTGTTTAAACCAAGAATGTTCTGAACTCGGACTACCAGAAACTTAGGAAATTTAAATTGCTTTGGATCCCTGGGCTGAGGAAGATGATGTCCCTAAGCTTCTGGTTTAATATTGGAGCATTTGGTCTTACCTGACTGAGTGGCTCGTAGGAGAATGCCACTGATTTCTAGACATTCCTCAAGCACTTACTGCATAGGCTCAGAAATTTAGACCTGAACTGAACATGCTTTTATTGTCAGTGTCATCCTATATTCCCTAAATTTAGCTAATCACATCAGTGAATTACTGTGGACTCGTGGAAGATACATTCAGAATAAAACTTTGTGTTTCAAGTGTTCTGTTCCTGTCTGCTCTCTCAAGAGCTTTGCTCTAAAATGTTCAAGAAGTTCAATATTAACTATATTTTTCAAATGACTGAACTTATCCAATGATAAACACATTAAAGTGTCTCTTTAAGTTCTCTCTGAGTAGACTCTTGAGGTTTTTGGTGTAAAAAATGATCAGTGAGAGGTCATGAATGTTATTCGACATCTCTTTGCAGGTCCCCATTATTGCTTTGACTGCAACTGCCAGTCCCTCGATCAGACAGGACATAGTGAAATGCCTGGACCTGAGGAATCCCCAGGTCACCTGTACCAGTTTTGACAGACCTAACCTGTACCTGGAAGTTGGACAGCAAAGTGGAGACATCTGTAGGGATTTGAAGCAGTTCCTAACTAGGAAAGGAAGGTAAGGATTTAAGCCTGGTTTTGATCCCTCAGATGTGGTTTTTTTACAGGCAGGTGGCTTTTTTTTTTTTTTTTTTAATTCTGTATCTTTAGATGTTGTTGTTGTTATTTTCAGCAGCTCTGTGTATGAGTTTGAAGGCCCCACTATCATCTACTGCCCTACAAGAAAGGCCACTGAGCAGGTGGTGTGTGCACTGAATAAACTCAACGTGGCCTGTGGTACCTACCATGCTGGCATGGGGAACAAGGAGAGGAGAGACACTCACCACCAGTTCATGAGGGATGAAATTCAGGTACGTGGGAAACCAAAGTCTCTTGGGTCCTATTTAGAATTACAGAGTTTTTGGTGGAAGAAAATTTTGGAATATCAACCTGCGTTCTGGGTGTTCTTCACCCAGAACTCTGTCTTGCAGTTCTGGGTGAAGAAATTGCTGGTCTGTGCCGACAGGAATAAGATTCCTGGCCTATCTTTGGAATTTCTGTAGCAATTCCCCTAAAAATGCATGGTATCGAAGGAAAATGGTGGTAGCTGGAACAAGAGCACAGCTTTGGTGAGCTGCTGCTTTCCTGGGCAGCAGAGATCTCCTGGGACTCCTTGTGTTCCTTTTCATGACTTGTTTTGTGCCTGTTGAAAACAGGAACAGCCACTTGAACACACTCCTGCATTTGCCATAGCACATCATCCCTCTCATGGTTGTGATCCTCTGGCCAAACTCAGCCCCGTGGGTCTGAAGCTGCTGCAGCTCAGGCTGGATTTTGAGGCTCGAGATCTCGCCCAGCGCGCGTGAATTAAGCCAGGCCCGTTCTTGGGGGTCACCTGAAGGCACGTGGCCGCTGTTTTGCAGTGCGTTGTGGCCACGGTGGCCTTCGGGATGGGCATCAATAAGGCCGACATCCGGCTGGTGATCCACTACGGCGCCCCCAAGGAGATGGAATCCTATTACCAGGAAATGGGGAGAGCCGGGCGCGACGGCCTTCCCGCGGCCTGCCACGTCCTCTGGGCTGCCACAGACCTGGCCTCTAACAGGTACAGCTCTGGACACAGCCCTTGTCTCCCTCCTCAGGGCCTTTTGCCATGGCTCTCTGCAGTTCCGTAGCCCGTGGGCTTGGAAGAAGCTCTCTGTCTCTCTCCTGTTCTAGCCTCTTTGGGAATAATGTTTGGAAGAATATGCATGAAGTGCTCTCCTGAGTATGCCCCGTGGTGGAGAAGCAGGCAGGCAGCTTGGGTGTGGTTTTAGTAGGATATTTTTTCTACCTCTTCCTGGTAAATTGGAGGGCATTGTCTGGCATATTTCATATTTTCATAGTGGACAACATTTAAGGCTGTGCATTTTTTGCTTCTGTCTCAGACGCCTCCTGAGCGAGATCCGCAACGAGGCGTTCCGGCTGTACAAGCTGAAGATGTTGGCAAAGATGGAGAAGTACCTGGTGTCCAATGGCTGCAGGAGGAAGTGAGTGCTGGAGCCTATTTAGTGCTTTGTCACTGCAGGCAGCTTTGGTAAGAGCTGCAGGGACTCAGGCACAGGTGGGGGCTGTAACCAGAAGGCAGCTCAGGCTCACAATGTGTTCTACAAGCACAGAACATTCTATTCTATATTAATAAGCTGTATCAAAAGCACATCCTTCAGCACATTTATACGTTTCCTTGTTTGCTTATTCTCAAAAAAGACTTTTTCTTTAGAGGAATCAAGGCTAAATAATTGGTTCCCCAGTGAATTAATTAATGATGCTGATTTCGACTCCGTTTTCTGCAATAAATTTCACGTGTAAATTCTTGGTCTTCTATTGAATTCTTTTTGTTCCCTTGGGTAGAATCATCCTGTCTCATTTTGAAGACAGACAACTCCGAAAGGTTTCCTCTGGCATCATGGGCACAGAAGAATGCTGTGATAATTGCAGGTCCAGGTAAGCTTTCTTCCCTGAAGGCTGATCCTAGAGGTGATGTTCTCTCAGCCTGACTTACAAGGCAAATTATCTAAAAGAATTGACTTTCACGCATCTGATCTTGCAGCTGTTCAGCCCGAGGTTTATTTTTGAACGTCTCTCTAACCTTTTTCCAGTGAGTCGAGCAAACTGTGATAAGCTCCAAGTGAGGCTGTGGGAAAGCCTGGAAGCAGAGCAGGATCACAGTTCTTAAAAGGGGTTTAGAGCACCACTCAGTGAAAAACACTCCTATTCATCAGTTTAAGCCCTTTTAGGTAATTAATCCCAGAAGACAACACTTGCAAATGGTGTGTGGTACCAGGTGTCTAAGGCTAAATTGCCCCAGTGTCCAGGGAGTTGTTCTCCTGTGCTGACATGTGCTCTTTTAACCTTGCTAATAATCTCACACATGTGCTGAGGGGGTCTCAGGAGGCTGATAGTCACGGAGGCATGAGCAGAAACACTTTTGTCACTTCCTTCTGTAGTTGGAATAAAGCTTTCCCTGAAGTTATAGTGAAGCATTCCTTGCTCTTGCTGTCAGCCTGATGCTCTCTGATCCCAGGCAAGGTGCTAGGCTGTGGTGCTTTCTGGAGAAGTGTTACCAATTTAGCTACTGAATTTCTGTATGTCAAGGATTAGGACAGCTTTGCCTGGCCTCTACTACAGCTAAGTCTAAAAAGAATTTAAAAGATCGTGATTGCCCTCTTTGCAGTCACCTTGCAGTGCTTATAAAGAGCCAGGTAGTGAATTTGTATTGCAGAACTGAAATCACTTGAAATAGATAACTTTCATTTTTTCTCCTTAGAAGTGGTTTGTGACAGTAATTTTTCAGTGGGTTCTTTCAGTCAGTAAGAAATACATTAACAAACCTTACATAGCCTTTAATGGGGTTGCTCTTTACTCCTGTTTTTGGGTTGTTTTTTTTTTATGTTCTTAAAGAAACAGGAAAAAGTTTTAAAGTGTGGTTAAAGAAATGTTGTGCATGCCCGAACCAATACAAATATTTAAATATTGAATCCCAAAGATTGCTGAGAGAATGTTCTTAACTGCAGGTGTGGTGGAGAACTTACTGTAGGGCGGGGGAGTTGTCTGAGAATTTACATGGATAGAAATATACATGTGTCTTGAAGTTACACTGATACAAACAATTAAACGTATTTAAGTGTATAGAACTAGGACTGACGTTAGAGACTAAGCACAACTAATCCCTTGCGGTTATTTCATTTAATTATGTCATTAATCACTGAGTTGACAACATCTGGAGCAAGGGAGAGGGGGCTTGGTTTGTTTGTGTTAAGCTTGGCTTCCTTTGTGCCTCCCAGCGGCTCCTGCCTTGCAGTCCCCAGCGACTTTGAGGGCGGATTGCAGGACTTTGGCAAGCAAGCACACCAGCTGCTGTCTGCAGTGAGTGCCCTGGATGAGAGGTTTGGGACCAGGATGCCAATTCTGCTTCTTCGAGGGTCTGTAAGTGATGGGGCAGCTCCTTGTTCTGAGGGGAGGGGCTGTGACAGTGTCCCTCTTGATTCATCTGTCAGTCGCTACATGCATATACTTACATGTCCATGCGTGTGTACCCTTTTCCTTGGAGAGATGGAGGTTTGTGCAGAGAGGCAGTCTTGACTTCGGGAAGCTGCTCAGCTCCACTCCCCACGCAACAAGCAAGATGATTGTCCTTTAGCCTTTTGCGAAAATGCCTAATTTTGATTCTCTTGCAAGGAGCAGCCTTTTCAGAATTAAGGATAAACATCTTGGCTCAATTAGCTGACTTGTGTTTGAATAAAGCAAAGGATGGCTTCCACTGTAGCTTTGTGCTGCTGTCTGACTTGGGACTACTGAAGTAGGAAGTAGAGTACCAGAGTAAACATAAATTAATTACCATACACCTTTAATTTTATTTGTTTTGAAATAGTAAGCAAGAAACTCACTGGAAATCAATTAGAATAAGAACAAAGTACTTTTAATGCTTACAAACTGAGGAGACGAGGAATGACCTGTAGTACTTGATAAAACTGGGTGAATTATGTTCCTTGTTTAACCTTTTAACGCAGTTAAGCTGCTGACTGTCACACAAGTGTATCTAGGGGAAAATGAACTTGCCACGGCCTTGGCAGGAAGCAGGTGAGGAGTGGAATAGGTCATAGGAGGCTCCTCATTCATGTACTGGGCTTTTGCTTTACTGATTGTGTTTGAAGCTTCCCTGTGCAAGGAGTGGACAAATCTCCACAAAAATCAGACAAATCTGACGGGTTTTTTCAAACCTTCCAGTGCTCCCAACGCTTGCCAGACCGGTACCGGAGACACCCTCTCTTTGGCTGTGGAAAAGAGTGGCCAGAGAACTGGTGGAAACTACTCTGCCAGCAGCTGATCATGGAAGGGTTCCTCAAAGAGGTCTCGGGCCAAACCAACAAGTTTGCAACCATTTGTGTGCTCACCCAGAAGGTACTTGTGGTAGAGAAATGACCCACTGAGAGCTCCTCCTGAGTAACCCACAGCTAAGCCGTGCGGTTTATTTCTTACAGGGTAGGAATTGGCTGTCCAAAGATGGATCTGCCTCAAAGCCAAGTCTTCTGTTACAGTCCAGTGAAGACCTTAATCTGCAGAGACCTTCTGCCAGGTAATTGTAGCACGTGTGTTCTCTCGAACGCTTCTTTGCTGATGGCAGATCTGTCTGTGAAGCCTGCTTTTGGAGAAGGCAGGGTTGAACAGCAGGAGGCTTTGAGATCCTCAGTGTTCTGTTTTTTTTCATGAGGAATGACAATTCTAATGATTAATCAAAAACTTGATTTGCCAAATACATCCTTGTATGAACTTGAAATCAGTTTATTTAGCAAAATGTTATTTTTTGTTCACTATACGATGGAATTAAGATACAATTAATTGCATTACAGCAGCAGGCCTCTGCTCTCCAGGCAGCGCTCCCCAGGCACAAAAGGAACAGCACAGTCACCAGGCAAGCAGGTCTGTACCAGTACAACCCTCCTGCTGCGTGATCCATCCTCGCTCATGTTAAAAATAAATCCAACTCAACTTACCGCAAGTTAATGTTTTGTCAACAGCAAACTCGGTGAAAAGATGGTAAATCAGCATTTGTCTTTTTCTTCTGGTTTTTCATAGATATCTCTATATGAGATGTTCTGTTACAGAAAAGGTCAAACTCCTCCAAGAAGCACTAACATGGTTAACAGGTACGGTATTTGAAAATAAAATGGAGTTATCTAATTTTGATGGTGTTAATGTGGATACTGCTTGTTGGGGGATTGTTAAAGTGAGCGTTTTCCTGTGCAATGCATGTGGAAATGTTTAATGCATTAAAAAAAAAAGACAAGTGCCTAAAGCTTGCTGTACACTGCATTACATCTCAAAATATATCGTGTTTACAAGATTTCACAGTTAACGTCAGGGAGCATGGAGGGCTCTGCCTTTCCACACTGGTCTGGAGAAGACTGAGACCAAGCCGAGGCTCCCTCGGGTCAAAAGAAATCAAATAACCTCTTGCAAAAAGCAGACCAAGTAATTTGTTTTCCTGGCTCATGTGCTGCTTCAGATTAAATGCACCTTGTATTTCTGAATGGATTCCTCCTTCAGGCCACCGTTGTGGTGCTGGCAAATGACAGGAAGGGGCCCTGTCACTAAGGTGAATATTTGCCACTGCAGCCATGTGAAGACAGATGATTTTAGGGACAGTTAAAATCCAAACCAAGTTATTTTGCTCTGTGCTTAGGAAAGGAGTCTCGTGGTCCAACCTGTGTGCTAACGGATGTTGCAGTGTAATCCTGGCAGTCCAGTCAAGGGTGGATGTCCCTGAGCTCGTGGACTCAGTGGAAGTTTGGATACTGCTGGTTGTACCCCAACCAGCTCCAGTCCTGTCTGGGTGCAGAGCTGGCAAAATAAGTTGGGCCTTGAACCAAGTCCCTGAATATACTGATCTAAAGCAAGGCTTGCTTCACACATGATTTTTTGTTAGTGTTTCAGGGCGCTCACCACTGAAATCTCCTTTCAAGTCCCAAGGACCAGGTGTTTCATCCCCAGAAAAAGAACTAGAGGTAAGCTTTTCTGGGACAGGGAGGATATCTCTGAATTGCAGTCAGCCTGCACACCACAGTTGTTCGGTGTTTGGGCAGCTCTTAAAATTACTGAGCTGTTTTGAACAGAGGTCCCAGAATAGGACTGAAATACATGAGGAGGGGTTAATGGATGGTAGGTGTTTTGTGTATTATCGGGAAGATCAGGGAGGTGATAACTTTTGCTCTTGTAACATAAGTTATACCTATGAGTGAGGTAGAGCTGCTTCCTGAGAAATTGGCTCCTTCCTTCCCAGACTGCTCTGTATGGCAAGCTGCTGACTGCTAGACAGAAGGTAGCTAATGAGAAGGAAATTCCTCCAGCTGTCTTGGCAACCAATAAGATCCTGGTGGAGATGGCCCGGATAAGGTAAAGCCAGCATGCAGACGTGTTGTACAAAGCGGGGAGCTTGCAAGCCAAGTCACAAATCCCTTTCCTGCTTCTCTTGGGGGAGTGGAGGCATCTGAAGTGCCTCCTCCAGCTACTAAAAGGCAGCAGTATTTTGGGACTCTCTTATGTTGTCGCATTCTTCATCCTAAACCAGGCCTACGAGCATCGAGAACCTGAAGAAAATTGATGGTGTGTCTGAAGCCAAGTCCACCATGTTGGTGCCTCTCCTGGCTGAAATTAAGGACTTCTGCCAAGCAAATGGTTTGCAGGTATGATGAATTCAAGTGTCTTCTCCTGGGCAGGAGCCTTAAGGATGGGATTTGTTCTGCAGCTATTGGACTCCATGGAGTTGTCCTTCTGTTTCACAAAAAAATACTTTGATCCAGTGAGGGGAACCAAAAGCATGTCGAGTTTTTTAGTTGTTTTCAGGGAATCTATGTTGAGACCGTTTAGCTCAAATTGAGAAGTGTCCCATGCAGACTGCATGTCACAGTTTGTTCTGATGGAATAGTTTCACATGGAATGAGGAATACCTAAGACAATGTGTTGGCCTGGGCACTCTGTTCTGGCTGGTGTTCTTTTCCAAGTTCCTTGGATGATGCCATGCTCATTTTAGTAAGGTGGGAACATGTGGGTGTCCATCTGGATTCCCTCCTTGCTTTAGTTTTCTCTCCCTTTTTTTTTAAGAACATGGAGTTGTGGGTCAAAACCAACCTCCAGAGAGATGAATGGTTCTGTTAGTGTTACTTTGTCAGAAAATGGGAGGATGATCAGTGGGTTGTCACTGGGATACAATTCATCTAATTCTGCTTTATCTCACTCAGACCGACACATTCCCCACATCTGAATCTAAGGTTCAGAAAGAAGCATCTCCTTGGAAATGTGCTAGAGCCCTTTCTCCCTCAGAGGAGGTCACATATATCCTGTTCCAAGAGAAAAATTACTCCCTGGTAAGCTCTGGACCGTGGAGGCTTTTGCTTTGCTGAAAACAGACAGCAGAGAGGCTTTGTCTAGAGGAGGGGGATGTGCAAGTTCTCTTAAATCCTCTGCACAGTGCTGGGTAGGTTGCTTGAAACCTCTGAGGCAGCACTTTTCCTGGGAAATGGCAGATCCTCTTACTTACCCCTGAAGCAGTGGTATGGAAAACTGAGGTGGGATACAGTGAGTTTTTAATTCCATAGTAAGCGACTCGAGTTGCTTTGGCTTTTGCTTTGTCCCTCCCAAGAGTATGGGTCAGGTGGTCCCCAAGGTGAAAGTGTACCTAAGGATGAATTAATAAGAAATAGCTGTACAGTTATTACTGGGCAGCTTGATGTTCTCTTATCCACTAATCCTGATGAGAAGTACAGTGTGTGTATCCCTTGTGGAGAAATTAGTAGAAACTTGAAATGTGCTTTTTTGAAGAGTACAAGAGTTGGAAATCTCTCCTGGAGAAAAACAAATGTGGGTCAATCAAGTTTGAGATGCTTTTCTTCAAGGCGAATGTTTTAAGAGGAGAGTTCATCCAACATGAGAGAATGAGGGGGAATTAGTTTTGGTGCTGTTATCCATGTTTGTGGGCCCCTGAGAGGTCAGGTGCACCACAGCTCCTTCATCACAACTAAGTTCAAGGTGAGGTGTTGCACTCAAGCTGTCGAGTTTTGAGGGAGAAACACCCTTGACAAGCTGGAAAAGAAATGAGTTGGCTCTTAGGAATAATGCGGTGCTCTGGTGAACGTTGCGCTGCCGCGTGCCGGTGACTCTGGATTGTTTTTTGGCAATTACCTGTGGCTCCCCTGTGCCTTTGTTTCCCCAGGGGGCCATAAGTGAGAGCAGATCTCTGCCCCTCGCCGTGGTTGGCACTCACCTGTGCCAGGCCGTGGCAGCGGGCCGCACGGTGAGCCTGGAGCGAGCGGGTTTGACTCCTGCAGTGCAGCGGGTCATCAGGGACGTGATCCGCAGCCCTCCCATTCTCTCAGGTGAGCATCGCTGGCCTTGCCTGCAGCTGCTCATCCCAGGTAGATCCCCCATCAGTCCTGGAAGGCTGGGCCAGTGCCAGGGCGCTGCTTTCCTTTCAGGGTTCAGTTGTAAAATAACGTCATCGTGATCCATAACAATGGGGCACACCTTGAAAAATTCTTCGACTCGGGTGTATGGAGATGATTAAGACATCCCTCTTAAATCTGTGTTTACTGAAATGTTCTTGGGGGTAAAAAAAAAAAACCTGACAAAGTATTCTTGTAAGTACTGGCATCCTCAGAAAACATGCTGGGAATTCTTCACATGACCTTACAAGTCAAACCCATACATTGTCATCTTGTTACCTTTTCTATGCCTTAATCCATCCTGTGCTTGAATGAGGTGCAGTGAATGTATTTTACAATGTAAGAAAACTGAATCAGGGGCAAGAAGCTTAAACAATTGACATTATATTTATGTTTTTTCCAAGACACTACCAAAATTCAAGAAATTAGAAAACTTACTCCTGCCAATATTGAGCTGTATCTGATCAAGATGATGATTGCACTATTGGAGAAAGAAAATAGAAATAAATCTCAGGATGGCTTAGGTATCAAAAGAAGGTTGGTGTGGCCTGAAGGGCAACAGGGAAAAACAGGAGCAGATCAAGCAAGCAGGGAAGGTGCCTTGTGGAATAAAAAACAGGTTAGTAAAAGAAGGTTGTAAAACTGTTCCTCTGTAAAATCATGCTTTCTTGGTAGGAACAGATTAACAGAACGTTGTTGGTGTTTCCAGCTGTGCTTAGTGTCTCATCTTCCCAATCCATCTCTCCCTTGGTTTTAAGTAGAACTGCCTCCTTGTCCTCCTATGAGGAATGCTCAGAGTGGAAACTGAGGGTTCTCTTGGGATAAGTATAAGGAAGAGGTCAGAGCTGTGCAGCTTTGCTGTGATTTGTTACACACATGACAAGTTATTCCCAGTGAAAACTTGGATATGCTCATTCCTTCATAGCAACCAAATCCAGGTTGTGCCCTGGCTTTGTGCACTGGGATGTGGGCAAAGAGATCGTTCTACTATGCAGGAAGCAGAAAGGGTAAGGGGGTGAAAAAGCCAGAGGCAATTCCAGCCAGGAATGCCTGTCTTGGGGTTCTTATATTGCTTGAAACTGCTGGGCACAGCCTGGTGATGAGTGTCTCCAGGAGGACAGATCTTGGGGAATAAGGAGCTCTTTGCTGGTGCTTGACAAAATCCAGGGTAGTCTGAGCCCTCTGCCGGCCTCTGTGACCCCATGGCCCAGTTCAGCACCTTGTACAAAGGACACCCTGCACTGAGCAGCACCGGGTGGGGATGGGAAAAAGAAACACTATATTCCAAATCCTGCCACCTGTGCTGGGGTTTCATGTCTGTTCCTTACAGGGTTTGGGGCTGATTTCTTAAACACTGGCGCGAACAGATTTTCCAGCATTGCCGTTTTGCCAAATTGATTTTCTTGCGTTCCCGAGTGCTGTTTTGTGTCCACAATATCTGTGTCAGAGCCTTCTTTGTCCTGCAGTTGACCTCCTGGCGGTGCAATTGCCTGAGCTCTGATCACCCTGCTCCTGTTGGCTCCTGGAGCTAACAGTGGGAATAACATGCTATTAGTAATCAAATGAATATTATCCAAAGGAACAGACTGCAAATCCAAAAGCTAATCCTAACAGTCTTTACTTCTCCCTCAGAAGATATCCTGGTTCTAATAATTCTCTGTAGCAAGCAATTCTAAGTCTCTTAATGGATGTTCTTGGATTTGAATGGCCTGGCACTGCTGCTGCTTTTAGAGGGTAGTGGGCTCAATCCAGCATCCAGGGAAGGAGCAGGGAAAACCCATCTGCATGAGGTGCCTTTGGCTTGGGTAAACAGGTGTTCTCACTCTAATAAAGCATGTGGTAAACCTGCCATTAGTGAGGATTTTGGTAACACAGGGATGTGTAGCTGATGTAAAAATGTCAGCGTGACTGCTGCAACCTATGACCAGCAGGATGGTATAAAAAAACATGAGTTCATATCTCTGTGCCGTTTTTTAACTGACACTTTAGCTGTAAAAACACATTTGAAAATACAACACTTGGGAGACAGAAGTAAATATTTCAAGTTTTCAGAGCCATAGGGACGGAGAAGTGTTTTTTCCACAAAAAAAAAAAAAAAAGCCCAAGTAGAATTTCCAGTTGCTGTGCGTTTGAAATGCACAAACTTCACTTGCTCAGATTTTATTGTGGTGAAATGAATAAGAAATAGGCAGCGCCCTCGCTAAGCAGAGCTGTTGGAACGGTGATGAGGGACTGTGATCCAGGTAACCTTGTGCTTCCTTTCTGTCCCCTGGGAAGGCTGCAGGGAGCGTGGATGGCAGCCAGGCAGGGAGCAGGGGGCCAGCAGGCCCCTCGGAGCCCATCACCCCGGCCTTCTCCAAGCAGCCTGCCCTCGATCCCGAGGAGGAGGAGGAGCTCTTTGCAGACTCTCAGCCCAAGGTGAGAAGGCAGGAGCACAGCCCAGGCCTGGTGATTGGGGTGGGGGATCTTCAACAACCCAATTCTCAGCTTCTGTCTGGCTCCCAGAGTGTGTCTAAAAGCTTGGCCTGGCTTTTGCCAGCCCGTTTCTCTCATCCTGAGACATCCCTGAGGCAGTGGTGCCACGTTGCTTTTGTTGTCCTTGCTGTGTCCAAATATCCCACTTGGACAGCAGTAGGCTGCTGCAGCAAACTTCTCCCCCAGTACGTTTTGTCAGCTCTGTCAAAATTCTGACTTTTTAAGAGGACATTTGGTTCCTTTTTTCCCCCTTTTAAGTGCAGGGTTCTGTGAGGCTGTGCCCATCACATTAAGGCTTTTTGCACTGGTGTCTATGGGAGCACAAGCTGTATGAGCGGACACGAAGAGTTTTTATTTAGAAGGGAGCTCATGTCTCTGACCAGCACCACTTCTTGAACCCCTTGCTCCAGTTTGAAGCTGGATATTGCTGTGAGTGCAAATCTTTGTCAGCCTTGATTCTCAGAGCTTAATTCTTAATCCCTTGGCTACTTAATTAAGGTGTTGGATTTCAGTGAGGCATAAGCCTTCTGTGAGCAATTTGGTCAGTTTGTGGCTCCAGCTGAGCGTGAATTTGAGGCACGGAGCTGTGCCAGGGAGGCAGGCTGTCGATGTGCATGCCCTTCCATCTTTGTGCGTTTGTTTCCTTCCAGAACTCGCATCCCCCTGCTAAGAGGAGGATGCCAGAATGGTTTGGGACCTCGGCAGCAACAGCTGGAGCTCTAACCCAGACCAAGAAATGCAAAACAGAAACCAGAAAAGGGATTTTCAGTTGAATGTGGAAATCAAGATTGTTTCTTAATAGTCTTTCCTGCTGCCGTGAGCATTATCTGCAGACTGTTGCTTCACAGGGGCTTTAATTACCCCTGCTCTGCATTATTGCTGCTGCTGCCTCCTCTCTCTTCCTCAAGCAGCACTTTTAGGACTTTTTTTTTTTTTTTCACTGTGTGAAGTGGGACGTCAATAAAAATTTCTAAATAAATAGCCGGGTTTGGGGGTTGTTTTTATGTTTGTGTCTGAGGGGGCTGAGGGCGGGCGGGCCCGGGCCGCGTTGCCATGGCGACGGGCGGGCCGCTTCCGGGGCGGGGCGTGCGGGGGCTGCCGGGAGCGGCATGGCTCGCTAGGCGGCGGCGGCGCGCGGGTGAGCGGGCGGGGGGCCGCCCTGAGGGGACGGGGGCAGCGGCCGCCGTCGGCACCGCGACGGGCAGCGGACAGGGCCACGCGGGGCCGGACACCCCGCTCCCTGCGCGGGTATAGGGGCGGCGAGGCGCCGGCATCCTCCGGCCGGTGGTTTCCGGTCGCCCGCCCGCCGCGGTGCCACTTTGTTCCGTCCTGAAGCTGGCCGTGAGGTGCCTCGTTGGGCGGGTAGCCGGCTCTTCTATCCCTGTTCGGCATTCCCCTTCACACTCCTTAAAGGTTCCGGTAGCGCGGAAGGGAGCTTTACTGCTTTACGCTGTTACTGAAGTGCGTACTGGGGAGAAGGAGGAGCGAACATGGAATAAATTGCTCCCCAGCGATGTGGTCACGGCACCAATCCTGCCGCAGCTCGCGGGGCGTTTGGACAACGCTCCCCGGCCTAGAGTGGGGCTCTTGGCGTGTCCTGTGTAGGGCTGAGTTGGACTCAGTGGTGGGACCCTGTGGCTCCCATCGAGCTGGGCGTATTCCGCGATAAACAGTTGGCTTCTGCTCCTAAATACCTCGGTGACGCCGACACCTTTTTGTCGCCTTTTCCCCGTGGCAGAATCATGGACCCCAGCTTGCTGAGGGAGCGGGAGCTGTTCAAAAAGCGAGCCCTCTCCACGCCGGCCGTAGAGAAACGCCCGGCACTCTCCTCGGACTCCTCTGCTTCCAAGAAGAAGAAGGCCAAGGTAGAACAAGGGGGCTCCTCCAGCTCAAAACAAAACACAGGTGGGTGGAAGTCTCCTGTCCAGCAGCTGCTCGGTGTTTCCTGCTGTTCGCTGTGGTTTATTCGCGTGAGTTTTGCTGGTGGCTCTTGTCGTTCTTTCTCTTCAATTACCACTTTTGTTAAGGAAGTCACTTGCACAGTGTGAAAAACCCATTCCCTGCTGTGCACGTGTGTTGAGCCTCGCCCTGTGGCTCGTTTGGAGGAATCTCTACTGCCAAAATTACTGATGTGAAACTGTGCTTCGGATGTGCTTTTGGAAACTGTGAATTTCAGTGCTTGCTGGGCAGGCAGTGGCAGTGGTGCCGTTCATTTTCCCTGTGTTTGCCGTGTTGGACGGGGCCTGGAGCAGCCTGGTCTAGTGGAAGGTGCCCCCATGGCAGGGGGTTGGAACTGGATGAGCTTTAGGCTCCCTTCCGGCCCAAACCATTCCTGATTCTGTGATTATTTCTGGCAAGAGAGCACCTAAAACATTTCGGTAACTGTAAGTTGGAGGATGTTCGTACCTGAGGCGGATTTTGCCAGGTGCACTTTGTTTGGCTTGCCTGTTGTAATTAGCAGTTGTCCCTATTTCACCTGGGAGCTAAGCTTTGCTCATGAGCACCAGGCATTCCAGGGGTCTCTGCCTGTTTTACTGAGGAGTTGTGGCATTTCCCTGGGGTGGTGGCAACTGATAATGAGTCTCCCAGTATCAAATAAACAGTTAATGAAGCAGCACCAAAAATAGTGGGAGTGTGTGGAAAGTGCAGCACCGGGGAGAGGATTTGCTCTGAAAGCAGTGGCAGTTCTCAAGTGCACTTTTGAGGTCAGATCAAGTGCCAGGAGTTACTAAACCACAAAATACCCTGTTGTGCAAACTCGGTCCACACTCATATTTTGAATAATACCACACATGGCTCTCTCCTAAACTCCAGAAGAAAGAATAGGGCTAAAAACAACAGAGTTTGGGAGGAGTGAAGCATCTTCTGTCCCAGGGGAAGAGTTGGGAATTTGGGTATCTGTCTGCAGCTTCCCAGGCACCAAATAAAGCATCAGCCAGACATTCTAAAATAAATCAAGGGAGGCCAGCTTTCCATCCATCCCTTTTTCACACACTCCAAATAAAACAAAATTCTGCGTGGAATGTCCTAAGCTGCGTCACTGGGGTGAGCAGGGTTTGTTGGGAAGAAGGGATGGGGAGTCAGGAAGAGGGCAGAGGGCACAAATGTGAGCCTGATCTGGAGCATTTGAGCAGATAAAGAAGGTTTCATTTTGTTTCTGTGGTTTTCATGGGCTGAGGGTTTCTTTAAGTGCTTTTGTGGCTGTCAGAGAATCCACTTACACAAACAGGGACCCAGTGTGGCTCTGAGGAGATAAACTTGATCTTTTATGCTGCTGGTTGCGTTCCAGGCAGTACCAGAGAGGTTCCAGGGTTCCTGCAACACTGTCATGCTGCAGAGTCAAAATCCATCGCCTCAAAACCTGCTTTTTATTTCACTTGCCAGATTGGCAGATGCCTGTCAGGATATGTGGGTGTCAGAGACAGGAGGTGGAGTAAAAACCTGATGCCGGGAAATGCCTGTCCCACCGCCCCAAGGAGACAAAAACTAGGGTGGTCAGTCCTTGTTTTGTTGTGCAGTGGCCACAGAGGTGATGGAGGGAGTCACTGTGTTTGTGTATTGGCACTGATAGTCCCTGGGAGTGTAGCGCCTCCCTCACTCTGAGGTTGTGTGACTCAGCGAGCCTGCCCTTGACACGTTTTGGGGGAGGAGAGGTACGGAGATCATGCTAATCTTCAAGAGACTTGCACAGCTAAATCTGGCCTGTCTGTGGAGTCTGCCTCTAAGCTTCCCACTTCTCCTACACTGATTATTATACAGGCATTACTATTGTTATTTCAAGTCATTATTCCAGCAAGTTATTTGAAAAAAGTCAAAGCCGGTTTACTCAGTTCACAGTAGGAAATGGAAAATAAATGAAATGGATCGAATCTGTTTGTTTCATTTTATTAATCAATAGTAAATTGTGGCTATGGTCTTTGTCTTAAGACCTTTGTCTCAGTGGTCTCCACCGACAGTCGTCAAGAGCCAGAATCTTCAGGGGCTGTTCTGTGGGAAAGAATCATCCTGAGTCTTGTCTGGTACTGAGCAAGGGGACACCTTTGCTTTCTGTTCCTTGTGCCCGCACCCATTCCCCTTTGTAGACCTGTGAAATAAAAAGCTGGGATGAGTCCCAAGACTTGTCATTCCATGTGCTTCTCGGGAAGGCATTGCCAGAGCAGCAGAGGCTGGCATGTTGCGCACGCTGCCCTCTTGTGTGCAGCCATGATGGGCGTTTTCTGGGAATGCTGCAAGTGTCCAGAGCGTTTCCTTTTAAGAGAGAGGCAGGATTTAATTCAGTGCATCCCAGTGGCTACTCTGGCCTCTTGAGCAGGATTTCCCAGTCTGATGCTGTTGCACACAGCAGAAGGTGACATGTCATCATTATCTTCATCATACATCTCAGTGTGAGTCCTAAATGATCTTGTACTCAGGGCATTGGCTTACATCAGTTGTGCTTTTGACTTTGAGCTTGAAGCATTCTCTGCACGGGGGACTGGTCCTGGCCAAACTTCACTGTAAGAAGTGCGTCTGAGGAGAACGGTCGTGAGGATTTGTGACTGCAGGAGGGAGTTTGCTTCTCCAGGTGAATCACTGGACTAGCTCTGCTAGTTCTTAGTGCCCTAGGTGTCTTGTGTCTCCATCTCCCCAGCCAGGAGCAGCACGTGTCAATTAGCAAGTCTTCCACTGTGTCCAGATTTTCTGGAGCTTAGTCATGCTCAGCCTGAGAGAGGGATTTGATATATGTAAAAAAAGGGGATCATTACAGGTACTGGCCAAGGTTTTTCCGACATGGATGGACGGTGAGGTCACTTAAATGGCTGTGGCCATTTAGGTGGGTTTTGTTTCCTTCGTGACAGGAATGTTTTCTGGGGGTTAAATAACTTCTCCCACACGTAGCTTTGCTCTGGGACATTTCTGTGGGGGTTCAGGAGTGCGAAGGACTTGCCAGGAGTTACTGATGGCTACGCTGTTGGACACTGTTATTACAGTTGTAATTTGTAACTACAAAACTCGAATGTTCTAAAGAAATCACAGCCACAGCACAGCTAGAGGACTGGTGAGCCAGAAGTGTGAGAGTTCTGTGGTCAGGACATGAGGAAGGGGTGAGTGTGAGCTCTGGGATGTGTCAGCAGGCAGATGAAGTCAAGTGATGCAAGTCAAGTGAAATTCTCTTGTGCAAAGTGCTGGAAGCTGCGCCTGGGCTCGGTGACATCCCCCTCTTCAGTGTGGGAGGTCTGTGGCCCATCTCCCTGCGTTCTTGGCAAGAACTCCACCAGTTCCAGTTTGGCTTTGAAAGTTTGGGATAGGGATGATAGATCCAGTGTGTCCAACTGCCTGTGGTGTTGTGGTTGCCGCAGAAGCGGCAGCCTTGGGGCAGAGAATTGTCCCTGTTCGTTTCCAGCAGGATTTTTGGAAAGGGTCAGATATTCTGAAGGTAATGGGTTATGCAGGTCTCAACACCCAGAAACTGTTGGCCAGACAGCATATGAAGTAAGGGGAGAACAGCTCCCTGGAACTGGAGAAGTGGGGGAAGAAAGGGTCAAACTACCCTTTTAGGAGGACTAGAAGAGACCGTTTTAGGGATACATTTCTTGTTGGCATAGTCTTCCTCCCACCACCCTCTCTTCTAAAAGCAAAAAACCCATAATAAAAAGTGCTGCCAAAGGCTAGAACGCACCCAATCCTCTCCTGCCTGAAGGGTCTCTTGCCATTCAACCCTCCTGCCCCAACTTTTTTCTTACCCCTTGTCTGTCTGTCCTGTCCCTGTGTGGTTGACTCGGTGAGACAACACTGCTGTCTTTGCACTGAATGTGATCAGACTGTTGGACATTTTATAAATGTTTTCTTCAGTTAAGCAACACAGTTTTATGCATGTTAGGCAGCATTTGTTCGGTCAGGTAGACAAAATTCTATGCTCGTCACTCAATATAAACAGCAAAAGTTCATCTAAAACCAGGAATCTTTTTCCCTTCCATAACACTGCAATAGATTGTCTTTCTGCTAAGCACTTGGAAAGCCTTTGCCAATTATTCCACCTGACATCCAGAGATAAAACTGCCACCGTGGATATTTAAGTCCAAAAGCAAAAAGCACACGATTTGCTCGTTCGTAAGGTACAAGAGGCTTCATTGGAGGTGTCAAACCAAGTTCTCCAAGTGCAGGTGCTCAGTGTAACCCTACACCACCTCTGTGTCACGCTTCCTGAAGCTGTTCATCATTGCTCTGACCGGATTGGGCTCGTTCTCCAAGTCTTTCACAGTTTTGTTTTTCACGCAGCAGCAGCAGTCCAGCAGCTCATACAGGAAAGCCAACACCACCAGAGAAACTACAGTGAAGATGAATATGATCAGGATAACAAAGCAGGCAGTGTTCCAGTTGTCATGGAAAGGGTAAATTTTTTGCACTTGGAAGCCCAGATACTGGGAAATGGATGTAGTAGTCTCATTCCAGTGGGTGCTGTTGAGGGTTGCCATTCTTGCAGAGCTGTCTGAGTATGCTCACTGGCACAGATTTGGGAGCTGAAACACAAAAACAAAGCTGTTGAGGACTTTGTCAATCAAGGACAGGCTGTGATATTTACCACGAAATGGAACTACTTAAACCCAGAGTAAGTGCTCAAAGTTTCTACAAACACGGATTGTTGCATACTCATATTTGCTCACCAAAATATCAAACTCCAGATGTGTAAGTTTGTGATAGGACCAGAAGATTTATTTTGGCAGTATCTGGTTCATGCAGGCATCATGTCGTGTAAGTGATTCAGGAATGAGAGTGCTTTCCTTCTTTATTTCAATTATATGCACAAGCAGAAAGCTTACAAACTAGATTTTCAAGGTGTGCAGTGGTTTCAACCACCTGTCCATCATCAGTCTTGAGGCTGCCACTTGTGTGGTGTGAAAGGCCTTATTATTTTGGAATTGCCTGTCAGCACAGACTTGTTCACCTGCAAAACTCTGGACTTCAGGAGGGCAGATTTCCTGACCTGTTCATTCCCCTGCTCTAGCACTGCTGAGTAGTTTGTGCTGGAGAAACTGGGCTGCCCAGATGACACTGGGAGCATTTGGAAATCTTGTTTTGTGGTGCTGTAGTCATTGGGGTGGATAACAAGGAAAGCCCAACTCTTTCTGAGGAGTTCTTATTTTCAACTCTGCCTAACCCTGGGTTGGCACCCGGCAGAGGAAGAGGCTGCTCTGTGGTGTGGGGGTGATGAAACAAGAAGTTGACTCCAGCAAATGTCCCTTTGTTCTATAATGTAATAAAAAATTGTCCAAGGAGCTACAGTAACTTCTGGTTATCTGCTGTGGCCGTAGGATGTCATCATAACCTTTGAATCCCTCAGGCAATTTAAAACTGGGTGTGGGAGGAGGAGCTCAAGTCAGGTCTCCATATTTCCTTGAGGAAATAGCAAGGAGGTTTTAGGTGGAACATGGTGGTGATGGTGTCTGCGAAAGCTGTCTGAGCACCTGTCCTTATTTCTGTGAAATTATTAAAGAAAAGGACGTGGCAAAAACCAGGATCATGCTGCCAAACCAGCTTGTGATCTATGTCTTATTTTTATTGTTCTAATATTAAACATTTTGTTCTTTATCCTTCTGTCTTCAATGGATTAAAATTGAAACGAAAGAGCTTTGTTGTTGGGAAGGTCCCTGGCATTAGTGTTCTGTACAGACATTTACTGGAGCAGTTGCAGTAACTTACTGTTTTTCCCTCTGTTAAGCCTGTAGCTGAGTACACAAATTAGTAATTGAATATACAGTGTATGACTGAGATGGATGGGATTAATTAAATTGTTGGTGTTTTTTTTTTCCTTTAAACAAAAGTTTACAGAGCAAATCCAAGCTAAAAATACTCCTGTCTTGAGTCAGGTCCTGGCTTCAAGAGAGTGGCTTGATTTGATCACAGTCTGGGAAGGAAACTCAGCCAACCTGTTATGGGGCTACAAGTCATGGAGGTTTTTGAAGGGATGGCTTGAAGACTTATTTCAAAATAATCCATGAGAGAAAGAGAGAGGGGGGAGCTGAATAAAGGGATTTGGAGTCTCCTTTGAGGAGTAATTAAAATAAGCAGGATTTAATTGTGTATTTTAAGTGGCAAGAGGATACCTTTGGGAAAGAAAGAAGTTTTGTTTTGAACTTTGTAAACAAATTTCTAGGACCGAGGGTTTTGTTGGAATCTGTTACATGTAAGTTTGCTCTCTCTCTAAACACCAGGCACAAAACCAGACTGTTTCTGCGATGCAAAATTTAGTAATTTTTGGTGTTTTTTTTTTCATTTATATTGCTCAAAGTGATCAAGACCTGGGGCCGCTGGAGGGATTGGTCAGATCTGCACAGTGTAGCCAGGACCCTTTGCCAGCACAGCTCTCTGCCAAGGCAGTAGCTCTGTTCCCAAGAGGAGAGGAGCATCTTGGGCAGGCTAGAGCTGTGCTGGCAGCATGGCACGGTGCAGCAGCCATTCCCTCCCCACTCCACAGCCATTCCCTCCCCACTCCACAGCCATTCCTTCCCACTCCACAGCCATTCCTTCCCACTCCACAGGCTCCATCAGGGCAGCCATTCCCTCCCCACTCCACAGCCATTCCCTCCCCACTCCACAAACTCCATCAGGGCAGCCATTCCCTTCCCACTCCACAGCCATTCCCTCCCCACTCCACAAACTCCATCAGGGCAGCCATTCCCTTCCCACTCCACAGCCAGCCCCTTCCCACTCCACAGGCTCCATCAGGGCAGCCATTCCCTCCCCACTCCACAGCCATTCCCTTCCCACTCCACAGGCTCCATCAGGGCAGCCATTCCCTCCCCACTCCACAGCCATTCCCTTCCCACTCCACAGCCATTCCCTTCCCACTCCACAGGCTCTATCAGGGCAGCCAGCCCCTTCCCACTCCACAGCCATTCCCTCCCCACTCCACTGCCATCAATAGGGCAGCGATTTGCACAGTGGAGAGACGTTTGTCTTTTTGCCAGGAGGTGGAATTTAATGCTCCTTGAGGAGGAGGAGGATGATCTCCTTTGATTTGAATGGGGTGAGGCAGATAAAGATCAGCTACTCTTTGCTGTAATTATTGAAATACGAGACTGAGGTAGCTGTTGCTGACTGCTCAGAATTAAAACAGCACTAATGAGGTTAGTGTCCTTGAAAGCTGTCAAAAATGGGCTGGTTTCCTGCAGTTTTACTTATTTTGTAACGGCACAGGTCAGATTCATATCATCAGCCAGTCTGATTTACAATCAAGCCAGCAGTTGTATGTATCCAAAATGCAGTGAGTTAAATATTTAATGCACTAGGTTTTAATTTGAAAGCATTAGCATCTTTGGGCACTGCGGAGGAGCAGCTTTATTTGGAATCATATTCATGGAGTAGAGGGAAATGACTGGCAGAAAATCCTTTTAATGCAGCACTGAGGCAGCCCTGTTTAAGAAAGCACTGAGCAGGCATCTCGGGGTAAAAGCATTTACAAATCTCAGGTGCATTCTAAGCCAGCTGTTTGCCTTGTATCGATGGCTGCCCCAGTGTTTCCAAAGGTAACAGCAGGCAGAGGGATTTTCTCACTACCCACTGTATACCACATTTCTGGAAGAGGTTTCTTCTCCACACACACAGATCTCTTTTAGGCAGCCTAATTTACGGAATACCCCCTGGGAGGTAACATTGCTCACATTTCAGCTGGAGCTGTCTTTGTTTTAAGGAAAACCCGTTCGCTGTCATTTCTGTGAAATCACATAGAATCAATCACAAGGAACGTGAGGCTGCAGGAAAGCAGCCACCTCCCCTGTAAGGATGAAATCCATTTTGTTTACTGAATCTTGGCTTGTTGTGGTAGCTCTGCTGTAAGATGGAGTGGTCATCAATTTTCCATTAGTGCACAGATGGTGAAAGTGCTTGTCTGATCGTGCAAGACAAGCTCCTCTGCGTTCGGCGGGATAAACCCTGCTCAGCCTAGAGAAAAATCATTCTGATTCCAAGAAGCTTTTACAGGTTCTCAGCTTACAGGCATATTTTCTTTCAGTAATCAAGATAAACCTCAGAGAATGTTATAAAATGATACACACCTACCTCTTGTGTGAAAGGATGCTGAGAGAGCGCCGTTCTGGTCCCTTTTTTTAGTGCAGCCTATGGCACAGCTAAGATGGAGCTTTCCTTCCATTGGCCAGAGCACGATGCTGCTGACAACTTCCTTTGTGCTCATTTGCATCGAGCCCTCAACCCCAGGAGTAAATCATTCATAAATGTGACTCTTACTGTCTGCAGTGAGAAGCAAACGCCTCCCTGTTCTTGTTTTTTGGGATGGGATGAGCTCGTTAGCAGGGGAGGCGCGTTGGCCACGACCCCGCTCTGCTTTGTGCTGGGATCAGCCATCAAACCATGACGCTTGAAGTGTTAATATCTGCAGATTCCCAGCCTCACCGTGTGGTTAGATTTTCTTGTCATGGACTGTAGCAGGCTGCAAGCAGGCAGATTAAACCAGATAATCTTCCTGATTCAACTGACAGAACAAAAACATGATAAGTCATCTTAACTGTTTGTTGTACCTCTGAATTTATTTTGGTCACTTCAGAACCCTCATTGCATCTATGATTTTTCTATTTATTTATAAAATGTCCTACACAGACATTAATTTTTAATCTTAAAAGGGAACCCTGTAGGGGAAAATCCCTAAGGGGCACATCTTCAGGGGGAGCTGGTTTTTGATTTTCCTTCTTTCAATTTAGTAACCAGAATAAAATATTCTTCTGTAGCTGGAGTTACACTGATTCTTCTATGTTAATTTTAGAATTGTTGTGCTGTGTAAAGCCTTTAAGACGATGTCATGTAACAGCTTCATGGTTCTGTTCTTTTATCTTGCTTCACTGATTTTTCCATGGAAATAATAGGGGCTCTGTATCTCTGAGATAACTGTTGTCCTGTCAGATGTGCTTAGAAATCACCAGAGGATTAAACAATCCCCACGGTGACAAAAGAGATGGTGTTCTTTTTCTGGAGTAGCTGAAATTCCAGAAAACTGTTGCCATTGGGTTTGAGCAGTGTTGTGCTGGTAATGAGCCTGTGGCTTGTGATAGTGGTTTGTGGATATTTGTGCTTAATGCGCTGTGCTAAGAACTGACAGGCTAATGAAGTGGCCATTAACAACCTTGCAAGAGCTTTGGAAACAAAATGATAGCAAACCTCATGATAAAGACAACCAGAGTTGACAACAGAGGGGGTTCTGAGTTGTTGTTCCAGAGATGCAACACACCAGGCTGAATTAGATTGCATTTGTATGGCTCTGTGTAATAAATTCTCCACTAGAGCTGAAAAAATCACAGCCTTCCTTTACCTGCTGTGTAACCACTGAGTGCCTTTGGGGAAGAAGGGAAGCTTTGTGCCCCCATCTCAGCAGCAGGAAGGTATTGGTGGTGCAAATACAGTGCATTATTTCAGCGTGGATTCATGTAGTGTAAATGATTATGGGATGTTAAGCCACCAAATCAAACATGTTCTCATGTGGCAGTAACTCTGCGGTCACTTGCTGCTTCCTTAGCTTTTTATTTGTGGAGTTCTGGTCAGAAATGTTCCACAGCTGTGTCCTCTGACTCTCTGGGTCTGGATCAAGATGTGTGCAAGGACTCACCTGAGGGTGGCTGCCTCTGCCACTCCTGTTTCTGTCCACAGCTGTTGATTCAAAAGCTGCTGGAAGTAGAGGGAGAACGTGATGGAGCCGAGAGCCAACAGGAAGCTATCAAAGCACCCTCTAATTGTTTGTTTTCTTTCTTTGTAGATCACAGCAATGGATCATTTAACTTGAAAGCCCTTTCAGGAGGCTCTGGCTACAAGTTTGGAGTCCTTGCTAAAATAGTGAATTATATGAAGGTATGGTGTTTTGGTATAAAATAATACTGTTTTTAAATGCTTTAATTATTTCTTGTCCTGTGGTAGCTGAAAAATGCTGAATGTTTCAACCTCTGAAGTTCTTTTACTGCAACAGAATTTCAGGAAACTGCTTGTTAAATTCAAAGTGCTGTCAGTAAATGAAATTGTCAGCATATTGTTCCATAACTGAAATCCTGATTATCCCAGCTCACTTTACAACCAAGATAATGGGGGTTTATTTGCAGGAATTTCTAGATCCTGTCAATTTTTGGGATTCATGGGCTAGTGATCAAAAGAAAGTGTCATTTGTTTCCAATCTTAGTTACTTTTTGGTGATTGAGTGGCTGAATGAAGTGAGTACAGAGCTGTAAGAGATCCTGTTTGCTTTTCCAGACCCGGCACCAGCGCGGTGATACACATCCCTTAACCCTGGAGGAGATACTGGATGAAACACAGCATTTAGATATTGGACTCAAACAGAAACAATGGTTAATGAGCGAGGTAAAGGAAACACACGTTCAGATTTTCATTAAAGAATTCTGAAAAACCCGAATTGTACACATTTATGAAATCATTAAATATGTAATCCCTCCTTCAAGAAACTACTAAGTGGGACTGTAACACTCCTTGCTGGCAGCACTAATATTCTGGGGAAGAGAAACTTCTGCTCTGGTAGTGTTGGTTGTGAGGGAAGCTTGACTTTGCTGAAGTCTTCCAAAAGCTAGCTCCAGGTTTCTTCCATAATGAACCAGAATATCAGAATGGAATGGAGAAGCTCCTCCCAAGAAGCGTATATAAAATTATCGCTGAGCTTTTGCCAGATGAGAAAAGGTAAACAAATACCCTGCAGCACCAAAGTTGGGTCCCTTCTCTGTTGGAGGTGCTCTGTGTCGTGGTGAGTTATGCCTAGGCTGGTGATCTAGGATCCAAGGACTTAGAATCTGTTTAGACTCAAACCTCCAGCCTGGCAGCTGTAACGTGTGGTTCATGTGCTCAAAAGCACACCAGAAAAAAGTAGTAAGTGTCTGCAGTGTTTCAAGGTTTGAAATTTCTGTCCCTGTTACAGGCTCTAGTCAACAATCCGAAAATAGAAGTTGTGGATGGGAAGTATGCCTTCAAACCCAAGTACAACTTGAAAGACAAAAAGGCTCTGCTCAGGCTCTTGGACAAGCATGACCAGCGAGGGCTGGGAGGAATCCTTCTGGAAGACATCGAGGAAGGGCTGCCCAATGCACAGAAAGCCATAAAGGTGAGGAACACGGGTCTGCAGTTCAGCTGTTCACTTCTCAGAGGGAAGAGAGACGCTAAGAGTTTTCTCATGAGCTGTTTCTGTTCTTTTCAGAAGCCATTTCAGCAGATCTGATATTGTGGCCTTTTCTGTATTTCATCATTTATGTTCAGATTTGCCCTGATGTCTCAGCACAGTTCTCAGAGCTCTTTCTCACAAAAGACTCCTGATCTCCCACATTCCAACTGCAGACATTTAGTTCAGCTTTCACACCTTGACCTCAGTCCTCTGAATCTCATTTTTGATTTATTAGTGTACTCATGTGTTTCATGGCCAGTTACTTTGCAGCTTCTCCAGTTTGTTGTTGCTTTTTGTAGCACGAGGTCTGGCTCTGTTGGAGTTGGAGACCTTCAGCTTGGAAACGAAGTGATTTTGAGTTGTTGTTTTGCATTTGTTTTTTTGAGGCTTTAGGGGACCAGATCATCTTTGTTAATCGCCCTGATAAGAAGAAAATTCTTTTCTACAACGACAAGAGCTGTCACTTTGCTGTGGATGAAGGTAGGTGTTGTTTTACCTGGGTCTCCATGACATCTGAATTCATCTTAAGTACTTTTGTGTATAAGCAGCCTTCATGTAGAGCAGTCTTTTAGGTTGATAATGAAATATTAGGTGTGTCCAGATGTGAGTGCAGTGTTTATATTAACATGAGGCTAACGAGACCGGTGAGTGAGTCCAGTGGTAATATCCTCTGCTTTATGATGGCTACATTGGAACATGGCACCAGGAATCCAAGAGTTGTCTTCAAGAGCAGTGGTACAGAAGAGACTAAGAACCACCTCACTGTGAATGAAATGGCAGCTAACATTTTGCTGCTTAAGGGGAAGCCAAAAAAACCCCAAAATAATGATTTGTGGGTGCAAGATTTTTGTTGAGTTTTTTCCCTGTTTATTAACCCTGTGCCTTTTATTGGAGAATGCAGAAAGAAGCCATAAATGGAACAGAAGGAGAAAGCACAGAGGGATGAGATGTGAGCAAAATTCTTGAGAAGGGGGTGGTTACAACTGGGAGGAGAGCACAGATCTGGGGCCGTGCTGCTGCCCAGGGCTGGAGTGGATTTGGGGCTTCACAAGTTCAGCATGTTTGCTGTCACAAATAGTGGTAAAATCTTCTGGTGCCGTTTTATGCACAGAAATCAATTACAGAAATCAGGGTGTGTTCCAGTAATGACATAAATGCCAACATCAGGTGTCTGTAAATGCAGAAAAGGGTAAGGCAGTCTGTGTCAGAAGATCTTATTTTGAATGACTCAGTGACACTGAACACTTTCTTTTTTTAATGTATTGTTCCTGTAACATGACACATAAAGCCATTGCATCGCACAGCATCACATTATGTATGGTAAAAAAAAGAGTTTTGGTACAATTTTGAACTGCTCTACTTACAGGACCACAGGAGGATGCATAAAGATTTTTCTTTCTTTGCCTACCTCCAAGGAAATCTTTACTTCCAATAGAATTTAGCAACTGAAGATGTATATCTTTAACTGTTATGTACTGAGAGTACACACTTGTAATCTCAGTAATAATAGTTTTGTTCCACAAAGGTGATTAAATAGAGGTGACATCTACAGCAAATACAAAAATATCTCAAAAGGTTGAGGTGAATTTCTTTATAAACAATAATTTCTATCATTTCTTGGTAGCAGCAGTGAAACTGTATGCAAAATGCAGAATGGATTCACTGGGGAATTTCTGACTTCCAAATGTTTAGGAGTTTACTCAGTGCTCTTGCAGTAACTTTTGAGACAGAGCTTTTTAAGTTTTAGCCACTGGTTGTACCATAGTCGTGTTGCTAAATGAATGTTTTTCCTTGTGCAATTTTTTCCAGATAGCAGGAACCCAGCCATACTAAAAGAGTTATCAGAGGGAGGTCTCTACCCTGTTGCTATTAGCTTGTAATAACTCCAGGGTTAGCTGTGAAATTTCATAACAGCCTATTTTGTTAAGATGTAGACAGAGGCATCAGGCAGCCAGGATAAATCCCGGGCTCCTCTTACACAAGACATGTTGTAGCACACGCGTGATGAGCAAGCAATGCAAGCTATTGCTGCCAGAGGGAGGAAGAGGTTAAAAAGCCCCTTAAAAACGCCTGGCCTCCTGCTGGAGGAAGGCATTTAAGCCTGCAATGTGTGTCCTGAAGGGATCCTATGTGCAGTGTTTGTAGTTCAAGGTGGCTCTGCTTCCTTTTATCCGCAGGTGGCAGCAGCTTCCCATCGGAGCCAGAAGTGATGTTTTGTTGTTGCTCTGTTCCTGCTGGTTTTGGTTTTCCTTTTGATGCTTTGTTCTGAGAGGGGGCAAGAATATTTTCTCCTTTGTGAATATAGTGATCCACCTGCATATGGCAGGATGCTGGAAGCATCCCTGAGTAGGTTCACTCACTCACTGCAGCTGGAGCAGGTCCTTTTTCCAACTGTGTTACCCTGTGATGAAGGAAACCCATCCTTCCCGAGCAGCTTTGCTTTAGGATTCTTTCCAGAGCAGCAGAAGGGTGTCTCTTAGGGAGTCACTGGCAGAATTGTCTGTGCACAGGACGAGTTATGACACGTCTCTGCCTTAGCAATGCTACTGCAGCTCATTATCTCTGGCAACGTTAAAGTGAAGTTTTTTAAAAGACTGCAAAATAAGCCTTGAAGTGTTGGCAGACTCTTTGATCTAGCAGCCGATGACAGTTCAAAATATGTTTCTAGTTTAATGTTTATCCTCAGAAATAAGGTCTCTGTGCTCCTCAGTGCACGGTGCTGCCGTATGGCATCCCAGTTCAGAACGTGTGTTGGCTGAGGGTGATAGCCTTGAAAAGTCGGGTGTCCTCTCCCACTGCTGCCTCAGCTCCATCAGCAGAGAAAGAGGAGCTGCCAGGGCAATTTGGAGTTCTCTGCCTGGAGTAATGGGAGGACCTCCTTTCTGGCAGTGCCTGCCTCTCTGCCCTTGATGGCTGAACAAGCTTTTCTTTCTCCCCCTGTGAAAATAAATCCCAATGTATCGCAGCAACGGAGCGCTGCCTATATATCGTGATCTCAAGGGTACTGGAGAGGGTTTTAGCAGTAAGGAACGGCTTTTGTTCTTCCTTTTATGTGATTAGCCGAGGAAGGTTCAGATTGCATGTGTTCCTTCTGGACTTCCTGGCTAATTAATCTACTGTCAGTGGTGTGGAGCTGAAAGTGTTTATAAAAGCAGGGCCAGATTTCAGGTGCTTCAGCCAAGTCAAGTGCTGCCTTTTTGTGCTGGGGCGAAGCACTTTGCATGTGAACAAGGCTTTCACCCCTGTGCTGAATGCTGAAAGGCCAGTTTGATTGCCTAACTGCTAGAGATGGTATCTTCCCCAGCTGAATGCACTATAGGAAGTATTTTCTTGCTGAAAAATTCGGATACTTAATTATTTTAATAATTAAATTTTAAAATTCTTCCTAAGCCTTTGAAGGGCTTTAGAGAACTGCCAAAGCTTCTTAAATTTAATGCTGTAAAAACTGCTTGGGATCAGTGCTGATTTACAGCTGTGGTGGTCCAGGGACAACACAGATTTAGTATCAAGCACCTTTTCCTCCTGGTATAAATCCAGTGCTGCATTCCGTGGGACTGTTAGGACTGTAGTTTCTTCCCTTCTACACTGTTATTGTCTGGTTTTGTCCTTTGCTCAGCTTTTGGCTTGGCTCACTGAGGATTTTTAAGCTGTTTTTAATCTCTGGCAGATTTTATTACCTGCGTGATGTATCAGTTTATCTCCACAACCATCTCAACCTTTCTGCAAGAGCAGGTGAGGCAGACAGAAGTGCTGGATAAGCCTCTCCAAAGTCACCAGGCAGTCATTTACCCATGACTTCATTCCCCAAATGTAAGCATTTATAGAAAGGAAGTGTGTTAGAGTATAATCACTCAGGGAATGTCAGTGCAAATTGTTTTCATCTATGAGGCACCTCGTGATGCTGTAAAATCAAGGTAACTGTGCCTCCTTACCCCTTGGGTGTTTCAGAGAGAGAAGGTGTCTGCAAAATCTTTGTTATGCTGCCCTCTGCTTTAGCTCTGTGTTGGTTCCTGCTGGTCAGAGCTCATTGTTTTGAGTTTTGACTTCATGTTGCTGGAGATGTCAGCAAACATCTAAACTGGCTTTTCACCAGCTCCTGGTCTCATTTCCTCCTCTCAGTACTCGAAAGACCAGAATTTAGCTCTCTGGAGGAGCAAGGAAGCAGCCCGTGAGTAGTGTTGATTCTGTCCAGTTTCCTGAGTTAACATGTTTTAGTGTTCAGATTTCACGATATTGTGTATAGGATTTGTTCATGACACTTGCCTCGGTACTGGGATCACAGCTTTCTGCCTCTTCTCAGGAAGATCTGCATTGGAATCAGCACTTGAAAGCTCTGTAAAAAAATGCAAATCTCGGTGAGGGTTCAAAGCACCTGCATGGCTTTGACCAGAAGCTCCTGGGAGATTTCTCCCCTGGGGATTTTTTCTGGGCTCTGTCTTGTGAAAGCAGCCTAAGGCTGCAGAGATTGTCAGCTTGCCCGAGTGCGGCCTGCTGCGGTCAGGTGAAGCCTTGCTGTCTTTTTATCCTCCTGCAGCCGTTTTACTTTCATTCTGGCTGATGGATAAAATAATTTGGTGGCTCTGAGAAACGAGTCTCACCTTTCCTGTGCTGTGATGGTGTCAAGATCCCTCAGCAGTGAACAAGACACGGAACGGGAAAACTGAATGTGCTCTGTCATCAGGCTGCAGGCACCGCAGGAATGCACACATCCCAACCTGTTCTCCATGGCTGGCTGGAGCAGGCCAGCATGTGGGGAGCCTCCTGCTCCAGCCATCCCCTGGCACTCCTCACACCAGCACTGAGCTCCTTGTGGCCTGTGGAAGGAAGACCTTGTGAAAAATGGATCCGGTGTATTGAAGCCTGCCGCTGCTGTCTGCTCTTCAGACACACGGCAAAGGCACTTCTGATTCTTCTCAAGGAAACCAGGAAAAATCTTTCCCTATGTCAGGTCAAGGCTGTATTTCCTGAGGTGCAGAAGTACCACAGCTACAAATGCAGATGGTTGTTTCTTGAGAGCTGTAGTTATTGCCAGCTTTTCCCACAGGTTCTCATATTTCAGAGAGGATGTCACAATAATTTAGAGAGTGTATTCCCAAGGTCTAAACTTTCCCTGGCTGATAGGGGCATAGTCCTTGGAGACTTAAAAGCCTGACAGGTAATGTGTAAATGGTTCAGTGCCAGCCATCCAGCTGCTCTCTTTCTTCAGACCTTGCATTTAGCCCAGTGTCTGGTGTTACACCAAGTCGGTTTTGTGATGAGATGACGGATGGATCTCCCTTTCCTTTTAGAAGACACACCAAGTGCAGACAGCTCATATGCACTGAAGGGTGGCAGCTCCCTGTGCTTCTCCACCTTTATCCTGTACTTTTAGTTCCAAACCAGTCCTTCAATAGGGAGTGTTTCCATGTTGTTGTGACTCCCTCTTTCCTGGGCAGAGAAGTATTTTAAAGCCCTACATGGAGCTCCTGCATGGGAAGGAGATTCTTTTGCACTTACTGCAATCAAAGCAGTAGTGCTGAAAGCAGCCTGATTTATGGAGGAGTTTTTAAATGGAGTTGCAGAATATGATATGGTGACTCTGGTGGGGCCAATTAGTGGATTAAATTGTCTGTATGTAAAGTCCATTCTAGCTGTGCAGTTTTGGATCTTGGTGCCTGTTCCATTTGTATTTCTTGGCCGCGTTTAAAAGGTGGATGTGAAGCTGGAGTGATGTTATAACCATGGCACTACAAGAAATGCAGACCACTGTAGTTAGATATTAACTGTGATCTGCACTTCTGTACATGCTGATCCCTGAAGAGCTGACCATTTATTTTCTAGTGTTTAATTTTTCACTTCTGTTCCCCAGAAGAATGTAGACCGGTTTAACCTTAAGCACCTATCCTCAGCTTTCATTTTTTTTTGCACCAGGGTGTTTTTGTCCATATATCCTGAACTCTAATGATGAGACACATTTGTTTGCAGCAGGATATTATAAATAAGAGGACAAACCTTCTCCACCTGCTGCAGCTAGATGAGGTGAGGGATGATCTGTGATAGCAGGCATCACCAACTATGCTGAAAGCCTGGAAACCCCCTCAAAATGGATGAGCAGGTGGAGAATGTCTTGACTACAGTGTCAGTCCTTGCATTAAGGGATGTGCACACTGATCCCAGGGTGCTGCATAGCCTCCGTGAAAAACAGGCTGTGAGCTATCTCCCTGTAACCAAACGTGGTGTTTTGACAGGTTTTGGTTCTCTTCAAAACCACTGCATTACCAAAAACAAACACTGTTCTTCACTGGTGAAATTCCTTTCTTTTTGTTTCCTGGAAAGCTGAGGCAGTCTCTTACTGTTGGCAACAGGAAGAAGGGGAACGCCTGAGACTCGAAGCATGCATTTGCATAGAAAAACAAGGTGCTTTAGGTAGGGAATAGTTCCAAGGGCAGGAACCAGATTGGTTTTGTACACTCCCACTTGGTTGCAGTGTGCCCAGAGCCGGGATACCTGTGGCAAACGGGCACTGGAGCGTCTCATCCCCAGCTGCACGGGACAGATCCTTAAGCATGCAGAGGTTGTGGTTGTTTTGACAACTGTATACTAAATTTATCTGGAAATAAAAGGAAAAATTGAGTCTTGCCTTGCTATGTGTGCCTCGTGTTTTATTTATAGTTTGTTAGCCAGACCTGCTGACAGGATGTATCTTAACTCCCTGCCTGGGGAATGAAGGGAGGTAGGATCGTACCAGCCGCTGCCTGGAGAAGGCATTCCAGAGGCTCTGTGAAACTTTACGTGAGGCAGAAAGTGTGCAGGCAGATGGCAGCTGCTCTAATTAAGACTTACTGTCTCTGTATGTTTCCCTGCTGCTGTGGTTTTTAAGGTGTCTCCCTTCTTTTTAACACCAGAGGAATTTTAGTACTTTGTTATCTGTAGAGCATGGTATGGATCATATTGCAGCGATACAGGAGCTCAGAGCCGCTGAAGTAAATGTCTTGAACCTTCAGTAAATTAGGCCAAGGGATGACGAGTCCCTACAAGTCAGTGGCAGCTGAAGATGTGTAAATGAAGTTGCCATTTATGGTTAGTGATCGCCCTTCATCAGGATCTGTGAAACTCATTCACAGCCTACGAGGCTCTGGAGATCCCAGGCAAAAAGAGCAAATAAACACGAAAAGCACAGGTTGCCTCCGGGTGCTCCTGATGCTCGAGTGTCGTTTAGCTTGAGGCTGTTTTGTTGTTGTTTTGTTGGTTGGAGTTTCATCTTTTCAGGTTTTGGGTGGTTTTGGCAGTGCATCAGCATTTGGAGCGGGTGAAGGCTGTGCTGAGCGAGTGCCTGCTGGCGGTGACAGACTGACGTGCCAGAATGTTTGAGTGTTTGAAATCGAGTCTCTCTCCTTCCCTTCCTGTGGGGTCTTTGCCCAGGGTTTGCTCACTGGGATATAAAACCGAGTTTGTCGTTTCAGAATTCCAGAAGCTGTGGAGGAGCATTCCTGTGGATTCTATGGATGAGGAGAAGATAGAAGAGTATCTGAAACGACAGGGTATTTCTTCCATGCAAGAAACTGGACCAAAGAAAATAGTAAGACATACAAATTATAGATATTCCTAGGAAATCCCTCCCTTCCTGATCCCGCAGTCTTAATTCCAAAATGTGTTGGTGAGCCTATGCATGGCTTTGTGGAGCTTGGGGGAGCATGACCAGTGTTAAAAACTGGAAAAAACAAGTGCTGCAGCCAGCAGTCAGTGATTTTTATGACTTGTTAGAGTCAGTGTAATTAATCCGAGCAGCATCAAAGGAGGGCAAACTCCAGGAATCCCCGTGAGCTCCACAGAGGAAGGTTCTGCTTGAAGCTGCACAATACATCACAAGTAGTAGTATCTTGGGAGGGAGGTGGGGAGGGTTTAACTTTTCTGCTAAACAGATTTGAAGTCCTGATGGGACTGTGGACAGACCTGTGGGACATGTACGTGCTTCTGTAGCTGCACTTAAGAGTGCCAGCTTTACTACTGTGCCTGGGATGCTGTGGCTCTGCTCTGTCCCAGGGTCATCTCCCTGCCTGGATTAGATTTGGATGCTGTTGCTTCTCCAGGAACCAGCACTTCCCTTCCCTCCCCACCCCGGGTTCTGGCAGAGCTCATCTTTCACAGCAGTGGTGACCAGCAGATGTCACACATCAGGTCAGATGTCACAGATCTTCTGAGTCCTGTTTGTTTCTTCTTGCAGGCTCCCATTCCGAGGAGGAAGAAACCTGCTTCTCAGAAGAAACGTCGGTTTAAGACTCACAATGACCACTTGGTTGGGGTATTAAAAGATTACTCTGATGTGGTTCCTGGCAAGCAGTGAGCGGTTGAATTTTGGAGCAAACGCGCGTTTCTAGACGGGCTTTCTGCTGCTGGGGCTCGGTGTCTGCTCACACAAGGACTGACTGTATATAATAATGTGATGTGTTTCCCCCACCCCAGCAAGTGCCGAGGTGAAACAGGTCAGTTTAAGAGCAAGTATGAGCTACTGAATTTAGAGGTTAATTTAATTAGCTAATGGGAGACGTGTCTTTGAGTAAGAGGTTCTCACTAGTTGCCAGTTGGCATAGCGTGATAAATGGTGCTCAGCATGTAATGCAGGAATTCCTGCTCAGTGCTTAACTCTGCTTTTACATTGCTTAATGGGTATTTACCTGGAATTATTTACAAGGGGCTTTCTAGTGGGGTTGAATACAGCATTTGTTTTACCTATTTCAGGAAAACCTTTTCCTAAAATCACTGCAGGCAAAGTTTCTTTCACAGTCAAATACACCCACGGTTTGTATGCTTCTTCCTTGCCACGGGACTTAGCTTTACTGAAAGGTGGTGATATCTGAGACTCAAACTCAGAAAAGCCCGCTCCTGAAATCCCAGCAGGCTGTGGGATGCAGCCAGAGCTTCCTAATAGTAATTAGGAATTGCCCTCGGCGATGTCTCCTCACTGTTGTGGGTACAAGTGTGTTGCACGTTCTGCTCTGTGCACAGGAGGGAAATAAAACGACGGTGTAATACTGAAGTGTTTTTTTTTCTTTTAAGTAATAAATTTACAATGTAGGTTTCCAGTGTTGCTTCCTTAAAGAATGAGAGAATCGGCAACTTTTGTGCTTGTTGCGTTTTCCTTTTCGTGGAGGTAAAGGAATCTTTGCTATATTTTTATCCTCTCAGTGACTTACTGTTCCAGACTAATGCTGTCATCTTTTTAATGATGGCTGGGGAGAGGGGAGGAACCACCTTAAATGCAAGCTCCCTGTAGATGCCTGGTGTTCTGTGCAGCACAGCCTTAAATGGAATGTGGCCAAAGCATGTCCTCTCGATAACTTATTTTCATGTTCCGCACCAGAGCCGGTCAATGCTGATCCTGTTTTCACGGCGCTGCAGGAGAGGAGCTGTTTCTCTGTTCTTCAGGGTTAGGATCAGAGATAAAAGAGGTGCCTGCAGCTCCCCACCGACGGCAGATCACTGCTGCCTGAGCTCAGGCTGCTGTCTTGCTCGGTGCAGCCGGGGTCGGAGCAGAGGCCGTCGGATGCGGACACGTGAGCAGATGAAGAATGAGGCTTTGTTGCTGTGGCACTGAACAAGTTCTGTCAGCTTGGGGAAATACGCTTCTGTAAGTGCAGCGTTTATCCTCCTGGTTTGAAAGGCTGCTCTTCTGAGAAACAGGCAGTGCTTCCAGCGTTGCACATGTCAGCCCTGTTTAAGGAGCTGCCAAATGCTGTTAGGAGGTTGCTTCTATTATTTTTATATATATATATATATATGTATATTTCATGCTTAAAAAAAAAAAAATATATATATATATATATATATATATAAAAGTGTGCTGCTCCAGATGGTTTTGAAACTCTTTTTCTTTCCTGTATCTTCCAGGTCAGCACAAACAATTCCTCTTGGGGCTTTTTAGTTTTGCATTACAGCTCTGCTTTAAGTACCTGCAGCACACTTGCAAAACTGTTCACCTCTCTTCTGTCATCTTCACTCAAAGAAAAAAAAAGGTTCCCTTCCATCTGCCGCATTTTTGAGCAGTGATTTTTTTGGTGGGGTGCTTGGACAACAGCAGAGCTCTAAGTTGCCTTTCCTGCTTTTGGGAAGTCTCATGGAGTAACTTCCCAGTTATCTTACATAACACTGCCCTTTCTCTGTGAACCAAAGCTGGCTGTAAGGTAGGCTACCTGCTTTGTTTCTTTGCTCAAGTGATTAGGATAATAGAGTCTGAGTCTAAAGAAAACGCCTCCAGCTACTTTGAAAGATTAAAAATATGTTAGGTCAAAAAACAGGAGAGCAGGAAAGGGGAAGTGACTGTGAGCTCTGTGTGCTGCACTGGCCTTGTCAGGCTCCAGTGTTCAAAGGAACAAAAGAGTCCAGGTGGTGTCCAGTTGGAAAGACTGAATTAGATGCTTTGCCTCACTGGTGGATGCCTTCTCCTCTAAATAGTAGCAGAAAGGGCATAAATAAGTTTTGCAGCTTGTTGAGGTCAAATCTGAAAAACAGCTGAAGGGGAGTTCACGTTGGCCTGTTAGTGGTGTCATGGACTATAGACAAGCAGTGATGAAGAAAACAAGTTCAGACAGTAAGCACAGAACTGTAGAATCCCAGACTGTTTTGGGTTGGAAAGGACCTTAAAGCCCAACCCATTCCAACCCCCTGCCACGGGCAGGGACACCTTCCACTAGACCAGGTTGCTCCAAACCAGTCTTGGACACTTCCAGGGATGGGGCAGCCACAGCTCTGGGTAATGTGTGCCGGGGCCACAGCACCCTCACAGGGAAGACTTTCTTCCATATATCTAAGCTAAATTCTCCTCTTTCGGTTTGTACCCATTCCCCCTTGTCCTGTCACCACAGTCCTTGATGAAGAGCCCCTCTCTGGCTTCCTTGTAGGGTCCTCCAGATACTGGAAAAGGCTGTGAAATCTCCATACAACCTTCTCTTCTCCAGGGTGAACACACCCAATTCTCTAAGCCTGTCAAAAAGAAGAGAAGCATGAGCTCCTCGCTTTTGTGTAGACTTCAGGACTTAGATTTTGTTTCCCAAAGATGCTCCCAGTGCTCCTTTTTTTCCCCAAGACCTCTTAAAAATCAAATGGTGGAACTAGAAAACATCTCAGACTATATGAGCATGAGTCTGCTTGCTGAACCCATTTTAGTACCATTCCGGTCCACTTCAGTCTCTTCACAGCATTATATCCTGATCAGGCTTTCTTAGGAAGTTGAGCTGTTAAAAACTTAAACCTCCTTCTTATTCCTCCAGAATGTTCTCTTGTGTTCTGCGTGTGGCAGAATGACTCTCCCGGTGGCCAAAACCAGCATGCCCTCAGCTTGCTTACTTTGCCAAAACCCTTCTTCCCTCAGACTGGCATTGCAGAGGGCTGCTGAGAGGCATCACGTTCTGTCCTGGCAGCCCTGGGCCATTATCCTATTTTTCTCCTCCTTCCCTGGAAGCATCTGCTACAAACCAGGAAGAAGCGGGCACTTGGGCTGAGACCACAGAACAGAGTATTTCAGATGGAAGTGGTCTGTGGCAGCCACCTTGGTCTCGTGCATTCCAGGAAGGTTCTTTGGCAAACCCATCTCAGTGCTGTCTTTACCTGTCCCTGCCTCTTCCACTCTCCTGAGGCTCCTGTCCAGCAAGGACATTGTTCCCTCAGCTCCAGGATTTGGTGGGTTGATCCTAACAAGGTTGATCCTTCCTTTTTTAAGAGACGAGTAGCCCAGGCGTGTCACACATCTAAACGTGGATCTCTACTAAGTAACTTCTCTCCTAAAAGTTGCTCCGACTGCAGAGTTATTCCACCTCCTCCTCCATTATGATGATCATTCTGGAAGGGGATGGAAAACAGCAGGATGGCGTATGGTTGAATGAGAAAACTGACATAAGGCGATGTGTACGAGAGCTCATCTATAATTCATCGTGATCATTCCAGGCTTTTAGAAAGCGGAGGAGAGCGAGGCGAGGGAGCCCTGGGAAGGGGATGGAGGCCCTGCACGTGGCTGCAGCCAGCGAGGGCTGTCACTTCCGATGAGCACGGGCGGGCGGTGCCGGGCCACCAGGGAGAGCCGCGCTCCCGCTACCTGCTGATGAGGAGGGGCTGCCTTTGCACATGACTGGAAGGAGCCCTGGTGCTGACATCTCATTATTTCCAGCTTTGTTGCTCACTTTCCGGTCGTTGCTAATGTACCGGGCCCAAATTCCTTTGTGTGTTACTGCCTCGGGAGCCTCTGGCAGCTCCTGCTTCTGGGGGAAGGATGTCCAGGAGAGCCAGTGCTTAGTGTTGGCTGGTTTAAAATGGCAAGGCTAACCACTGGCAGCCATCAGGGAGAGGAGAGTTTGGATCTCAGTTCGCTGGCGCTGGCTTCCTTCTGCTGGCAAAGTCAGGGATATGGCAAACGAGGTGCTCTGGGATTTGATCTCCCAGGGGAGAGAGGGTCTGCTCTGGCACTGTTCCTCAGGTCTGTCCTTCAGCTCTGTCGGTGTGTTCTGGCCGTGTCGGTGTTGCCAGCCCTGCTCAGGCTCTCTGGACACGTCCCTGCCATGCAGAGCAGGAAGATTGGCGTCTCCCCAGAAGAGAGGGCTTGCCTGGACACAGCAGGGCTCCCTGGTATTGCATAGCTCTAGCTGTTCCCTTCCCAAATGAGGTGACCGCAGCCTTCGCCGCTCCAGCAAGGGCCAGCCGAGCAAGGGAAGCAGTTGGCTCTCTGCTCAGCACCAGGGAGCTCACACCTACCTGGACATTGTGTCCAGCTGAGGCCTCTCCCTCTATTCAGTCGCCCCTCTATCCCCAGGGATGCTGGTCAGAGCTCCCAGGCTGGTCGGGGCTGGGGGCAGAGGGCCTGGGAGGAGTCGTGGGGAGCTGGGACTGCTCATTGTGTTGAGCTGGTGGCTGAGGGTGTATCTGACCACAAGGTATAGTAATGTGAAGGGCAGTAAGGAAGATGATGTGGTCAAATGCTTTTGGCAGCTATGGCAGATGACATAATAGGGGAATGTGGGAAATTTGGCTTGGATATTAGGAAGAAAACAGCTGGTGGGGAGATGTCTCGATGCATGGAGGGTTCAGGCATTGCCCAGACAAGACCATGCTGCCCAGATCTCTTGGTGGCAACTGTCTTGTTGTGAGAGGGAGGTTGGATCAGAGGCCTCCTGCATCCCCTTCTACCCACCTGTGGGTCTGAGCCCTGGTTCCTTTGGTGCCTCCTGGCGTGCTGTAAGAGCAGCTTTTGTTTCCCCCAGCTTGCTTTCTGCTGCTTTGGCTTGCAGTGGCCTCTGTGTTACTCAACAGCCCAGGAACAACAGCCATGACTCTGAAAACCCATCAGTGCTTCTGTGGCTGGGATTCACGTGTCTAACTGCTCCGGCCTCGTGGGTTGGACATTGTGCAGAGTACAAGCACAGCAGGGGAAAAGGATGGTTAAGGCAGGAGGTTGTCCTGCTATTAAGTTAATTTTTTGACTATATACCTGCACTTCTGGGCTTGCATCCAAGGCCTGAAGTACTTGTGCGATTTCTTCCTGCCTCCATCAGTTTGGTTGTGTTCTCTATTCCCTCCTGAGCTGGTTATTAATTATGGAGACTGCAGAGATGAAGTCCAGACTTTGCTAATGGTTGACTTCCCAGTGTTTTAGAGACAGCATTTCAGAGACCTGCTAATGGTATTTCTCAGCTTTGCTTTTTTAAGCCCCACTCTCATCTCGGTTTGTACCCGGAGTGAGGCAGGTAGCGGTGGTCAGGTGTTGGCTGGAGCCTGGCTCTCAGGGCAGGTCACAACTGCAGCACCCAGCTCATGCCCCTGGGTTGGAATGTCCTCCTTTTTGTGCTGGCAAGGAGAACAGAGCCTTGCCTGGCAGCTCTCAGGCAGTGCAGTGACCCTTGCACAGTGACATCTCTCAATTTCCCCTTTAGGACTCGGGGAACGAATTCATGCCAAGCACTGTGCTGGGCCCCAACTATCCTCACAAAGCCACCTATCTCTGCTCTTAGCCACCAGCTTCCCTCACAGCCTGTGTCTCTGCCTTTAAAGCTGCCTGGCCAAGCCCTGGTGCTCTCACATCTCTCCTGTCCCAGCCTTGTTATTCCTTCTCCCCCTCTCCCAGGAGTGGCGCTGGGCTTGCTCCTCCTCCCTGCCCCGTCCGGGCTGCGGGTGCTGCCGGCCTCGGCGCCAGCTCTGTCTGCCCTTTGCTCTCCCTGGCCCGGCTGGTGCATCTCCATTCCTGCAGCAGGATCCCCTGTCCCTTCTGCTGCTGCCTGACCATCTGCCCCAAATCCTCTGAGAGATATGGCTCTCCCTCTCCCACCTTGTTCCCATTTCTCTGCCGTTCGCTCGTGTCCATCTGATGTGGGGAATCAGCGCTGTGTTTTCTCTCGTAGGCCCTGCCAAGCTGTTCCCTGCCTTTGCAGCTGCTTCCAGCCTGTTGCTGGTCAGCCAACCCCTGTGCAGGGATGCACAGGAAGGAGCTGCCTGCATCCCCCCCCTCCCTGCCTTATGCTAGGGGGATGGGAAAAAAAAAAAAGACTTGGGAAAACGGAAATAATGAGAGTGCAAAATCTCGCTTTGGTTTTTCCAGCTCTGCCTGTTCATATCCCCCAGGACTTATCCCTGGTATCGGATGGCAGCTCTGGCCTGGGAGTCCCTGATCCCGTTTTGCAATTCTCCAGTGTCAGCCAGCAGCTTGGGCCTTCCTGTAAGTGCCCCAATGGTCACAGGGAAGGAATGTTCCCCCGGCCGGCCGCAGGGGGAAAGGTCACCGCGGGCAAAGGGGACGCCAGGCGAGCAGCGTGCTGCTCCCGCCCCTTGCTGATGAGGGCAGTGCTCATCAGCACAGAGACACGAACAGGCTGGCTTATGGGGGAAATTGGAAAAAAAATTGGTTCAAGAGGTTAAATATTTTGGGCAAGGCCCCACTTCCTTTCGCAGGGCAGATCTGGGAGCAGATGCAATGCCCAGGCAAAGTCCAGGATGTGTGCACGTTTTCACGGCTCTCTTAGCTGGAGGATGTTTGCTGCTGAATCCGCTCCCAAAAACATCTGTGAGTCCCTTAAAAGTGGTGCCTGGGACAGAGGGTTTGGCCAGTTGCTGCTGCTCGGAGCAGCTCTTGGGCTGAGCAGCAGTGTTGTGCTTCCCTTCCCTTCCCTTCCTCCCCCGTGCCTGCCAACAAACCTCTCCGCTGGATGTGGCTCGGAAGGAAAGCTGTGAAAGCTGTGACTCGCGGTGGCCACAGTGGGATTTACATCCAACATTAAGGGCTTAACTCATCCCTGCCAGCCAGGGGTTTAGAATAACTGCCATGCCTCTTCCTTCCACCCTGGGGCTTGTAGCTTTTTTAATCCTGTCCTTTACACCCCATTTTCCAGGCTGCCTTCGCTAAGCTGGAGCTTGGTCCTGGCACTTTGTTTTTGAAGCCTGGCCTGTTGGCTGGAGCTCCTGGGGATGCTGGTCATATTTGTCAGGGTGGGAGCAGAGCAAAGAAAGGAGGAGGAATTTCTAGGTTGGGCTTGCAAACCCAAGTTTTTCAAAATTCCCAGCGTGTTAAAAAAAATACAGAGCTAATCTGGCCCTTGGTCTCTAGGTTACATTTGCCTCAGCCGAGGCTGAGCTCATGGAAAATTGCATCCTAGCTCCTGTGCTCCCTGCCAAGATTAGTAGGTTTAAAAACTAACCGATAACATCTTTGTAAACTTGGAGTCATTTCTTTAAAGCCTGCTGATCCTTCCAGCCTGGATTTTGGAGCTTTCCTAGAGATCCAAGAGAGCCAAACAGGACGATGGCATCTGCCCTGAAAAATCACCCAGGAGCCTCGCAGTGCTTTCAGCTGTTCCCGAGGGAGGAAAGAGGCTGATGTTTGCCAAGGCCCTGAGGGGTGTGCTGGGATCCTTCTCCCTGTTCCCAGCCGGATGCACAGCACACAGCGACGCTCTGCGCGTAACTTATAATAATCACCGGTTTTATTTTTAAAAAATTACAATAGAAAAGTACCTTTAAACATATTTCCAAAAGCAGAGTAGACAATGTGGAAGCTTCTCTCCTCTCCACGAGACAAAGTACAGGAAATAGTTTGCTAAAAGAGTTAGTCCGTCGCTTGGGAACGCTGGTATCGTTCCTTTTGGAGCCGCTCTGAGGTTTGTCTTGGATTTGATTTCTTCTCACATCACTTTTATCAGGCCCATTTTTTACAGAAGACCCCAACGGGACAGTTTCTGATGGTGAAAAATCCCATTTTTTTTTATCCCCCCCTGTCCCACCCTGACAGCCAGAATCTCAGCCATCTTATTTTGGCCCACCCACAGGACAAGAGGAAAGAGAAAGGAAAAGGTGATGATGTTTCACGAGGCCACAAACAGCTGGGAAAAACCGGCTATGGTGAGCCCTGGGCAGCAGCTAAGCTCAGTGTTCCCTGCAGCTGGAACAGAGATGGGGAAAAGGCAATGGAAGGAGAAGTTCTGCACTTCCCTTTGCAAGAAACAGAATCCTGATAGAGGTTTTGAGTCAATTTGCTCTCTTCTTTTTCTGAATTCATCCTGGAGCAAGGAGAAGGAGAACTAGTATGTCAAGCAGTCTCTCTGCTGGTACTCTATCTCTGTAAAGGATGTTGGCAGCCTCCCTTCTCATCTTTGCACGTGGAAACGTGGGAATGCCACGCAGGGAGCAGCTGGACCAGCGTAACATCGGCACTAAAACCACAGGCCAGGCCAGGCCAGCTCTTCAGCGTAACGGGAAGCCCCTCAGGACTCATGTCCAACCTCAAGGAAGCTGGCAAGCCAAGGATTTGTTGGTATGTTTTTTCATACAGCAGTTGACGTTGCCTGTAACAGCTTGGAGCAGTCATGGCAGGAGGAGGAGGAGGAGGAGGCAAATTGTCACCTTGCTACGTGTGTGGGCTGCCCGCCCATCCCTGATCCGAGCTGTTGTACCCCACGGAAGTTTTGCACAGCAGCCACGAACACAGCCCCAAGGTAAAAAAAAAAAAAAAAAAAAAAAACCACGGGAAGGAAGTTCCTGGTTGTCCTGCCTGCTCGCCATTTGGTGCAACTGGGAAGAAAACAGTAATACTGTAGTGTCTGCAGACGCCTCGCCAACACGGCCGGAGCACAGGTCCTGTGCCAGAGGAGCACAGTTCCTACAAACCCGCATCGTGTGTGTCGACATCCTCGCACTTGTGGACATCATGCCTTCCACGTGCAGCTGGCAGGGCCAGGGGATAATAAGACTTCTTTACACACCTCGAAAGTCAAGCACAAAACCTGTGGTCCGACCTGGTGTAAGATTGTCCTCTTGAGGAGCTTTGGTACAAAAATACTTAGTCTTGTTTTGTTTTGTTTTGTTTTGTTTTCTTGTAGTTTGTTTTTTCTTTTCTTTTCCTTTTTTTTTTTTTTTTTTTTGGGTTTTTTTTTGGTTTTTTTTTTGGTAGTCTTCTTTCCTATGGTTCCATTTGAAAAGCCTTTTCAAACACTACAACAATGCCTGTCAAACCATGCTTTCGGGAGTAACACACTCTTTCCTTACAAATATACAGTGTAAAAGAGGAAAATATTATTACTAGGTATGTTTTTCTTTTTTCTTCTAGGAGAGCAGATGTGTGATAGAGGCTGTGGGAAAGTCTTGGAGGAATCCAAACTTGTGTGAGGTTTTTTTTTCAAGCCTGAAACAACAAAGAGAGGTGTTTAAAAAAAGAGCAGCTGTGATAGAGGAAAAAGGGCTTTGGTTAATCTCTCTTCCTTGGTGGAAGGAAGGAAGCAAGGTAGGGGGGAAGAGGGAGGCTTGTTTTGGAAATTCGTGTCAGGATCATGCTCTAAGGACAGTTGTTAAGCAGGGAAATGGCTGCAGGGAGAGGCCGTAGCATCCCCGGCACAAAGAACCCCACTGATCCCACTTTGTTCCTCCCATTGGCTGCAGTCCCTGGGGTCGGGACTGGGAAGCTGGGAGTTAAGCGTGAGTTGCATTTTGCAGTTAAGAGGAATTCAGTCTCTGTTGATCCAAGGCAGGAAGCAAGGACGGAGATGAGATTAGGGGGGGTAATTCAAAGCCGAGAGGCATTCCTTGGCTGTGGAAACTCTCACCCCAGATAAGAGCGATCAAGGCGGGAATGGCAGAGCCATGGTTCTGCAGGGCACTAGCTGGAGCAGCCCCGGGCTCGTGCCAGCCTCAGGGCCTGTTCCCTCAGGGACATCGTGTTGACTTCCTCACTCCTCTGCCCCCTTCCCAAAGCAGCCAAGCCCGCAGGGAGCCATCCTTACCAGCACACTGAGGTCCTGTGGAGAGCACGGCAACCCAGTAGCCACCTTGGAAGACTCCATTAATACCCACAAGACTGACTGTAGGCCACCATCACACACCTGAGACCTGTGGGAGGACACAGCGGAGAGTGAGGGGCGCTGGCACTGGGGACTGAGGTCATTGTGCTCTGGGGAGGGGTGATTTCACAGGGACCGCAGTCAGCACTTCCCAAGGGGACAGCTTGCAGCTTAGTTGGGCCAAAGACGGCGCTCGGTGGTCTGGGACGTCTTTTCCAACCTAACTGATTGTGGGATTAGCCCTGCCGTGATGGGCTCCAGGCAGCAAATACAGACAGATGCAGGCAGGAGAGCCAGGCCCTCAGCCAAACCCTCTGTGCCCTTCCCAGCTGGAGGAGCCTGGAAGGGAAACAGGAGGTCCCTGAGCCTCCGTCCTCGCCACCCACTGTGGCTCTTGGGCTGGTGGACCTGTATCAAGGGATTTGCTCATCTCCCCTTTCCAAAAGCGTCTCTGCTTACATTTTAGCTGGAAACATTGCCATGCTGCATATTTTGGAAGAACCACTGGTTCCCAAAGCTTTGCTACTCCCTATTTTTATCTGCTGGGTCTAAAATAGCCGGTGAATTCTTTATGGATCCAAGTCTGGGGCCGGCTGCAGCCAGGGCTGGGCCTCGTGCCCTCCCGGCTGAGTGACCTTGTGGCCGCAGCACAGGGCTGCAGATGCCAGCCAGATGGGCAGAGCAGTCACGTGCGAGCATGGGCAGCTGATGCCAGAGCTTTGGATCCACTGGCATTTCTCCACAGGCGGGTGTGGAAGCAGGAGGCTTCCCAGCAGGGGTTGTTCCCAGCTAGGATGGTCCAGGCAGGCTGGGATTGCAGGCCAAGCAGTGCTCAGTGTCCACCAAGGCTCTTTTCCCTCTTCCATATGAGTCCCCTTTGTTTATTTATCCACAAAGGCCAAAGTTATTTGCAGAGCGTATCTTGCAAGGCTTTTTCCATCCGAAGAGGTCCCAGATGGAATGGGATCCATCCCTCCCTCCTGCTGGGCAGCCGGGTGCTCGGTAAGGCTGTTCCTCTTGTTTTGGCAGCCCCACCACCCTGGGCTGCCTGGATAGTTTTCCTTAAGGTTCAATGAGGTGACGGTGTCAGGGCTGCCTTTTCCATCACAACATCCTCCTCTGGCATGGTGCCTTTCCATCCTGCCCCAGGACACGTGGGAAAGTGTTGGGGTGAATGGTGGCACGGACATCCCCTTCTGGGCACGAGGAGGGAAATGGACTTGGGGTGTCCGCTGAAAAGCGGCCACCCACCCTGAGCTGCCGGAGGCCCCGGGAGTCGCAGTGGGGGAAGCTCAGGGGAGAGGTGGAGGTGGTCCCCAGGCGGCACAGAAGGACGGGAGCAGGACAGTGGCACTCACCCGGCATTCAGCAGAACTGACGGGACTTCCAGCCCTGAGAACCAGCCTCGGAGGGAGGGAGCCAGCGCATCTGCAAAGGCAAGGGGGGCACAAGGTGAGAGGAGGGTGGCTGCCCACCCTGGCAGGATCAGGCTGCATCTGGGATCCCTTTTCCTGGCTTTTCCCAGGCACAGGGCGGAGGGAGGTTGGAACACCGGTAGTACAGCCATCCCAGCTCCAATTCCAACAGTAACACTGAGGCTGAGCACAGCCCCTGGCGTGGCTGCTTCCAGCAGGATGGAGCTGGAACAACAGCACCATGGTCCCACTGAGCAGGAGTGAGCTCATCCTTCTCAGCTCCTGCAAAGCCTGCTTGAAACAGGGTGGAAAACATCAGATGCCAAAATTTGGCATGCAGGCACTCAGTGCTCTGCCAGATAACTCCGAGCCAGCCCCACCATCCATCCTGCAGTTCCTGGTCCCGCTGCTGTCTGCAGGATCCAGCGAAGCAGCTCCAGTTTGGATGGTGGCACCAGTCTCCAGCCCCCACCCAGCAAACCTACAACTCCAGCAGCTGCACAGGAGGATGGGAAGGTGCAACCAGCACCCTCCCCAGCAGGCTGATATTTCACATCGGGTAATATTGCTTCTGTCTAACATCAGGTCTCGGCCTGGGTTTTCCCGAGGGACCCTCGGAGCTTCCGTACGCCTGTTTCCTAGGCTGTGCGCTTCCCTGAGCGGGGCAGGTGCTGCCTGTTAGCAGTTATTTGACAAGGCAAGTACGTAGCTGCAATAATATTTACCAACGCTCTTCCTATGAACAGCAGGGCCCAAAAAGCTGGAGTTTCATCCAAAGGTTGCACACGGTTTGCACACTGAGCACTTCTCACCCTTCTGCTCAAACCAGCCCCTGGCTGCTCCAGCTCCAGTGATGGTGGCTCTGGACAACCTGGCTCAATCCTGGCGAGCCAAGGCCAAAAGCCTTTCGGATGCAGTTTATCTGGCAAATCTGTTTCCATGTGCTTGTTACCTCCTGTTCATCACTGAGCTGGAGCCGGCAGCTAGGAGCAAAAGCCAGGATGATGTCCAGCATGGATGCTGAGGAGGTAGCTGCCCTTTCCCCCCTTGTGGCAGGGGTCCTTTCCCAGCATCCCCACGATGCTGCAAGGCTGGCACTGCAAAGAAATCCTCTTCCTCCGCCATTTCCACTTCTCCTCCTCTTTCCCCCGCTCCTCTCCCAGGCGGATGGTTAATTTTTAACAGCCACATGCTGCCATCGGGGGCCAGCGGCAGTGGCAGCCGGCAGAAAGCGCTTGTGACGAGGCAGCACCTCGTCAATAAAAGATGGACCCTCCATTTGCGCTTCGCTTCCCTCTCCTCCCCGTGAGAGCTGCTTGGCTTCACATCCCATGAACAGCACATCGCATCCCAGCCATGCTGCAGGGGCAGCCAGGGGTTCTGGAGCCCTCGCCTCACCGGATGGTTCGGTGCCAGGAGCGATGGGGATGGTCCAGACCCTGAGAGCATCCCCAGCCCTCCCTCCTCCCTCACCACCTGCCCCACCACAGGTACCAGCGAGAGTAGGAAGGCAGAGACAGGTGTCTGGGGAAAGACAGGACCCCTGCCAGCGTTCAGCTCCGTTTGGGAGCCTTCCCTAAATCTCGGGGAGCGGGGAGTGAGTGCCTGTGAGCCGGGCGGAGTTAGTGGTGCGGCGAGCACCGAGGGGAAGGGGGGCAGGGGAGGGTGAGCGGTGGAGGCGGATGGGTCGGAATTACCTGGGCGTGCAGCGAAGCGGGATAGGTGAAAGCAGGAGGAGGTAGAGCAGGTGCTAATTCCGCTGGGTACAGAGGGTACGGCCCCCACACTTCAGGGCTACTGGGGTAAAGTGCAGGCACTGTGAGCTCATCTGCAAGAGAAGAAGAGGGAGAGTTAACGGTGACCAAAGGGCTGTGACCCTCGCTGCATCCTTCCTTCTCCCCTTGATGCAGGAGCAGAGCTGGCCCTGGAAAAGTGTGAGATGCCACCACTGAGAGCCAACGCACAAAGCCAACACGGCATTCACCCGCTGGGATAACACGGGGTGAGCAATGCTACGGGGCTGGGGGCATTGCTCAGGGAGCCAAAGCTGGGCTCCATGACTCCAAGAGGTTTAGTAATTCCAGGGATTCAGCAGAGGAGAGCGTGCAGCTCATGCCTGTGTGCAGCAGCAGGGTGAGGAGCCGGCGTCTGCGCGAGAGAAGCTCTTCCAGAAGCGGAAATGGGCACGGAGCGCTCACAGCAGGGCACCGCTGAGGTCTCTCCTGAGACCTCATCCTGCTGGCTGTCACCTGTCCCAGGTCCTCTCCTTTGGGAACCCCCCAGCACGTGCCACCAACGCAGCAAGCAGGTACCAACACCTCCAACGGGACCTGGTATTCCCCTTGGCCACCCCCTCACGGTATCCCTGCTCCTTCCAGGCCCTGGTGCCTGCCAACCCGAGCCCTGCTGGCAGTGCAGGGGGTACTCACAGGGCTCCCGGGCGATGAACTGAGGTACGGCGGTGGGGAGAGGGGTGCTGGGATTTGGGGTGCCCACCAGCTTGTTCTTGGCCATCTTGGTGTTGGCCTTGGCGAACTCCAGCCGCAGCGTCTGGGGGATCTCGGGGTCGAAGCGGATGCCCTGCGGGAAGGAAGGAGGGAAGGAGGCGCGGCGGGTGGGCGAGCACCGCCGCGTGCCGGCCCCGCAGCAAAAATAACTCCCCGTTATTTATGGGTTTTTTCAACTTGCAGCCCTGAAATGAGCTAATTTGCCGGGCCCCGAGGCAGCTCACATTCCTCCGGCATCTTTAGCATCGGCACCATATTTGGCAGTCGGCATCCCGCAAGGCCGAGCTCTTATCCAGAGGGATTAGTGGAGCCAAAAAAAAAAAGTTTTACATTGAAAATGAAGAGAAGGAAAAAAACAACCCCGAACAAAAACGCAGGGAGAGCTTCGGAGGAATTGGAGAACCAGCTCCACACAGTTCTGCCTGTGACTGTTTTCAGGTAACTTCACAAGTTGGTAAAAGAAAGTGAAATTTGTTTTTCTTCCTTTTGCAGGTTTAGCTGGGATTTTTCCTGCTGAATAAACAGGAGAGGCTGGGAATGCTCTTTCTCAGTCATATCTAAGGCTCGAGTCCTGAGGGTTCAAGCCCTCCTGGATGGCCCTGAGAAAGGTGAGAGGGATGCAGCCCTCCAGGAGGGAGGATGCAGCTGAGAAACAGTCTGGAGGGATGGGGATGCCATGGAGCTGGCTGTCATGGGAGGTGCACATCCTAGGGATGGAGGAATTCAGAGAGTCTCTGGGGACAGGGAAACAAGGGGAAAATGGAGCAGTGGAGGGGCTGAGCCAGGCACACTCACGTTCAGCGCGTTCTTCGCTGCCTCCGCCTCGGAGCGGCTGTCGAAGCTGACGAAGCCCACGGGCTGCGGAGGAAGGACAGGAGTCATCAGCCAGGTTCATGGGGAGCAGAGAGGGGAGCCCCTCACCCCAGGGAATGGTGGGATGGTTGCACCCTTTGGAGCAGCTCCTACCTGCTTGGAGGTGAGTTTGATGAGAGACCCTTCGTACCCCTGCAAGGAAAGGATTAAAAAGGGTGTTTGGTGGAGATCCCCATGATTAAATAACTGAATAAGCTGACTGAATTAGACCTCAGTGGTTTGGGGCCATGGGGCTGGGGCAGAGGCCATCCCCATGCTTTCAGCCCCCCTTTCCCTCCCCAGTGTGATACCTTAAAGGGTCTGAAGAGCAGGTAAAGTTCCCGGGGCTTGATGTCCAGAGGCAACCCGCTGACAAAGAGTGTCCTCACCTGGAAAAGAGGAAAGGAGGTTCCTGGGGACCCTCTCTCATCCCTAACTTGGGGATACACCATGCTCCCCATAGCCAGAGAGACAATGCCAGCCCAAGGGGAACCTTCTGGGCAGACAAAAGCCTCAAGCCACTGTGCTGGTTTTGCATCACGCTTGAGCGATGCTGAATTTTTGGGAGAGGTGGCCCCATCCTTCATGTGGCCATGGAGGAAGCTGCTAAGGCACCATGGAAGGGTAACAGAGACCTGTCCTCACCCCAGCAGTCCTCTCCAGGATAAAAAGCTCACAGAATCCCAGCACCTTCCTACCCCGGTCTGGCAAACAGGATTTCTCCCCGTCATCCCCAGCAGATCCTGGACTCCACAGACAATGCCTATTGTCTCAGTTTAATTGCAGCAGCTCATTAAGGACTGGGAGAAGCAAACACCAACTCTTCCTCCTGGAGGAAGGGCTCTGGTTTAGAGGGGGCTGGATTTAAGCAGCTAGTCCCTGGTTTGTAAAAGTCACCTTTTAAGGAGTTTTAACCCTTTTTGAGTGGATGCAATGTTTATCATGGTGCAGCATCCTCAAAGCTGGGATGTTTGGCAGAAATTCTGCTCCCACCACCCTGAGGGGGGATGTGGGGCTTGTCAGGGATGGGCAAACTGGGATGATTTTGCTTTACAACCAGCTTGTAACCGGGAGAGCAGTGTGGGGAACTGAAGCTGCTGTTCCTCTCCTCATCCCCAAAATCTCATCCTAACCCTTTGGGCTGTAGAAGGGGAAAACCTCAATGTATTTTATTTAATTTTTTTTTGGCCAGGCACCCTGCCTGCCCCATTCCCTGGGAAAGAGACATGGGAAACAGCCAGAAACAGCCAGCCCAGGCCTATTCTTTTGCTGACATTTCTTCTTTCTCTTGCAGATAAGCTATCTCCCCCATCTCCCAGCCTGGGAGCAGCAAACATTCCTGCTTTGTGGAACAAAACCTCTGGCTGACCTGTATCTATTAAATAACAAAAGGTACTCAGCTGTTTGCACACAGCCCTTGTGTCAACAGCCCCGGTGATACCCATCCTGGGTGCCAGCATTATCATCACCATCATCATCCCTGTGGGTACCAGCATCCAGGCTGGATGAGATCAGCAGACAAGGGATGTCCTCACCCCTTCCTGAGCCAGGGCTACAGGCAGGCACAGCCTGGTAGCCTGTCCCCTCTATTGGGACCATCCCCCCAAGCTCTTTAGGGGACCCCTGCCAGCTTTCTGTGTGTCTGCTGAGACCAGGGAGTGATGGAGCATCCCACAGTGTTCAGTGCTGCCCCGTCCCCCAGTGGAGACATTGCCCGAATTTCTCCTGGCAGGGGCTAGGGAGGGATTCACCTGGAGGATTTCCCCTTGTGTCCATGAAATTCAACCTAAAGAAAGGAAACTTTTCCTTTCCTAGGGTAAAAAATACTGGCTTTCAGACAGGTTCTCCTGAGCACGGCTGCTGTCCAGGGAATCGGCTCTCCAGATACATCCACCCTCCCAGGTGGGTTTACATCCTGAGCAGGCCAAACATCCCTGCACTGTGTTCCCTGTCTCCCTCATCCCTGGAGCCATCCCTGGCTTCCTGCCTCTCCTCTCCCTGGGGAGCTTCAGGAAACACTAGGGACCTCCAGTGGGAGGGACTGGGGGGAGCGGGGAAACCTGCTGCCACTTTGCCGCATCCCTGAAATCCAAACCGTGCATGCCCAAGCCTGCCAGACAGACCATTTGTCCCCAAAGCCACAGGGGAGAGAGACAGAGATGAAAGATCCCAAGGAGCCCTCCGAAATTCAGCCCCACAGAGGAAGGGCTTCTCTTCTCTAATGACTTTGTTTTCTTTTCAAGTTCAAACGCGGGTCGGCCAAGTTTGAATCTGTAAAATTATACAGCGGCAAGAGGGAGAAGGGCTCCAAAGGATCCCCCAGCTGGATTCCAGCCCCAAAAGGGTTTTTGGGGCCCAGGGCAGGGGATGGATACGAGCTCCTGGGTGCTCCCCACCTGCACCCCGCAAATGCACCCAGCCCCAGGCATGTTGGAGTAGGTCCTACATTAACAGCATCCTTTCGCTGGGTAACGAGCAGGTGGGACTGGCAGAGCAAGGGAGCATCCTTGGGGATAATCCCAGCAGGCTGGACAGATACCCTTTTGCCAAGGGAAAGATTCTAGACAGAAATATTACTCCTGCCCTTAAATGGAAGGGGAGCTTTGGCCCGCAGGGAGCTGCTCCAGGTTTTTTTTTTGGTTTTTTTTGTGCTGAGAGATCCCAGGGATTCAGTCCCCATCCTCTACCAGAAACACTCCTGGGGCAAAATCCTTCCCTGAAGCAGGAAAAACGGAAAGCCTTATCAGAGAAATTGCCAGGCAGCAGGCACATATATGTTCTCCCATAGGGAAGAATTGCTCCTTCAGAGAGGTGGATCAGGCACAGCTCCTGCTCCCAAGGATGTCATGGGACAGGGCCAGACTGACAGCTCTCGAGCAAGGATTAAAGGGCACTGGAGCATGGGATTCCCCCAGCTTAAACCCCACAGGTTTTTTGGACATCCTGAGCTGTTTCAGTTCTGCTGTACGAACATCTTTCAGTTTCTATTTGGTGGAGCATTTCTCTGTCTCTCCTTCTTCCTTAAATTTGGGGTGAAACCAAAGATGTTTTTAAAAGCTGGAAGTGCCAATGTCTGCTCCAGGAGGAGCACCTTATCTTCTTTCCATGGGGATGGCAGCCATGGGACTGCTCCAAGTCCTTTTCCACAGTCCTCTGTGCTCCTGCTGCTGCACCCCACAGCTCCCAGATTTGCCAGGGCTGCTGGATCCTACCTGTGTTGCCTCACTCCTGATGTGTCCCCTCCTGGCTTTTGTTTTCCCTGCAGGAAGTCTGCTCTTCATCTGTGCTACTCTCCTCTTCCTTGGAAATCATCTCCATCCCCCTTCTGGCCTGTCCCTCTCACCTTTGCATCCCACCATCCCAGCCTGTTGTCCCTGAAACCCTGCATCTTGTCTCGGGCCAGTTTAAGGGATACTGGAAAGGATCTGTGGAGGTTTGCTGACACGGTCAGGGCTGAGGACATGCAAGGAGAGGCAAAGATCTGGGCCAGGAGGTGACTGGGGTCTCCAGAGCATGGATCAAGGGTGACCCCAGCATGGAGAGGTCCGTGATGGAGGGCCAGCAGCCCTCCTCCTCCTCTTGCTCACATGAAGCCACAAGCCAGGTTTGTCTGCTGCAGGTAAGGAGGTACCATTTGCTTGGCTTGGACCCCCATCACACGGCAGTGCCCGCAGGGATGCCGGGTGCCCCAGCCAGCATGGTCCCGGTCCCGGTCCCCTGTCCTGCCCTGCCCTGCCCAAACCACCCCCGGTAAACGTTAACAGGCCCTGGGGAGGCGGGAGGCGTCCCGGTGATTCATCCACGAGGCATTTAATCGCCTCCTTCAGCCCAGCTCCCATCCCTCGTCCGTCCGTGCGCCCCTTCCAGCGGGGCTCGCTTTAATTCTCCACCAGCCGATTATCCGCTTGACTGCCCGCCGCCGGGGAGGCACCGGATCCCGGCGGGAGCGGGAGGGCGACGGCACGGGGCTGCCATCGAGCCGTGCAACAGGGCGAGCAGGGCTTCCCCTCCCATTCCCGGCAAAGCGGGGTGCTGCCTCCCCCGCGGCGGGGTGCATTCCCGCCCCGCCGGGATTAGTCCTGGCATAAATAGTCTCTTGGCTAATGGAGCGTCTTCCTCGGCTGGGTTTAGATTCCCGGGCTGTGTGTACGCATGCCTTCAGCCCGCAAAACTCCCCGACATAAACAAGGCTGAGGCCGAGGGATGCCGGCTCCTCCGCCCGGGGGATGCGGGAGGACGGGCATAGATCTCCGGCCTCGCCACCCGTAGCCGCTTTGCTGGAAAATCGCGGTTCTCGCACGTCCGGGTGAAGGACGGGAGGAGAGGAACAGCCCTTGGGGAAAAGCGAGTCCAGAGCTGCCGGGGCTGGAACGAGGAAGCGGCAGAGGAAAAGGCAGTGAGCAGCCAAGGGAGCAGATGGGGGATTGCAACAGAGCGGAGGAGCGGCGGGATCAGGCGCGGGTCACACTCGTCCCTGTCCCGCCTGGAGCTTGCTCCCAAACCCTCCGGACCCCACGCTTCAAGGAGGAAAGGAAGCAGGAGCGCGGGGGGATGCAACACAGGGGCCACGGGGGCAGATTTCATCCACTCGCTGGGCACATTCCCCCTAGAAAGCATCCCTGGGGTCCCCTCCCCGTGGCACGGTTCCCCCGGGATGAGGGATCTGGCGTGGGATGGGGACGAGGGCCACGAGCCGGGCTCTCCGCAGCCGCTCCGCTACCAAATAAGGCCTCCGCCGAGCCTTTTACATGCCGTTCTCGCCCGGCCAAAGTGACGTGACCGCCTTCCCAAATTGTTCCGGCTCCTCCGTGGGGAAGCCCCTGGCCCGCAGCTCCCCTGCACGGGGGGTTCCTTCCCGAGGAGGGGGACAGGCGAGAGGGACGGGGAAGCCACCCGGGCGGCAGGAGCAGGCGGGAGGAGCGGGCACCAAGTGGGGGCTTTTCCCACCTGGCAGCACCCCGCCTGACCTCCCCGGGATGGGGGCTGCTTCTCCCTCTTTTCCGAGGGAACAGGAGGTTGGAAGGCAAGCCCCAGGAGGGGGGAGGTGAGGCACAGTAGCTGAGTAACCCCTTTCCCTGCGCTTGAGCAAAATAGACAGCACCGGCTCCTCCAGCCTGGGCTGGAACAAGTCCTGCAGGGAAAATACCTGCCTGGCACCGGAGCAGCGCGGCTTGCAGGCAGGAGCGGGCATCGCCCTCCTCGCGTGTCCCTGGCACCTCCCAGCCGTCCCCTCCGGGTGTTCCCCATGTCCGGCATCACCGGTCAGGGGGTCCCCGAGGATCGGCAGCGCAACAGCCAGCCCCGGGCCCTCCGGTTGTGCCCGGGAGCAGAGCGAGCGCTGCCCTTTGCCGGCATGGTTTTGGTAAAGGCCATGCTTTTTGGGAAAGGCAACAGGCCTCCGTGGGTGTCACCCACTGCCATGCCCACCAGAGCCGCAGCATCATCTCCCACACGCCCCGCAAGGCCCCCAGTGGAAAAAACTCCCCGTTTTTAGGAAACTTTGGGAAGTTTGAAGCCGGAACCACCTCTGGAATAAGCAAATGAAGGCAGGCAGGCGATGGAGCTGCGGTGATTGATCCCAGCGCTGGCCACCAACCAGGGAGCCCAGCAGGGACCTGCTGGAGCGGCCCAGCCGGCTGGAGGGTAAGGAGGAGGAGGAGATCTCAGATCGGAATCTTCCCGCTCTCACCCTCACAAAGTCCAAATTCCCATCTCAAGGTCACGGGCAAAACCAGGAACTTTGCGGCTGGAATGAAGAAAACCAGCTCTCGCCGTGACGGGGTGTGGGGTTGGTCTCCCGTGGGGATGGGAGCGTTTCGGACATTTTTAGGGTGAGACCCATGGGGAAAGAGATGCGCGGCCGCTGGATGCACGGTACCCACGGGCACCGGCAGCACCGGGCACCGGCAGCGGGACCGGGGGGAGCCTGATTTATCCCTCACGCCCCCCGGGGCGATCCGTGTCACGCGTGGGGGCTCCCCGCGCCCTCAGGTTCCCTCCGGCGAGGCGGAGGGGCGTTTGCGGCGAGCCCCAGGGCGATGCGGGCGGTGAATGGGAGCGTCCCGGGGAGCGGGGATGCGCTCCCGCCGCTCGTCCCTGTCCCCGCCCGCAGCAGCCCCGGGCACCGGGAGCCGGCGGGAGCCCCGCGGCGCGGACCCACCATGCCGCGGGGGTGCGTGGGCACCCGCGGAGCGCAGCTCCCTGGCACCGCGGGTGGGGAGGGGGAAGCTGGACCCCCCCCCCCCCCTCCGCCCCAAATCCCCGGTGCGTGTCCCCCACCCCCGGTACCTCTTCCTCGGGCAGGCTGGTGTCGGCGGGGCCGCCCTCCCTGTCGGCGGGGACGCTGCTCATGGTGCGACCGGCCAGGCTCCTCGTCCCGCCGGCGGCAGCCGCGTCCGGGCGGGCGGCGCTGGGGGCTGGTCCCGGCGGCGGCGGGGGGGCCGGGGCGGGGCGGCGCGGCCGGGGAGGGACGGGGCGGGGGCGCGGCGCAGCGGCGGGGACGGACCGGGCCGCGGGGGGATGGAGGAGCGCAGGGATACGGGGGAGGGGTGGGCGATGGGAGCGCGGGACGCAGTGCCGGGAACGTAAGACACAAGGCTGGGGCCACAGGACACGGAGTTGGGAACATAGGGCAGTACTGGAGACATAGAAGACGGTCTAGGACGTGGGGCTGGGGATAGCGGATACAAGGCTGGCGACACGGGGCACAAGGATGGGGAGATGGACACAGTCTCGGGGACATGGGACACGGGCTGGGGGTATAGGACAGGGCTGGGCAGAGGACACAGTCCTGGGGACACGGGACATAGGCTGGGGACACAGGACGCAAGGTTAAGGATACAGGACACCAGGCTGGGGACATGGGGCACTGTCCCAGGGACATCAGGGCTGCGGGGCAGAGGAGGGGACAGTGCTGGGGACACCCGATGCAGGGCTGGGGGCAGTGGAAGGACCAGCGGGAGCTCATCACCCCAACTGGCCCCACCTGGGGGCTCAACTCCTCCCTGCCCACATGGGGACTGCATTTAGGCTTCACGCTTGGGCTAGGCTTTTGCTGAGCCTGCGCTGGGCCTGGCATCGTGTAGGCTTCGTTCTAGAGCTCGGTGTTGGGTCGTTCCAGCCCTGCAGAGCCCCAGGGAGGAGGCTGCGCTCCCGCAGGGCTGCGCTCGGCCCCGCAGCAGCGTGAGGGAGAGCCTCGGGGTGGAGAGCAGCAGCTGTGTCCAGCCCAGCTGCTGCCCCGCACAGTGCCCGGGCCGGAGGTGACACCCAGGACATCCTGCCTGGGGCACAGGGCTCCTTCCCGCTTGCCTTTCTGCGCCCCACCGGCCGAAACAGACCTGGAGGCAGGTGCCCGCCTGTCCTGCCGGCTGCCCGGGGGACACAGCCTGGCCACCCGCAGGTTTGCAGCATGCCCGCAGCAGCGATTCACAGGACAGAAGCTCTCGGGCCGGGGGGGAGGTGGAAATGAGCTGTGCCAGCTGGATTTGGGGAAGTGTCTGGCTACAAGGGCAGCTGACCCCAGAGGGAATCTAGAGCACGGGGACTGATGTAGTCACCCAAATCTGCTGGAGCCTCTGGGTTTTGGGGTAGATTTTCAGCAAAGGGAGAATTTAGAGATGTGTTTTATCTCTTTGCTTTCCCCCTCCACAGGCATCTCCACAAAAAGCTCTGGCTGGACAGCGGGTGGGGCAATACTCACAACCCTTGTTTGGACTCAGCTTTGCGGAAGAGCTGCAGCTCCCCAGCAGCGCTGGAACCCAGGTTGGAATCACAAACCGGAAAAAGGGGAGGTTTGGATTTTGTTGTAGCCATGAAACTGGACTCGGGGAGAAAATCCAATTTGGTCCAGCAGATACTGCACCGCCTCCTTGCCTTGAAACCCCCGGTCCCAACCCAAAAGCCCCATGTCCCACCAAAATTTGGGTTCCTCTGTGGTAGTTACTGATCCTCCCTCCCTCTTTCCTACGGGAATCTCTGCTGCCTCCATGTCCACCCGTGTTTCCCAGCGCAGGGCTGGCGTGGATCCGGGATGCGGGGCCGGGAGCCCCGGGGAGCGCGGGGTCACACCGCCCTCTGCCGGCGCGACACCCGCCCCGACAGCGCCTGTGTGACCCGGGCACCGCACCCCGCACAGTCAGAGGGCTGCGGTTCCCCCGCACAGCAGAAACAGGAGGTGTTTTATTCCCGAAACGAAGCGCGAGCGATAGAGCTAATGCACGACAGACTCGAAGCAGGTCCGAGACTCCCAGTGGAAGATAAATACATGACACAAACAAGGAAGAAATGCTTTGATGGAATGAGGGACGTGGAGACCGGACTCTTCCCGCAGTGTGTAGTGCTTCCCAGGGCCAAACTCCCGGCCGGGCGCGGGAAGCACGAGGTGGGTGCTCAGCTCTTGACAGGGGTGGACGCGGCCTTCGTGGTCTTCTTCAGGTGGTGGTAGTTGGGCAGGATCTTCATCAGGAAATCCAGCTGCAGCGTCTGGGGCTGGAAAAGGGAGGCAGGGGAGGTGATCGGGCAGCAGCCCGAGGGGGACAGGAGGGTGGCAGCGTGTCCCCGCGCCACGCACGCACCTGGGGCCGCTCGGTCTGCACGCGCCGCAGGCAGTCGGGCCCCGTAGATGACGGTGTTTTCCGGGATCACCTCGTAGGTGTTCACGTTGCAGCAGGCCCCGATGATGCAGCCGCTCGTCAGGATCACGTTCCTGCCAACAAACGCTGCCAGGGAGAAGGGAGGGAGAGGAGTCCCTGTGAGAGCTGTCCCCACAGCATTTACAGGAGCAAAATCTCAGCAGGGCCAAAAGCACCCAGCCGAGAATTACCTTTGGATTCAATGACGTTGTTGTCTCCCACCTTCATCGCTTGGGAATCTACAGGTCTGTGTTAAGTAAAACTGTAAAATGCTTTGCTTTCGTGCAGCAGATGAAAAATCCCCATGCCATTTTCAAACCACCACCCAGCCCTGGGCTATCTGAACCCCAGCAGAGCCCCAGAGCCCCATCCCTGGAGGGATCCAGGAGCACGACGTGCCGGATGGTTTGTCACTGCACAGCGAGGATACAGCACCCGACCTCAAAAACATTGTTGGTGCCAATGACCATGGGCTTGGGCTCCACATCTTCGCTCTCTGGGGTTATATTCTCCGGGTACCTGCAAGAGGGGAAGAACAGGTTTCCACGTCTGAGATCACCATGACAGTGCTCTCTGTGGGGCAGCTCAACTTCGTGACAGACTGAAGCCACAGATATCCCACCCAACTGAGCTGGACTGTCAGAATTTTGAGACTCCTTAGGATTAGGATTCTTCTACTCTGTCAGCTTGACAAGGATTCAGAAGGGGCACTTAGCAACCAGTATCTGAAGGGGGGCCCTACAAGGAAGCTGGAGAGGGACTCTGTCAGGAACTGGAGTGACAGAACAAGGAGAAATGGGCACAGACTTAAAGAGGGGAAAATTAGGTTAGATATATGTAAGAAAACTTTACTGTGCTGGGGGTGAGATATGGAAATAGGTTGCCCAAGGCAATACTGGCTGCCCCAACCCTGGAAGTGTCCAAGGCCGGGTTGGACAGGGTTTGGAACAATCTGGGACAGTGGAAGGTGTCCCTGCCCATGGCAGGGGGGTGTTTGAAGGTCCCTTCAAACACTTAACATCTGTGATTCTGTGGCTTCTCCCCAAGCCACAGTGCCACGCGTGCACACAAAAGCACGAACTTTGGAGACTTTCTTTTTAATAAACTCTACCTCCCCAGCGTTTTTAACCCCCCCCCCCCCCCGAGGTGTCCCACGGACCCGTTGATGATGAGCGCCTGCTCCTCGATCAGGTTCCCCTCTCCGATGACGATGGGCCCCGCCTCGGCGATGATGCGGGCCTTGGGATGGACCACGGTCCTGGGCCCTGCGGGGACAGCGCGGCGTCACCCCGCGCCCGCACCGCCGCGGGGGCCGGGGCCGCGGCGGGGGGACGGGGCCCTTACCGATGGTCACGTCCCCGCGGATCTCGCTCTCCACGCACACCACGGCGCCCGGCGCGATCTTCACGCTGCGGGGAGCGACGGGGCGGTCACTGCGGCCGAGGACGCGGGCAGGGGGCGCCGCCTCCCGCGGTGGCCGTGGGGAGGGATCGGGGGGGGGGGGAGAACCGGCAGGGATCGAGCGGGGCGGGGCGGGGGGGAACCGGGACTCACCTCTTCTGCACCTTCTCCGCCATGGCCGCGGCCGGCGGCGCCTGCGCGGGGCGGAGCGCCGGGGCTGCGCGGGCGGGCCCGGGCCCCGGCGCGCCACCGCGCGGCCCCGGCCGCTGCCCCCGGTACCCCCGGGAACCCCCGGGAGGAAAGGACTCCGCCCGCCCCAGGGCAGGAAAAAGGGGCTCGGGAAGGGGGCGCGGCTGAGCGTCTGGAAGAGAGACCGAGTCCCGTGTCTGGGGGCACCAGGCTCTTTCGGCCCGTTTGTAGGATAGTGAAATAAATAAATCAGGCTTTTTTTTTTTTTTTTTTTTTTTTTTTTTTTCTTTTTTTTTTTTTTCTCAGAAATGGAGACAAAGTTCTATGTTTTTTTTGCGCGGGGGCTCCAAGTCCCGCGTTGTTGGCAACTTGGAGCCAGCCCCACCGGGCAGTCCCGGGGCAGTGAAACAGACACCAGCCCGTCTGGAGAGTGCGAATGGAGCCTCATTCAGGCACTTTAAGGCTTTGATCAGAGAGCCCAAATCTGCCTTTTGGGGTCAGGGCAGACCCCAGACTGGACAGAGACGGTGGGACTGAGGGGGCAGAGAGGCAGAGCCGGGGCGGGGCCACGGAGCGCGGCGCGGGCCCGGCACAGGTGCGAGCAGGGCGGGCCACGGAGCGCGGGGCGGGGCCGGCACAGGTGCGCGGGGCTCCAGGGCGCCTGCGCGGGGCGGGGCCGAGGGCATTTAAAGCCCGGAAGCCGCCGCAGGCGCCATTTTCTCCCCAGCGCTCGGGGTGTGCCGGCTGCGGCCGGTGCGGGCTCCCCAGGCGGGGCCCACGTGAGGCCCTTCTCTCTATCCCTCTTTTCTCCTCCTCCTACCCCTTACCCCCTCTCCTCCCTTGTTCCCCCATTCCCTCCTCTCCCTGCCCCTCTGTGCACCTCGACCCCCCACTCCTCACCCCTCTCCTCCCTCTCGTCTCCTCTCGTCTCGTCTCCTCTCGTCTCCTCTCGTCTCCTCTCCCTCTCCTCTCCTCTCCTCTCCTCTCCTCTCCTCTCCTCTCCTCTCCTCTCCTCTCCTCTCCTCTCCTCTCCTCTCCTCTCCCTCTCCTCTCCTCTCCTCTCCTCTCCTCTCCTCTCCTCTCCTCTCCCCCATCCTGTCCCTTTCCTGTCCCCTCCTCTCACTGTTCTCCAGCCCGACCCCCCTCTAATCCTCCTCCAGCTCTTCTCCCCACACCTCCTCCGCCTGTACCCCACTGCTCCCCTACAAACCCCGACTCCTGCCTCTGTTCTTCCTTCTCGTTCTCGGCTCCATCCTCCCTGCCCATCCCGACCCTGCCTCCCCTTACCCTCCCCTTCTGCTCCCTTGTGCCCCCTCCTTGATCCCCTTAGCCCCCTTATTCCCGCTCTCTCCCTTATCTTGCCTCTCCTTTATCCCCCATGTCTCTCTTTCATCCCCCCTGTCTCTCCCCTATCCCACTCTCTCTCTCCCTTATCCCCCTCTCTCTCCCTTGTTCCCCTCTCTCCCTTATCCCCGTTTCCCTGCCTTATCCCCCTGTCTCTCTCCCTTACTCCCCTGTATCTCTCCCTTGTCGCCCTCTCTCTCTCTCTTCCTTGTTCCCCTCTCTCCTTTATCCCCTCTGTCTCTCTCCCCTATCTCCCCCTGTCTCTCCTTATCCCCCTGTCTCTCTCCCCTATCTCCCCCTGTCTCTCCCCTTGTCCCCCCTGTGTGTCCCCTGTTCCCCTCGCTGTGTCCCCCGCAGCCGCGGGGTTCGGGGTGCCGGATAATAAAGCCCCGAGGGCCGGAGCCGGCGCCCCTGGCTTGGTTCAAAAGGGCCGGGATCCGCTCTGCGCTCCCCCCTTGCAGATGCCACCAGTGCCCGCAGTGCCGGCTCCGGCTGTGCCTGCATCACACGGGGCTCAGGGCGGGCCCTCCTCAGGAGGGGTCCTGGGCTGGCTGGGGGAGTGGGGCTGGGGGATGGGCCCTCATGGGGAGGGGGTCCGGGGAGTGGGGCTGGGGGTGGGAATTGGGGGACGGGAGGGAGGGAGGGGGGGAGGGAGGGCGGGGGGGGGGGGGGCGGGAGGGAGGGGCCCCCTCCGGAGGAGGGGTCCCGGGGAGGGGCGGGGGGCGGGCCCCCTCCGGAGGGGGGGGTCCGGGGTGGGAGGGGCTGGGGGGGGTCCGCCCCCCTTAACCCCTCCCAGCCCGCGACCCTCCCCTCCGGACGGGGTCTGCCCCGGCCCTCCCCGGACCCCTCCTCCGGACAGGGCCCCGGGGGGGAGGAGGGGCGGGTGTGGGGGGGGTAGCAGAGAGGGGGTCACGTCCACTCTGGGCCGTGATTGCACATTTGTGTCGCACAACAGCAGTCTCCCTCTTCCTGACACCCCCCCCCACCCCGCCCCTCCCTCCCCCCCGGGGCCCTGTCCGGAGGAGGGGGTCCCGGGAGGGCCGGGGCAGACCCCGTCCGGAGGGGAGGGTCCGGGCTGGGAGGGGTTAAGGGGGGCGGACCCCCCCAGCAAGCCCCTCCCACCCCGGACCCCCCCCCCTCCGGAGGGGGCCCGCCCCCGCCCCGCCCCTCCCCGGGACCCCTCCTCCGGAGGGGCCCCTCCCTCCCCCCCTCCCTCCCTCCCCCCCCTCCCTCCCCGCCCCCCACCACCCCCACCCCCAAACCCCCCCGGACCCCCTCCCGCCCCCCGGACCCCCTCCCCATGAGGGGCCCATCCCCCAGCCCCGCTCCCCCAGCCCAGCCCAGGACCCCTCCTGAGGAGGGCCCGCCCTGAGCCCCGTGTGATGCAGGCACAGCCGGAGCCCGGCACTGCGGGCACTGGTGGCATCTGCAAGGGGGGAGCGCAGAGCGGATCCCGGCCCTTTTGAACCAAGCCAGGGGCGCCGGCTCCGGCCCTCGGGGCTTTATTATCCGGCACCCCGAACCCCGCGGCTGCGGGGACACAGCGAGGGAACAGGGGACACACAGGGGGACAAGGAGAGACAGGGGGAAGACAGGGGAGAGAGAGAGGGGGACAAGGGAGAGAGACAGGGGGAGATAGGGGAGAGAGACAGAGGGATAAGGGAGAGACAGGGGGATAAGGGAGAGAGAGGCAAGATAAGGGAGAGACAACGGGAATAAGGGGGCTAACGGGGACAGGGAGGGGAAGGGGGGCACAGGGAGCAGAAGGGGAGGGTAAGGGAG